>NW_006159713.1:3352204-3423468 GCF_000334495.1 Tupaia belangeri chinensis | reverse complement strand
ATTACTCAACCACTTAAAATACTTCCCTCCCCCAAACTCTCTGTAAGACTTCATGCAAAATTTCTTTGTTCTTACTCACTATAACTTTACTGAGTTGCTGATAGTTCAGCGAGTTTATTAACAAGTTTCTTTATTGCCTGGGGATCCATTTTATTTCACCTGCAGATTTGTTACATTTAATTTTTATAAGAATCTCCTTACCTGTGTTTTTATCAACAGCTGTTATTTACAAGAACTTAATTACTTCCTAATTGTATACAGCTACTCTACCCCTTCATATTTCTTGCTAAAGTCTGATGACTAAAACAGGAACATACTTACTCAGTCAGCTTCCTTTCCTCCTCATTGTGATGAAAAGGGAATCACTCATATTGTATACCTGTCCCTGAAGCAACAATTTTATTTTAAAAATTTATGCCATAATTTTATTTTAGCCCAACTGGTGTTTTGAAACCCTGATTAAATTCATGTATTACAGATCCTTACTTTGTTTCTACTACCTTCAGCACTTTTGCTTGTACTGTGAACCCCAGTCTGTTTCATATTTTGAGAGAGAAGAGTGGTCTATTTGAACATTCTGGCTAAATGAGTTATCAGAGTTGGTATACATGAATTCCCAATTTTCATAAAATTAAAAGTATAGTATAGTTTTCTTACCATATTGCTAACCTAATTGTTTAGAACACTAGTGATAATTTCTACACTAGTGATAATTTCTACATGCTAGGCGGTGTCCCAAGAGTCTAACATGTTTCCTCATTTAATTCTGACAGAAATCCTACAAATTGGTTTAAATGAGAAAACCAAGGCACAGACACACTAAGTAACCTGCATATGACCACAGGGATAGTGAGTGGTAGATTTGGGGTTCTTGACACCAAAGCTTTCAATAATCACGATGAAATTCTTGATTAATTTAATTAATTCTTATTTTTTTTCTCTTATGATTCAGAGTGCTCCTCAGGCTCTCTTAGTTCCAACAGGCCATGGTCTGGATGATAGAGGAGATTTTACTAGATTGTCCTGGCTATCTTCCTGCCCACTGTTCTCCAAAGGGGCTTTGAAACCCATGCATTATAAGTGGCTTCTAAGATTCTGAGCTCAAGGCACTGTGGGAATTGAGAGGTTGGTGCATAAAGAGTCAGTTTCAAATCTTAGTTCAAATCCCTCGGGAAAAAAATACTGAGAAACCTGTGCTACACCTGATATGGAAGACCCAAATCATTCAGTCCATCAACAAATCTTTATTAAATGCCACTAAATGCAAGGCATCATGCTCAGTCCTCTGGGCAGCTATCTGAGTAGCTCTGGCTTTTGCAGTAGAATTGTGATTTGCAGCTTCTGATGAAAAGAACTATTTATGGCATGCCAGAGCTTATGGGGCTTATGGCTGTTAAGTCTGTTTAAGCCTGAAACTGAGATTGGGAGTTTTTCTTGAGGAAAGAAGAAAACAAAACCAAGCACCCATCTCTCTGTTTGGAAGTGTGTAAGTTGAGCTCTTGTGTTATGAAACAGTGAGAACTGAATTGAAATTGGCTTCCCTGGGAAAAACAATAAACAGGAGGCTACTTGAGCTCACTACTTCTATTGGGAGAGTTAGGATGAGATTTTTTTTAAAAATGAAGAAGAAAAATCACAACATTTTCATGGTATGTCTCAAGTACATGTATCTGACGTTAAATGACTGAACTTATCTTGCCATTTGGAAATGTTAACTTTGGAAAGGTTAATTAGCATAGAAACATGTGGAGGATTGTGGGGTGGAGAGAAGTAATGGATTTTTCAAAACTTGCACCGCTGCCTGGAAACACAGTATTGGGTGTGCAGATCAAGTTTCAAAGATTAGTATGTGGGAGTGAGGGCATAAAGGGCAGCCCAGAGGGACATTTCACTTGCACACTATCTGAAAGTGTGCAGAGGTGCTGGTGTGACTAATAGTAGGCTACCACTATTGGGGCAGAACCCAGTGAGGCTTAAAACTATTTTTTCCTGAGACCCTATATTATAGATTGAATGTTTTTGTATCTCCAAACTTCATATATTAAATTCTAATGCCTGTTATGATAGTAATTGGAGGAAAGGTCCTTTGAAAGGTGATTAGGTCATGAACGTAGAGTCCTCAGAAATGAGATTAGTGTTCTAATGAAAGTGGTCCAAGAGGGCTCCGTTATTCCCTCCACCATGTGAAGATGCAGTAAGAAGATGCTATCTGGGCCGGCCCTGTAGTCTACGGGTTGGCCCACATGGCCAACCACAGTTTGAATCTCACCCTCACAGCTTGAAAGAAAACAAACTGGGCAAATGTGCATGCATACTCAGAATCCCAACAGGATGGAGAAATGGAGGAGAAGGCCTTGTGGCTTGACCATGTCACATTGTGGGGGTGCTTTCTCTTTCTCTCTCTCTGTTTCATTCTGGTGAGTGCATGCATCCTCTGGGGGTGGGGGAAAGACATAATCTGTGAAACAGGAAGTAGGCACTTGCCAAACACCAAATCTACTGACACTTGAATCTTGGACTTCCCAAACTCCAGAACTGTGGGAAATCAATGTGTATTGTTTATAAATTACCCAATCTCTATTTTGTTATAGCAGTCTAAATGGACTAAGATACCCTTTATCTCTACAGAGAAATCTGTGGGTAAACAACAAAGAGCTGCTCATTACTTTGCCTCTAATTTAGCTGAGCTATGGCTATTTGTAGTTTCATAATGCAGTAAAATGTTGAAATTCAGTCTGCATGTGTCTAACTACATAGAGGTTAGACTGCTTGGATCCTAATTTCTACTATCTTTGTGACCTGGGGCACATGATTCAGACTCTTGTGCATCAGTTTCTACATTTGTAAAATAGGGATATTAATAATATCTACTCCAGAGAAATTTCAGGAAGGTTAAATGCTTAGACCAGTGCTTGGTACATAGCAAGTACGTAACTAAATGAATTGTTATTATTATTAAGCATTCCACTGTGTGGCTGAGCAGGTCATACTTGGGGGGCCAGAGCAAGGCAGGCTTCAGGACTTTTAGTTCTCTGAGAGAGATAGTCATATCTTAAATAGGACTGACCAAAATGGTACAGAGGCTTACTGTGAGCATGTGTAGATTATTTTCATTTGCACTTGTTTTTTGAGAAGTGCCATCATTATCTTTGATCAGGAAAGACAACAATATATAATGTTGCATTTTTACATAGAGAAATCAAGAAGAGAAACCAAAAATATTTCAACTTCTAGTAGAGTGGTCTAAATGTAGGTACTTTCAATACTAACTTCAAACTGCTTTTATCTTCACAAAAACAAAGATGAGGGAAAGAAAATGCAATATATCACAGATTGTATTGCTGCAGAATGAGTATGACCAAGAAGAGTACTATTTGGATTTGCAAGACTTTTTCCAGGATACGCCAGACTCCCACGTCTGAGTGCATTTTAGGTGTAGATTTACTGTGTAATGCACTGCCAAAGCAAATGTATATTTTAATGGTCATGATAGCTCATGTGCATCAAGTATGCTGTTTGTGAGTGCTTAGTATTTATAAAACCCCTCTATACTCAACATAGAGGTTTGAAGAGTAGCATAGATGGACTGTTCGTGTATGGAAAATGGCATGTACTTTTCTGAGGACAAATTTCCTAAGGTTTGCTGACAAGGTCTGAACAGAAATTGGATAGGACAAAGTTAGTCCAAATATTAAACTATGGAGCCAGAAATACTGACTGACCTCAGGTGTTAGGTTGAGCAGGAAGGAACTCTGAGGATACTCTAGACTCTTCTTCCAGTGTGTTCAGAACCCAAGCATGGTTGGCTGCAATCTTGCATAAATGCTACCAGAGAGGCAGTCAGCTTGGAGAAGCCAGAGAGCTGAACTGTAGTTGGAGGAGAAATCTGTGCCCTCCATAGGGGATTAGAATATGTCCTAGCCAAATCAGGAAGGAACCATCCAGATTCTGTCAAGGCTATCCATAGGGAAGCTGGATAAAACTATAGGCCTTGGGGCCAGCAGATGGCTTAGTGGTTACATCGCTGGACTCGCACATGGCCAACCACAGTTCGAGTCCCAGACCCGGTGGCTTGAAAATTACACCAGTTATGTGTGAATACATTCCCAAGATCCTAGAAGAAGAATGGAGGAGAATAAATAGCACATGGTCATCTCCCCAGGGGATGATTTTTCACTTTCCTTCTCACTGTTTCTGTCTCTCTCCCTGCTGAGCGTATATGTAAGGCAAAAACCTCTTAAAGAAAATAAAAGCTACAGGCCTTGAGAAGAAGTGGGAATGGGCCTTCTAGGAGAGATCCTACAAGATCCTTTCTCCTCCAAGTACAATTATTAAGCATCCACAGTACCTAGGTCCCTACTTCTGGTGATAGAACCCTGTCTAGAATGATGGTTAATCAGATACCCGAAGGGTAAAGTCTCAGACTGTCATTAGTACCAACACCGATTGGTGTGGTCTGTGTCTTCATTGTAGAGGTTTATCTGGTGTTGCTCAGTGCATGACCTTATATGGCAGCTCTGGTCCTATGAGAGATTCTTTCCATATTTTAGGCAGTGGTATGATAAACCTAAATATAGAGAAGAGAAATATAATACCCATCATTTTCTCTTCCTCTTCTGCTTTCTATTCATGTCAATGAGTGGTATGAAACTATTTGTCTAATTTGTGTTTAGAGTGAATTTCTTAGATGGAAGAATTTTATAATCATTTAGCCTATAACTGGTATCTCAAGTGAGATATACCCCTGTAAAGTCTATCTCTGACCACTGCTTTGTTCACAATACTAACTGGCTTCCCATGAGTTGAGAAGGTCCTGAGATTCTCCACTTGGGTCCCTCAGTTGCAGGGCAAAGCTGTCTCAGAATGGTCCTGATGCAGTGACTTCTAGGCACATAATTCACTGTGGCCATTTTTAAAGGCAATGTGGCCAATTGACTGACTTTTGCTCTAACTGTAGAGTAGTAGGCCTGAAACTCAGATTAGATTTGACCAGCATTGGACTTTCTCATCAGTAGAGTAGGAAGCTGTGGCCAGGACATTTTCTTTTCTTTTTTTTCAACCTTAGACCTTAGGCTATTAGTTATAAAAATTACTTTGAATCAAAAACTCACCTCTGATTTTTCATCAGATCCCAGAAAATAGCCCCTACTACTCTAATAATACTATATGAATTATAAATTATAAATTACTATATAAGTTATAAACAACTCATCCAATAGAGTCCTGGAAACTTGGAAATACTCTGTTTGTTTGTTTGTTTTCTCCTTATAAAAGGAACCATGTCTGGACTCAATCTTTCTCACTTTGTTTCACCAGGTCCATATTTTATATCTTAAATGATAGAATTAGGCAGACACTGAGGAAAACGGCAGAAGCACAGATAGGGGCAAATAATTCGAAGCTGCTTATAATCCAGCAGGGGCCCTGCCCACCATGGGGCTTTGGAAGAAATCCTACATCCTCTCCTAGCTCCAGCTTTTTGAAGTGTACTCAGCTCTAGCCTATCGAGGGATCCACATTTTCATGTCTTTAAATAACAGTTTAACTGCCATGGGCTTACTGTACAAGGCCAAAACATTCAGATCTGGTGTCTTTGCTTTCTTTTGTGAAATTATTAAAAAAAAAAAATAGAAAGAAGGAAAGAAAGAAAAAAAAGTGTGTGGGGGAAGCTTTGATGCTCTCAGAAGAAAAGTGCTACAGAAACACAACATTTTCTCTTACTTTTAGGAAATATGTACATTTACACATGGTTACTTCAAATGCTTGCATTTTTTAAAAATGAAAGTCTATGAGGCTTATTTTCTATTCTTCTGAACTTAATTTGATCTCTTCATCAAAAAAAATTTCTGGCCATTTTTATTTTCACCTGATGCTGTAGAGAGCATGTTGTACCGGGATGCTCTGTAGGAGTTTGTGCTTAAATATGGGCAACTTGGGTAGCCACTCAGAAGACACACAAATGCCCCACAGGATATGCCCACACAAGATACATAACTGTCAACAGAATAAAAATCATAAAAACAATGTATAAAAGTAAGAGAAAAAAATCTTTCTGTTGAAGTACAGGGCAGTACCTTTTGGGAGCAATTATGGGTTGATATTTTGGAATGCCAGAAATGTTTGTAAGGTTGGGGCAGAGAGAAGATTCATATCTCTGTTCTTTCAGCCTGGACAATCTGCCTGTGGGAGGTGGGCAATCCTACCTCCATTGGAAGATCATCATTTTGGTTGTTGGATTTTTCTCCTTCCTTTATAACATTGTTGTTCATTTCCTGCAGTTTCAGGTTAATCATTTCTGGGAAGGGGAACTGATATACTGGCTTCCTGGCTGTTAGCCAAAGCTCAAGATAGTCATTTCCTTGCTACCAGGCCATATTGTGCCAACACCAACTTGAATATAAAAGTTTCAACAAGTTTTGTTTAAAAGCTGCTTCTGACTGGTGCTGGAGGAACTGGATATTCACTTGCAGAAAAATGAAACTGGACTTGCATCTCTCACCATTAGCAAAAATCAACTCAAAATGGATCAAAGGTCCAAATGTATAGCTTTAAATTATAAAACTACTTGGGCAAAATATAGGAAACACTCGAAGACATTGGAGTAGTCAAAAATTTCTTATATAAAACTCCTAAAACACAGGCAACAATTCCAAAAATAAGCATGTGGGATTACATCAAACTACAAAGCTTCTGTACAGTAAAGGAAGCAATAAATAGAGTGAAGAGACAATCACAGAATGGGAGAAAATATTTGCAAACCATGCTTCAGATATAGGATTGATAACCAGAATTTATAGGGAATATATAGGGAATTCAAGCAACTCATCCACAGAAAAGCTAATAATCCAATTTAAAAATGGGCAAACAAGTTCAACAGACAACTCTCAAAGGATGACATGAATGGTCAAAAAGCATATAAAAATGTTTAATGACTCTTATCACAAGGGAAATGCAAATCAGAACCACAATAAAGTATCACTTAATCCCATTCAGAATGACTTTGATCAAAACAAAACAAAGCTAAACAAAACAAACAAAAACCAAAGAATAACAAGTGCTGATGAGTGTTTAGTGTAAAGGGAACCCTCCTGTCCTGTTGGTGGGAATGAAAATTAGTATAAATGCTGTGGGAAAAAAAAGAGGTTCCTCAAAAATTCTCAGATAGAACTACCATGTGATCAAGTGATCCTACTCCTTGGTATTTACCTGAAAGACAGAAAAACACTCATTCAGAAAGACACTTCCATATCCATGTTTATCACAGCATTATTCACAATAGCTAAGACATGGAATCAACCTAAGTGTCCAATAACTGATGACTGCATTTGTAAAATGTGGCACATATACACTATGGAGAACTGCTCAGCCATGAAAAACAGCAAGACACTGTCATTTGATACAAAATAGACTAATATAAAAGAATAAATGCTGAGTGAAATAAGTCAGACTATGAAAGAAAAACACTGTATGTTCCTGCCTAATATATACCAAATGTTTGCACTCTATGGCAGAAAGATAAGATATAATATTATAGAGGATAAGTATAGATACTAGAGACATCTTGGAAGGGTTGTGAATGGTGGAGGGGGAGTGGAAGGAACTCAGGAAAAAAGGGCTTAACCAACACAAGAATGTAAGGTTCTTTGTTGGAAATGATGTGTAAAATATCCTTGATTTTATTATCACATAGTACATGCATGCTTTGAAAAATTATTGTACACCATAAAGATGTACACAAATTAAATGTGGTTAAGAAATTACAAAATAAAAAAAAACTGCTGAAGATGGCTTTTTATTAATCTTTGGGCTAAAATGAGAAACTGGAAGGCAGAAGACTTGTGTATGAAAGTGGTAGTTTGTTTGTTTGTTTGTTTTCTCCTTATAAAAGGAACCATGTCTGGACTCAATCTTTCTCACTTTGTTTCACCAGGTCCATATTTTATATCTTAAATGATAGAATTAGGCAGACACTGAGGAAAACGGCAGAAGCACAGATAGGGGCAAATAATTCGAAGCTGCTTATAATCCAGCAGGGGCCCTGCCCACCATGGGGCTTTGGAAGAAATCCTACATCCTCTCCTAGCTCCAGCTTTTTGAAGTGTACTCAGCTCTAGCCTATCGAGGGATCCACATTTTCATGTCTTTAAATAACAGTTTAACTGCCATGGGCTTACTGTACAAGGCCAAAACATTCAGATCTGGTGTCTTTGCTTTCTTTTGTGAAATTATTAAAAAAAAAAAATAGAAAGAAGGAAAGAAAGAAAAAAAAGTGTGTGGGGGAAGCTTTGATGCTCTCAGAAGAAAAGTGCTACAGAAACACAACATTTTCTCTTACTTTTAGGAAATATGTACATTTACACATGGTTACTTCAAATGCTTGCATTTTTTAAAAATGAAAGTCTATGAGGCTTATTTTCTATTCTTCTGAACTTAATTTGATCTCTTCATCAAAAAAAATTTCTGGCCATTTTTATTTTCACCTGATGCTGTAGAGAGCATGTTGTACCGGGATGCTCTGTAGGAGTTTGTGCTTAAATATGGGCAACTTGGGTAGCCACTCAGAAGACACACAAATGCCCCACAGGATATGCCCACACAAGATACATAACTGTCAACAGAATAAAAATCATAAAAACAATGTATAAAAGTAAGAGAAAAAAATCTTTCTGTTGAAGTACAGGGCAGTACCTTTTGGGAGCAATTATGGGTTGATATTTTGGAATGCCAGAAATGTTTGTAAGGTTGGGGCAGAGAGAAGATTCATATCTCTGTTCTTTCAGCCTGGACAATCTGCCTGTGGGAGGTGGGCAATCCTACCTCCATTGGAAGATCATCATTTTGGTTGTTGGATTTTTCTCCTTCCTTTATAACATTGTTGTTCATTTCCTGCAGTTTCAGGTTAATCATTTCTGGGAAGGGGAACTGATATACTGGCTTCCTGGCTGTTAGCCAAAGCTCAAGATAGTCATTTCCTTGCTACCAGGCCATATTGTGCCAACACCAACTTGAATATAAAAGTTTCAACAAGTTTTGTTTAAAAGCTGCTTCTGACTGGTGCTGGAGGAACTGGATATTCACTTGCAGAAAAATGAAACTGGACTTGCATCTCTCACCATTAGCAAAAATCAACTCAAAATGGATCAAAGGTCCAAATGTATAGCTTTAAATTATAAAACTACTTGGGCAAAATATAGGAAACACTCGAAGACATTGGAGTAGTCAAAAATTTCTTATATAAAACTCCTAAAACACAGGCAACAATTCCAAAAATAAGCATGTGGGATTACATCAAACTACAAAGCTTCTGTACAGTAAAGGAAGCAATAAATAGAGTGAAGAGACAATCACAGAATGGGAGAAAATATTTGCAAACCATGCTTCAGATATAGGATTGATAACCAGAATTTATAGGGAATATATAGGGAATTCAAGCAACTCATCCACAGAAAAGCTAATAATCCAATTTAAAAATGGGCAAACAAGTTCAACAGACAACTCTCAAAGGATGACATGAATGGTCAAAAAGCATATAAAAATGTTTAATGACTCTTATCACAAGGGAAATGCAAATCAGAACCACAATAAAGTATCACTTAATCCCATTCAGAATGACTTTGATCAAAACAAAACAAAGCTAAACAAAACAAACAAAAACCAAAGAATAACAAGTGCTGATGAGTGTTTAGTGTAAAGGGAACCCTCCTGTCCTGTTGGTGGGAATGAAAATTAGTATAAATGCTGTGGGAAAAAAAAGAGGTTCCTCAAAAATTCTCAGATAGAACTACCATGTGATCAAGTGATCCTACTCCTTGGTATTTACCTGAAAGACAGAAAAACACTCATTCAGAAAGACACTTCCATATCCATGTTTATCACAGCATTATTCACAATAGCTAAGACATGGAATCAACCTAAGTGTCCAATAACTGATGACTGCATTTGTAAAATGTGGCACATATACACTATGGAGAACTGCTCAGCCATGAAAAACAGCAAGACACTGTCATTTGATACAAAATAGACTAATATAAAAGAATAAATGCTGAGTGAAATAAGTCAGACTATGAAAGAAAAACACTGTATGTTCCTGCCTAATATATACCAAATGTTTGCACTCTATGGCAGAAAGATAAGATATAATATTATAGAGGATAAGTATAGATACTAGAGACATCTTGGAAGGGTTGTGAATGGTGGAGGGGGAGTGGAAGGAACTCAGGAAAAAAGGGCTTAACCAACACAAGAATGTAAGGTTCTTTGTTGGAAATGATGTGTAAAATATCCTTGATTTTATTATCACATAGTACATGCATGCTTTGAAAAATTATTGTACACCATAAAGATGTACACAAATTAAATGTGGTTAAGAAATTACAAAATAAAAAAAAACTGCTGAAGATGGCTTTTTATTAATCTTTGGGCTAAAATGAGAAACTGGAAGGCAGAAGACTTGTGTATGAAAGTGGTAGTTTGAGTATGCCCTATAATTTCTGTTCCCTCTGTAAGCCCACTAAAATGATGGCAATGAAAAGGTATAGACCCACAAGGACAAAGAAAAATGGAGAGAAAATGACATCAGGCAAGATCAGCAAAACTTTGGAACATGAAAGGTGGAGAGTAGAGTGCTGTCTTGGCATAGGGGAATGCTATGAAGAAGAGTGCCAGCTTGCATCCAGGAATCACAAAAAGACTCAAGAATTGGAGGCACCAACCAACTCTGAAGCTGGGAGGAGGTGTGGTGAAAATTAGGTGAATGGATAAAGTTCTGTTTTAGGAGATCTCTTTTCCAAGTCTAAACACTGATAGTTGTTCCTCCCCTGTTCTAGCAGGGAATAGATCTAATCCCTCAATAATTGAACTAGAGAGAATTTATATCGAGGAAATAGTGGGGAACAGTGGAGAGCACCACTAAACTGCATGGAAAATAAAGAATAAAGTCAAATCTCTCTTGATTGGTGTTTCCTAGAATGCTGACCTGTATATTTCTGCTCTCTCTAAGTGTACTTCTTCCCTGGAAGCATAGAGGTAAGACCCACAGTTTCTGACATATGGAGGACCTGTAATGAAAGGGTTTGATAAACCCATAGTGAAGCCACCAGCCAACAAGCCCTGCACTTGAAGTCAGCACTCTCAATCCCTTTGTAGTGCTCTTTCCACTTGTGAACAGATAGCAAAATCAGCAGGTTTTTTTTACTTGATAGCCTAAGAGAGATAGGAAGATGGAACAGTTAGTGCCAGCAGGTAGTGTGGAGGTTAAGGCGCTGGATCCCACAAGGCTGACTTCATGGTTCATCTGGACCCAGTGGCTTAAAAATAACACTGGGCACATGTGTGTGCACACCCAAAATTCCAAGAGGAGACTGAAGGAGAAGAGATTATGAAATGCCCATCCTTCCTGAGCGTGATTTCTCACTCTCTCTCTCTCTCTCTCAGTCTCTGGTGAATGCACACACCCTATAGCAAAAACAAACAAACAAAAAGATAAAAACAGCTACAGAATTAGACAAGGATGTGATTGAAAATAATACAATAGAATAAAATAATCATAGAATGAGGTCAGATAATCAAATTGAGGAAAATATGCAGAAAGTAGAACAAAAGTGCAAAAGATGGAGAAAAGGATTAGAAAATGAGAGGATTAACAAGGAGGTCCAGCATGTGACATTCAACTAAAACAAAAATTCTGTTTTTTGTGTGTCACCCCTCTGGCAGTCTGTCAAAGCCTATGAACTCTTTCTCAGGATAATGCTGCTTTTTTTAAAAAATTATTAATAAACTTTATTTTTAGCACCATTTTAAATTTAAAATTGAGGGGAAAAAGAAAGGGAGAGATGAAAACAGAATAATTATATTTTTTTTTGCTAGAGGGTGTGTGTACTCAGTAGAGAGAGACAAAGACATAGAGAAGGGAAATGAGAAAGCACTTCCCAAGGGGAATGCCCATGTGGCAATCTCTTCTACATTTATTTTTTGGGGATTCTGGGCATGCATGCACATGTGCCTAGAGTGTCTTTCAAGCTGCTAGAACTGAGACTCAAACTGCATAGTAGACCATGTGGTCTACCTCAACCACCACTTGTCTGAATAATGTTTTAAAGTGCTTAAAATATATAGGAGTTTGAGGGAAGTCAATTACATTGAAATACAGTTGTCAAAATATTAGAAAACAGTGATAAGGTAACATATATGCTTTTCAGTGAGCACACAAAGTAACAACATCTAGAGACAGATCTATTATTTAGATATAATATTAAGAATAAGTGATATTCTGAGATATTTACATCAGTGTGATGTGAGATGAACATATCTGGTATTTCTACAGGTGACTAGGGGACTATAGTTAATCATATGAATGTAATTTCAAAAATCTGTGGAAAATAAATATTTAAAATAAAATATGAATTTATATTAGTGGAAAACAATTTTGAAATCCACACATAGTTTTTATTTTTTTATATTCCATACCCTCCCCGCTCTTTTTTAAAAAGATTTTTTCTTTCTTCCAAGAGAAAATCAATACCCTCAACAGTGTCTCACAGGATCCTCCACAGCCTTCTTATCCAGTCAGGATCTTGGGTGTGTGCACCCAGCATTTACAGGTCAAATGAGGAACCAAACCTGTGATCTTCCATAATAATCCATAATAATTGCTTTGAGTAGTGTCTTACCAGTGCACCACTGAGCTAATCCTTCTTGAACTTTTAAGGATCCCTTGTATACTTGTTGAACGATGTGCCTGTGAAAACTATGCATGCATATCAAATTTTAAAAGGGCAATAATTAATTACAAAATAATTAGGAGGAGTCAGCAGGTGACATGATGGTTAAGGTGCTGGACTCTGCCATGTCCGACTGCAATTTGAGTCATAGACTTTGTGGTTTGAAAAATCATGCTGTGCGCATGTGCATGTGTGCCCAAATCCCAGGACAAGAATGGAGGAGAAAGGATTGCAGCATGGCCATCCCCCTGGGAGGTGATTTCTCGCTTTCTGTCTCTCTGTCTCTCTGGCAAGTTCACACACTCTATGGCAAAAATCTTTTAAAAAACTTAGGGAGCATAATTTAATTTTTATTCAGGCAGAAAAGGCTAACAAAAACAAATTTAGTGATAGTACTATAAGGAGCCTTAAGTAGGAAGTTAGTGAGCAATTTTGAAATAGGTGAATTCATGTGACACCAGCTTTCAGTATGCCCCTTTACACATTTTCTCATGTGATTTTTCACAATAACCTCTAAGAGAAGACAGTACAGATATTACCAATATTTTCATTTTGTAAAATGAGAAATGAACCTACGACTCAAAATCAAGTCCTCTGATTCTTAATTAACTGGGACTTGATTGAGAAGAAAGGATGATGCTTCCCTTTCATCGTAGCAAGGCTCAGAGAATTGATCCAAGGCAGATGGTTATAGGAGATGTAGTTGCTATTTGAGCTTCATTTCTCAGGCCATGGTGGAGGTTCGAAGGAGCTACTGGACTGAGATCATTTTAGACAGGATATTCCTATGAGACAAAGACCCTGAAAGTTTCAAAGTTTTGTTAAGTTTCTCTTTTGGTGCCTGGAAAAACATCCCTGGTCTTGTTATCATGGTCCCGGCCTAAAGTTATTTCCAAGTCCTTCCCTTTGTCCCTTCCAAGAGTCTTTTATCAGGGCCTTTGCTTTTGCCATTGTGACAAACTGCTGATGTTCTTGTTTCATGTCTCCCTGTGGCTCTAGTAAAGCTGTCAATCATGGTGTGAGGCCTCCTTCACACAGCTGGGCCAAGAATAGTGTCACATCCTTGGATGCAGTGACTCATCTAAGGAGTGGACCACAGAATCTAGGCCAGTTAGGGTCCTCCAACGGACTTTCTTGATTGGAGGCAAAAAGCTAGTTTCTCTTAAAACTTTAAGGTTTTGTCTGGAGTTGCTAGGAGTTATTTTCTAGGACATGTGAAGAGAACTTCTCTGATGTAAAATAGAATGCTACCAAAATAGAGAGAGTGAAAATGAGTTGGAGAGAGAGAAAGAAAATGATGAGAGAGGTGGAGAAGGGAGAAAGAGAAGGGGGAAAGAAAGAGAAAGAGAAGTAAAGAGAGAGAGAGATGTGATATGAAATGATCATATCTGGGATTCAGACATAGGGAGAATAGGGGAGGGGTAGGGAGGCATTTTCTGGGTCCCTAATGGGTTTCACCTCCTGTCTTGGAGTTTTGGTTCCTGGAACTCTTCCTTTCATTCTGGGAGGTGGTTTTTTTTTTTTTTTTTTCACCTTTATTCTTACTTAAGCCGATTTGAGTTGATGCCCAAAGGGTCCTGACTATCCAATCAGAGGCCTGGTGACATGGTTGGATATCAAGATTTGATTATAAACCTCCTCCTTTTCCCTCTTAGGGCCTGTACTACTCTAGAGCACATAAAACCCTCACCTATCCTCTATGCTCTCCAGCACCTTCCTGGACCTCACTAGTCACAGAGCCATGCCTGAATGTCTCCTCTGATTTGTTCAATTACTTAGAAAGTCTTTTTTGTTGTTTTTAAGGTTTTATTTTTCTTCTCTTTTTTGGTAGGTCCTGAGTGCTCACCAGAGAGAGACAGAGGGAGGGAAAATGAGAAATCTTCCTGTAGGGGGGGGGGATGGCCATGCCACAATTCCTTCTCTTTCATTCTCCTCCTGAAATTTTAGGCAAGAAAGCATATGCACAGAGTGTGATTTTCAAACCACCAGGTCTGGGAATCAAACCACAGGTGGCCGTGTGAGAATCCAGCACTTACTATGCTGAACTATGCCAGGTGGCCTATATCACCTGCTGACCCTTATTTAGCAGGTTTTTACAGAGGATAAATACGGTGGAAATACAGTAACCAGTAGAGTGAAAATAAGTATGTGCCTAATTATGAATCAATGTGAAAATTAATTCATTTCTTAAAATAAATGAGAAGTTATGAGAGGTCAGTGGAAAGACTGATTTTTATGGTTGGGACTTGGGAAGGCTCCATGAGTGTTGTAGATGGACGAATAAGTGGGATTTGGATAGTAGAGTAAAAGAAAAGTGTGTGAGCTTGGTAGTGGGTGTGATAGCTGTAGAAGGAAGAGGCCCAGACAGTCACAGAAAGCCAGGCTTGGAAAGCATTGTGGAGAGGCTTAAACAGGATGCTGGAGCATCCCATCCTTTCATGACCCTAGCTATTCAGCTAGGCCATCTGATAGTCCACTTTCAGCTTTCGTGAGTCAGACAGGTTTTACAGATTTGGATCTCAATGGAATGAGGTGTCTTTCACCATTAACGTAAGGAACTGGTTATGGGAGTAGCTTCAGACTCAGGAAGATAAGTGGACTGGCTAACTTGACAACCCAGGATATTTGGGAGACTTGCCACCACCAAGCATAATGTTTAAGGCATGGTGTTTCTTCCATATCTAGTGTGGCACTGCCTGTGTGACTGTGTTTGACCAGGTCTGGGTAAGGGCAGAGAGGCATTGAAGGAGGTGGTAGCAGTATGCCTGCCTTCCTGAGAACCTAGTGTGTCACCTGCTGCAAGAAACTATTCCTTCCACATTCCTTCTTCTAACTGGAATTTTCCATGAGAAGATGGAAGCATAGCTTTCCCCCATTGGTACCTCCTCTTGGTACCAATTCCATTAGCTGAGATGGTTTAGTTTTCCATGAGATAAGGAAGACAACTGTATTTTTAGCTGGTTCTGGAGGAGAAGGATTCAACTTGTGCATTGTGTGTTTTCTCAGAAAGCTTTTCTCTGTAGAATAATTTGATGCAGGTAGATCACTTTACCAACATCTTTGAAACTAAACCATCCTGAGCAAACAGAGATTTGAGACTCTTTGCTATTCTGTTTCTTGCTCTTTTTTCTTTAACCTCTGCTACTCTTAGGATTTCAAGATTATCAAATTAGTTTAAAAATATCTTGAATAATTGAATTCTATTCCTCTAATCCAAACTAAAAACTGTAGTATATATGAACCTCTCCTGTCTGAATTTCCACATTCTGGAAACTGGTTACTGTATGTCCTTGCCTAAGAAGACTAGAGATGCTTGCAGATATTGAAAGTGAAACAAGAGCCTCTAAGACCCAAAAGAATAGCCAGCAGAAACTCTCCCAGCCATGCCAGCTTTCTCTCACCTCTTGTTAAGAATCAAGTACAACTGGACCAGCAGTTAGTGTAATTGCTATGTCACCGAACTCCCATGTAGTCGACCGCGGTTCGAGCCCTGGACCCGGTGGCTTAAATTCACGCTGGGCGTGTGTGCATGTGTGCCCAAGACCCCGAGAGGAGAATGGAGGAGAAGGGATTGTGGTGTGGCCATCCCTCTTGGGGGGTGATGGAGGATAAGGGATTGTGGTGTGGCCATCCCTCTTGGGGGGTGATTTCTTGCCTTCTGTCTCTGTCTTTCTGGCAAGTGCACATGCTGTATAGCAAAAAAAAAAAAAAAGAATCAAGTACAATGATAATAAATATCATCAATTGGGAGTCTATTATGTTATTATGTTTCAGGAGTATTGTATTTCTTATCTTGTTGGAATTCCCACAAAAAAACCCATGATACAGGAGTAATAATAATGATGATGATAACAATAATAATGATGATAATAATAGTGATGATGATAAACCAAGGGTAGATATTTTACAAAACTAGGAAAGCTTATGTTTTAAGTGTCAGAGTACTATGATTGCATCCTCCCCATTCAAAGACCAGGAAGAGACCTTTATAATGTGTTTACACGGTCTTATGTTTTGTAAATTCTGCAAATGGAAGATTCTTCCACTGTAATCAGTTAAGATTACTTCTCTTTTCATGCCAACTTCCCCTCCATTATTGTCCCCATGTGTAAAGTGGCTTTGTAGAGGCTTATGGGAATGTTTTGGACACATCTAAGGGGAAGTGACATTAAAGATGTATTAGTTGAGTTTAGTGGGTATTCTTATGGGGTATCTAGTCACAATACTCTAGTAAGTTGTGGCATCTAGAGATACTCCCACTGTCCTCTTGGCCAAGTGTAAAGAAATAAGGATGACAAGAAGTTAATGTGTTCTATACTTTCAACGTGTATTTAAGATTACTCACCTTATAAGAAAACCTGAAGTTTCATAAAATCTTAGCCCATGTGTAGAGAAGATTCTTAGAGGTTTCACCATTTTGATCATAGACCTAAAAATCAACACATGACTATAAATAACCAGTTGTAAAGCTGAAAGAAATATACTTCTGAGTATCAAAAATAAAAAGAAAATTTGATAAACCATGCTAGAGAAAAGGCTGAGTTACCTTTCTATTACCTTGATAGAAAATATCACAAAATTATATGGGGGAGATGATTGAAAAGTTTGAAGAATGTAAGGAAAAGATTTATAGGTATATTAGGCACTTAGTTAACAAAAATATTACATTTTAGATTTGTAATGTTTTTGAAATATGGCAGCTTTTAAAATTTATGGAATGTGTCATGATCTATTTTCCTATTCTAAATGAAGAAGTGTTTTTTTTACCTATATTTGTATTTATAATTCTGCATTTTTTAAAAACTGATAACTCAGAACTGTATGAATATCAGACAAGGTCAAGTACTGGCCCAACCTGTCCCATGATGTAAGGAATAGAATACACCATTTTCCCTTTATGGTCTCTGGATTTCAGTGGGAGATAAATACTTCCCTTCCTTACTTGGGAAGCATCTTGGACTCTTTGGGAAGGAAAACAGAGCATCCTCATGTTCTCGTTCATTTCTCTACTAATGTAAACAGGGCTGGCCTTGCAAATACTGAGATTCCCCATATAGAGCACACATTTAAAGGAAAATAAGTGGAAAGATTTATCCAGAAATGTTCTTCCCCCTTGCCAGTCACTGAAGATCTTTATATTGGAAGGTTCCTTTTAACTTTTTTTTTTTTTTTCAATTTATGTCAGAGGGCATATGTACTCACCAAAGAGATACAGAGAGGAAGGGAGAGGGAGAAAGCACCCCTCAACAAGAGATCCCTTCTGCATTTCTCCATCCTGTTGTGATTTGGGGCATGTGTGCATGCGCACATTTGAAGAATGTAAGGAAAAGATTTATAGGTATATTAGGCACTTAGTTAACAAAAATATTACATTTTAGATTTGTAATGTTTTTGAAATATGGCAGCTTTTAAAATTTATGGAATGTGTCATGATCTATTTTCCTATTCTAAATGAAGAAGTGTTTTTTTTACCTATATTTGTATTTATAATTCTGCATTTTTTAAAAACTGATAACTCAGAACTGTATGAATATCAGACAAGGTCAAGTACTGGCCCAACCTGTCCCATGATGTAAGGAATAGAATACACCATTTTCCCTTTATGGTCTCTGGATTTCAGTGGGAGATAAATACTTCCCTTCCTTACTTGGGAAGCATCTTGGACTCTTTGGGAAGGAAAACAGAGCATCCTCATGTTCTCGTTCATTTCTCTACTAATGTAAACAGGGCTGGCCTTGCAAATACTGAGATTCCCCATATAGAGCACACATTTAAAGGAAAATAAGTGGAAAGATTTATCCAGAAATGTTCTTCCCCCTTGCCAGTCACTGAAGATCTTTATATTGGAAGGTTCCTTTTAACTTTTTTTTTTTTTTTCAATTTATGTCAGAGGGCATATGTACTCACCAAAGAGATACAGAGAGGAAGGGAGAGGGAGAAAGCACCCCTCAACAAGAGATCCCTTCTGCATTTCTCCATCCTGTTGTGATTTGGGGCATGTGTGCATGCGCACACACACACACACACACACACACACCATATTTGTCAAGGCACTGTGGCCAGAATCTAAACTGTGCTATTGGCCATGTAGAATCTGGCTGTCTCAACCATCAGGCCACAGAGCTGACCCTGAGGTTTTTAAATTTTGTCTTAAAATGTGATGCCTCTACAAGGGTTCTACCCTGGCTAATCAATGGAATAATCCTCTCTAAGTTTTTTCCAGGCATCCCTCAGCTAAAGGGTCTTCTCCCAATTCAGATTAAAGATGATGGTGGCAGATGGTCAAAAAGTAGGGAGAAAGTAAGAGGCGGGAAATTTTACCTGGTTTTCCTCAGCACCTCTTTGTGACATGCTAGTTACTTAGAAATACAGTCCAATTCTCCAGTGAATATGAGAAAGGCAAGTTTTCTCACTAGTTCTCTCTTCTCCTAATTCCCAGTCTATGTCACCAGTAAGTGAATGGTCCCTTTCCTATTTTTATGACTAAAGGTATGAATGATCACATGTAGTCCAACTGAATCATTTGTAATTATAAGCACACATCAAATAAATATCTAGATATTAAAATGGATAGACCCTCATGACTGAATGTTTTCATAATCTACTGGACCTATTTAGATGAAGGATGTTTTACACAGAATTGCCATGTGTGTAAGATTCTTTTTCTTTCCATAAAAGACATAAAATGGTTAAGAACATGGACTCTTAACTAGTTGTCTAACTTGCTAATGTTTGCCTTATGAAAATTATCTTTCTATGCCTTTTTTCTTATCTGTAAAACAGATATGGTAATATTCTGCTATACAACTGATAGTGTGCTCCCAAATCCACTCCTGTACTTCTTCTGTACCACGAGGGAACTTGTTTCCCAGGATCCTTTGCCCTCTGGCCCCTATGCAAATGTAGTCAGGAGTAGGCCTTGACAGAAGATATGGGGGCAGGAAGAAGAGAGATAGTAGGGCATTCCTCCCTCTTCTTCACTTTACTTTCTGTGTTTTTCTGGGAGTAGCTTCCTTCATAACTCCAGGGCTCATCAGATAGGTCCTCCCTCCATTGTTTCAGCTTCTACATGCAGTGCTTATGAAAGTTCTAACTCCTGCCACTTAATCCCAACTTTTGGGCACTGGAAACTTGACCTCCTCTCATTGTTTCCTCAACCCTGGTGTTGATGGTAGCTATTTGTTTTTGCTATTCTCTGAGTTACTTCACAGACCTGTTTGATTTCTCACCTCTTTTAACACATGCTTGATGAATTCCCTGTATTCGATTCCTTCTACTTGAAAGACCTAGAGTGTTTTTCATTTTCCTGGATGGACCCTGATTGTTACCGATACCAAACACACAGGGCAATTGGAGTGATTAAGTGAATTAAGGAGCATACTTATTCTGTGTATAGCGTGGAACACAGAAAGTACCCAACAAATGGTAGCTATCAATTGACCTTCTCAACATTGATACCAAGAATGTAGTGCATGGATTAGTATAATTTTTTTCTCTTAATCTTAGTGGTTAAAACATGACATCATTTAAACCAGAGAAATCTGAAATGGACACAGCTGCCAACAAAGACTACCAAGTGTTTCTGGCTCATGTGCAGTCTCCAGTTTCCATAGAAACCAAGCAAAGAAAATTTGCTAAAGGAAGACTAAAAAATAAGTAGATTCAGGTCTGTATGATTATGTCTCAAACTCTTTGGAACATAAGCAGGCTATTATTACTATTATCTTATTGTCTTTTTAATATATTCTTTTCTTATAAGATGCAATAGACAAATTCTTTTTCTTTGCAGAGAATGACACAAAGTATAGGATTCCTTTGCCACAGCACATTTCCTATCGCATCCCCAATAGCAGTACTTCCAAGGCTACTGTTACTGAGTTTACTGCCAAATTGCTAGATAAACCTAGCTCTTATCATTCTGTGGCTATTCAGAGGTTGTTTGTAGTATGCTGTTAAGATACTGAAGTAAAGACCAAAAATATTAGTTTAAGCAACATCCTAGAATGAAGAGGGACCAACTGAAATCACAACTAACATCCTGGCAATGAGCTCTCAGTTAGAATGGAAATACATTTCCCTACTTGGAGGTAGGGATGGATTTTTTGGGGGGGATCATTTGGTTTTAGTCCAGCTCCTTAAATTCCTCTTCAGCCATCAGAATTGGTGGCCGTAACAAGTGAGACAACTGAGTCAGCCCTGCCAGAATTTAAATCAATACCAGGCAATTTTACTTCAATTTCCAAGCAATTTTAAATGTTTTTCTTTAAAATATCATCAAAAACGGAGAAACTATGAGAATGGGAGTGAAATGCAAGCATTTAGAAAAATACCAAGGTAAACTTCTCTAGTTTCTGTGCAAAAGAAGGGTTGCATGTGTCCCCTAGAGGTATCTTTAGGGTACTGGGGAGTCTATACTGGCACAATCAGTAGAACTCCGTGCACAATGATCTCCTTTGAATAGCTAACTTCCTGGTGCATACTTTGCTCATATAGATAGCACACAGAAAACAAACAAACAAATATAAGAGATACCAAACTCCTTAAGTGATTGTGATTATGATTGGATTATAGCTATGGGACAGGATGGCAGAGTAGAAGACTTAACATCAGAAGTTCTGGGGTTATCTCTGCCATGATGAAGCTGTGTGACCCTGAGAAAATTGCTTCATTTATTCATTTTTCACTAGGGGCTTGAGACAGAGAATTCATGACTCAGCACAAAACATTGGCAAAACTGAGAAAATTGGCTTGCGAATAAGCACATGATGTACACACAAACACCACAACATAATAAATCAGCATTTGTTAAACACCTACTTCAAAACCAGTATTACTATAATAATGACTTTGTGAAAACAACCCAGAGAAGCTTTTCATATGGGTTGGCTATGGAAGTGGGTAAGAGAGAGCTAAAGTTTCCCTAATAGCAATAAAGAGACTCCAGAATGGAAGCACGGAATAAATGCCCCCTATCTGACTTCTCTCAAGTTCCTATTTGTTAGGGTCCTTCTGGTCATCTCCAATTGTTCTTCTAATGGCAACTCTTTCACCTGTGACTTCTGTGGCCACATGCATATTTTGTATCCAGTTGGATTTCTTCAGAACACCAGATTTTTCTATACTCCTACTTCTAACCAGGAACCTACAAGTCAAATACTTTCTCACTGCACTTTTATTTATTCATTTTTTAAAAAGGCAAGTCTTCACCTTATGATTGAGTTAAAGAATACAAAATTTCACAAGGAGAATAGCTATGAAGGGATCAATCAGGCAAGTCTTTGTTGCCATGGCATCGAGATGACCACTTTAATAGCTCTAGAGAGAGTCATCCCAAAGTGGGCAAGGTGACTCTCAAATGTGCTATCATTTATGTTCCTTCATTGTAAAGTTCTTAACAATTGTGTGAGCTAATCCTCCCAACAGGCCTGATGAGGTAGATCAATACTATTATCCCCTTTATAGCTCTATATTGTTATCCACTTTATGGTCCATTATCTTATCAGTCAATTACTCAACCTTTAAAGTCTCATCAGTGCCCTCTCATAATAATACCCCACTTTGTGATTTTTGAGTCTATATTTCTTGTGAAACACAGGCCCTTATAAGAGAGGTCAGTGCTAGGGTAGGTGGTACAAGAAATACTGTGGAACTGAGTATCATTAGCATTGTTACTCAAATACAAGGACTCTAAGTAACAGGCACTAGGCAGCTACCTTGAGATCAGGACCAATACTCATTCACTGGGTGACCTTGGAAAAGCCTCCTTTCTGAAATCCTATTTGTGCATCTATAGAAAAAAGATAATAATAATTCCAGTATAAGTCATCATAATTTCCATCTCTCTTTTCTGCAGTTGTTAGGATCAAATGAAATAAGAGCTGTGAATATTCTTTGGAAGGAAATGCAGTAGAGATGGTAATGATGGTATATATCAAAGCTATAAAATAAACCAGCTTTGTTCCCTGTAAATATTTGTATCCTAAAGTACAAACAAATGAGCTCAGTGTCTAGCTGGCTGGTTTCAATAAGATGATAGTCTGCCCATGTTGTGCATGAAGAAACTAAGACTAGCTGTAAGTCACCCAGTGGGGCAACTGATAAAGACTAGGAAACAGAACTGAAGATCTTGTACGAGATCACCAACTTGTTCCAGCTTTTCTAGGGCTTTGTTGAAAAACCCACATGGTTGGTCACCCATCTCTGAGACTGAAGTCCCTATCTACACCCTTCTTGCACTGATCAGGTCCAGACAAACTCGCAAGATGCCCTGCATAGCTGGGTGTCACAGATAAAAATATAGTTTCACCAAGTCATTTACTTTTACTCCTGGACACTTGGAAGGCTACAAATATAGTCCCTTGGATTCAACTAAGATCACATGGCTAAATTCTGGCAAACAGAACATGGGTAGAAATATATGGTACTTCTAGACTTGGCACTTAAAACATCTTGTAACTTTCCCTTCTCTCTCTTTCCATCTTCCACTGGAAGAAGGCCCCATTATACTGGAGAGTCACATGATGAAAGGAGTAGGGGTTTCTGAATGCCCATCTTGGGGAGAGTTACCTGTTAAGAGTCACCTCACCTTTCTAGAAGGTTGGGAGAAATAAATTTTGCATCAAGCCACTGAAATTATTTTGGTTATAGCCTACCCTCATAATGCACTTTGTTCTCAAGGTCAGAGAGAATACACATTTCTTATGAAACTTTTAAAATTTGGGTTCTGCAGAAACTGACCCAGAGAAAAGGATTCAAGTACAAGTAGTTATTTGGGGAGTGTTGTAAACACAAGCAGGAGAATAGAAGAAGTGAAATGGGAAAGGGAAGGAGCCATGAAGGATGTTTATTAGGCTAACTACCTGTGTGGGTGACTGAAGCTTAATTCTGTGGGAGAAACTGAACCAGTGTTAAAAGCATCTCTGAGTTATTCCATTGAGGGGAGTTGGGACTGGAGCATGTATACACCACTTTCTGTTGGGAGTAGAGGATGCTGATTTTTTTTGGGTAAGGCAACTGAAGAAAGATGCAGATACTGGCTGTTAAAAATGGGCTAGATCCACCCCTACTCCTGGGAGGTGTTTTCTTACTTTCCCTCTCACTGTCTCTCTCTGTTTTATAGGGCACATGTCCTACGGAAAAACCAAACCAAACCAAAACAAAACAAGAAAAGAAGTAAGAAACAAAAGAGAGAGAGAGAGAGAAAGGAAGAAATAAAGAAAGAAATGAGGTAGAACTCACTGAAATGGTCATATCCAAAGAATGGAGTTGAGACCAACAGCATTTGCTACACAGTGGTTTTCTTATAAGCCTCTCTTTTTCTTTTTGTATTACATTTGTGGAGTACCTATGACAACTCAAAACTTTTATGATTTTTCTTTCACTCAGTTGGGTCTTTAGCCATAAGAAATCTTCAAAAAGTTCATGGAAAATATGTATTTTGACAAAAGAAATGTCAAAAATGAATTTCAAGATTTGTTTGTACCAAGATAAACTCCTACTTAAATTCTATTTTTCCACAAACCTTTTTAAGTGTCTGCATCCAGATAAGTGAACTGCTCCACAGAAGAGCTTGTGTGCAGTCATGGAAAGGGTACTGAAGGGAACTATGATATATTTTTGTAATACTTACACAGCTTTTTCTGTGCCTTTGGGGCTCTCATCTCTTCTTTTTGGGCCTTAGTCTCCCCACGTGTAAAATTCAAGGAGCTTGAGCAATGATTTCTAAGTCTTCTTTCAACTCTAAAATTGGAACTCTAAAATCTTACAGCTCTGATATTACACAACATGCGCCTGTTTATAGAAGGCTCCCTGGTTGTTCAGGATGGGAAGGAAGAATATGATCAGAGAAGAGAAGGAGGATGCACACACAAGGAACTCTCTGGGTAATAGACAATGGGGTTTATAATCACCTCAGCTGAGGTTCAGCCAGAGTATTAGCTGAACTTTTTGAGACTATCAGACTGGGTCACAACCTTGATGGACCCTAAGGCATAATTTTGATGGAGACTATAGATCTATAATATTGGTTTTAATTCTTGCTCAGAAGACTTTACATTTTTTTAATGTGTCTGATAAAAGATGTTAATTCTCAGGTAGCTTCAAGGTGAGATGGGAAATTCAGGACTGGGAATCTGAGATCCAGTTGGAATCTTGCTTGACTGTACAGTAAATAGTGATATTTTTTAGTACCATTGAGCTCTGCTTATATAATATCTAAAATTATGGGGTGATACTGGTTGCTCTCTAAGTTCCAGCTAAGTGCTAACATTCTGTAATTTTTTTTTATTAAAGCCTCCCAGATATGCAGTGGATGGAAGGACAAACAACATCTCAAGCAACATTTTATTTCAATTCCTTATCCTCTGACCTGATTAAAACCTGTTTGTGTGACCTGGAATACCTACAAAGAGAATGGATTAGACATTTTTGGAGGGTGGGGTGTTTGCCCAACCTGTAGCCTCTTTCTTGGGCATTTTCTTCTATCTCCATAACTCAAAGAGTGAGCCCTGAGCAGCCTTGTGTCTCCTTACATCTCTGACCACAGTTGATTGGATGAAACTGGGCCAACCAAATACTCTCTCCTTCAGATGTTGGTTGGGGATTGAGAAACATGTCATACCCGGCTAGCCCCTTGAAGTGGCATATGGAAGTGAAAATATAGATGTATTTATTCAAAATTCTCAGACAGGCAAAGAAAACAAGTATGTAGAGAGCAAATAAAGCAATCATACAGATAGATATCTTGACTACTAGGTCCTGGGGAAAACCAGAGAATAACTCAAGCCCCTTGATGGCCTTCTATTCCATGGCTACTGTCCTTCACGAGCTTACTTGGTGTTTGGTATGCCCTTGAGTTTGGCAAGATAGATGCCCTGTGAACGTCTCATAAATTGTCATAATTTTCCTAATCTGGGTTTAGTGGATTCTTTCCCAGTGCCAACCAAGAACCTTGACTAAGAAAGAGAACTTGGAGGACTGGAACTAGTGAAGATTTGAAGAAGAGAAGATTAACTGGTGACCCAGGGGCTTCATATTTTTTAAAAAATGACACTCTGAATTTATTCTTAATGGAGATAAATAGATCTTTGTTTTTGTTTTTGTTGGTTGTTTCACTCAGAAGCTGATGGTTGATTCAGTTATACTCCTCAGTTTATGAAATGTAAAGGTCAAATTCCTCTTTAATTTTTATTATTTCTTTCACCTTTTTCTTTCCTATCCACATTCCTATTCTTCCCCATCTTCTCTTCATCCCAAGCAGCCACTCTAATATCTTTTATATTGGACCTTTTTTTTAAGTACATGGATATACCATGTACTTAAAAATACACAACACTGTTTCATTTACACATGTACTTTCTTTTGCCAAAAATAGCTTTGCATTACGAATCTCTTTTTGTGTTGAGTATGTTTTACTCAAAGTTATGGTATATACAACACTGATCAGGTCCAGACAAACTCAAAGTCAGATAGGGGGCATTTATTCTGTGCTTCCATTCTGGAGTCTCTTTATTGCTATTAGGGAAACTTTAGCTCTCTCTTACCCACTTCCATAGCCAACCCATATGAAAAGCTTCTCTGGGTTGTTTTCACAAAGTCATTATTATAGTAATACTGGTTTTGAAGTAGGTGTTTAACAAATGCTGATATGGTATATACAACACTGATCAGGTCCAGACAAACTCAAAGTCAGATAGGGGGCATTTATTCTGTGCTTCCATTCTGGAGTCTCTTTATTGCTATTAGGGAAACTTTAGCTCTCTCTTACCCACTTCCATAGCCAACCCATATGAAAAGCTTCTCTGGGTTGTTTTCACAAAGTCATTATTATAGTAATACTGGTTTTGAAGTAGGTGTTTAACAAATGCTGATTTATTATGTTGTGGTGTTTGTGTGTACATCACCACAGTTTTGAGATCTGTGTTGCTGCATATACAGCCAGGTCAATGCTTAATCCTGATGCATCTGATTCCATTTTATGTGTCTATCACTTTTTCTCTATCTATTCCCTTTGCAATAGATACTTAGATTGCCTCTATCTGCCTCTTATCATAGTTCTACAAACGGACATCCTTGCACAGTTCCATGTGTGATCTTTGGTGTGAGTTTCCTGGAGTGCATATGCAACAGTGGAATTACTGGGTCATCAGTATACATCTACTCAATCCCATTCAATTTTGTAAGATTGTTCTCTAGAAAAACTATTGTTTAATACTTGACAGTGGTATCCATTTTAGCCAATACTTAGTACTACATTGTTTTCTGAGTTTTGCAGCCTAGATGTGTGCGATCTCATTGTTATTTTAATTTGTATTTATTAAATTGTATTATTACTAGTAAGGGTACACATCTCTTCATCTATTCTATTAGCTATTAATTTCCTCTCCTGTCCAGCGACTGAACATCCTGGTTTGCCTGGGCTGGTTCAGGTTTTTGCTGGTTATTCTGGCATGGTTCTTCAAAATGCCCTTCTCATACTCTTAAAGTGTCCTTGTTTGGTTGACAAATTATGCGACCAACATACTCTTCATTTGTAGGCTTCTTAATATAGTATAGATATCAACCTCTTTGTTTAGATGATAAATAATCTTTAAATTTGCTGATTATCTACAACTTTGTGGTGTTTTAGTCAAACATAATCTCATTGATATAATCAGATTTGTTAAATTTGTATGTTTTATAACTTGGGGATCTTATTTAAGAAATCCTTTCCTGCCCCAAAGGTTATTTTCTACATTTTCTTCTTCTATTATTATTATTATTATTATTGCTATAGGGTGTCTGCGCTCGCCAGACAGAGAGAGACAGAGAGACAGAAAGCGAGAAATCACCCCCTGGGGGGATGGCCACACTACAATCCCTTCTCCATTCTCCTCT
Source organism: Tupaia belangeri chinensis (assembly GCF_000334495.1). Classification (NCBI taxonomy): domain Eukaryota; kingdom Metazoa; phylum Chordata; class Mammalia; order Scandentia; family Tupaiidae; genus Tupaia; species Tupaia belangeri. The sequence continues at coordinate 3,395,875 of NW_006159713.1, read as the reverse complement.
CGGGATCTTGGGCACACACACATACATGGCCGGTGTGAGTTTTAAGCCACCGGGTCCGGGACGTGAACCGCGGTCGACTACGTGGAAGTCTAGCAACATAGCCATTATGCTAACTGCTGGTCTCTATTATTATTTTTAAAATATTATTATAATTTTTTAATTGCCAGAGGGTGCATGTGCTTGCCAGAGAAAGATGGAGACCGTGAGAAGAAGAAATATGGAGAAAGCACTTCTCAGTGAAACATGATCATGTTGCAGTCTCTTCTGCCCCATTTCTCCATTCTGTTGAGATTTGGAAACACATGCACACATACCTAGCATATCGTATTTATTTATTTATTTATTTTTGAGAGGTTTTTGTTGTAGGGCACATGTGCTTGCCAGAAAGACAGAGAGGACAGAGAGCAAGAAATCACCTTCCAGGGAAGATGGCCATGCCACAATCCCTTCTCCTTCATTCTTCTCTTGGGATCTTGGGCATGTACACATACGCACCTGACATGAGTTTAAGCCGCTGAGTCTGGGACTTAAACCACGGTCGACTTCATGAAAGTCCAGCAACATAGCCATTATGCTAACTGCTGGTCCCCCAGCATGTCTTTTAACTTCTGGATCTGGGATTCAAACCATGGTCGGCCATATGAGATCCAGCTCTCTTAACCACTAGTCTGTGGGACTGGCTCTCTTCTATTAATTAATTAATTAGCTTATTTATTTATTTTTGATTTTGCCACAGGGTGCATGTGCTCTCCAGAGAGGAGGAGGGGGGGGAGAGAGAGAGAGAGAGAGAGAGAGAAATCCCCCCCCCCAGGGGGGGTGGCCACGGTGCACTCACCCCCCCCAGGGGGGATGGCCATGCTGCAGTCCCTTCTCCATTCTCCTCTCAAAATTTGGGGCATGTTTGCACACACACCCTATGTGATTTTCAAGCCACTGGGTCCTGGCCATGTAGGATTTAGCATCTTATCCACAATGTCGCCTGCTGGCTCCTCTCTTCTGTTATTTTACTTTTCACATTTAGCTCCTTAACATATCTAAGACTTACTTTTATGTATAGTCTGAGGCATGGACCTGACTTGATTTTTCTTCATGGAGTAAGTCAGTTTTCTCAACAACAGTTAACAAATATTTCATCCTTTATTCACTGGTTTGTGATGCTTCTCTACTTTATAGAGGACTGAAGTCCACCCAGACTTCCCTATTATGCTCTATTGATCTCCTGCTTTGCTTCTGTGTTAATGCTAGCACCCTTTAAAAAAATTGCCTTTTTCTTTATCTTAATATCAAATGAGTATGCAGTAGATACCTCCTCTTTGCTCTCATAATTGATTTTGCTATTATGCAACATTTGTTCTTCCATAAAAATATTGAATTTAGGACCAACAGATGATGTAACAGGTACTTTGGTGGACTCCCACAGTCAACTATCATTCGAATCCCAGACCCGGGGCAGCTTAAACCCCATGCTGGGTGCGTGTGTATGTGTACCCAAAATCCTGAAAGGAGACTAGAGGAGAAGGGATTGCAGTGTGGCTAACCCCCTGGGCGGAGATTTCTTGCTTTCTGTCTCTCTGCCTCTGTGGCGAGTGCACATGCCCTATAGCAAAAATCTCTCTCTAAAATAAATAAATAAATAAATAAATAAATAAATAAATAAATATATATTGTATTCAAGTTTTCAAGTTCCTCAAAATCTTGATTTCTCTCTCTCTCTCTTTTTTCAGATGGAATTTTGCTTATGTTGTAATCCTTCTGTCTCAGCTTCCTGAGTAACTGGGATGAATAGGAATAGAACACTGTGTCTGACTTTTAGGGCATGTCTGGAATCAAACTCAAATCTTTCATGTAGCCTCAACCTTCTAGAGAGCAGCATCAACCAGCACAATCTACTATGGTTGGGCCTGCTGCATTTTTATTGTCATTTTATTGAATTTATAGATTAATTTAGTGAGATGACATTTTTACACTAAAATTTCCCACCTAATTAGTATGGCATAACTCTTTAATTTTTTGTATCTTCTTTGAAGTTTTTAGATTTAAAAAAAATTTTGAATACTCCTAATTGTATTCATTATATGTATTCTTATTTTCTATCATATTTTTCTTTTGGCTGTTGCTGGTATAAGCTATTTTTTTTCTGTAGTAGAAACAGTCACCTTCTCTCATCCTAAATTCTTAATGATTAAAAACGTATGTTTATTACAATCTTTGTACATGGGGTTCAAAGTGTGGTCTTACTAAAACTAAAACAAAGCTCCCAGCTTATATAGGATCCTCAATCATGGATAAGTAATGAAAAGTTTATAACCAATAACCAATTGAATTATCTGACTATGGGTGTCAAGTATAAATTCATCATCAGAATATAGGGCTCCAGGGCTGGAGTGACCTTAAGTGTCATCTAGTTCACTCCCTGGATGCTTTTGTCCTCATGATGGGATATTAATTTGGTGACTGGCCAGCTGGTGCTTGAACCAGCTCAGGGACAGAAAAATCCTCAGAGACAGGAAATCCACTGCTTTGTGAAGCAGCCCAGTCCACATCTGTACAGTTCTCTTAATCTTTTGCCTTCTACTTGAGCAACTGTATTTTCTCTGTCATGTCTCTTATGTCTCCACTGTGCCTTGTACAGATGTATGCATATCAGTGTTTATCATTTTATACTGCAATAATTTTATTATTTTCCTTTTGCTTCTATAAGACTGTGAATGTCTTTGGGGAAGGGAGCTTGACTTAATAGGTTTTATTTATTGATTGATTTTGTGTTCTCAGGGTCTAGCTCATGCCTGATACCATGCAAAAATATTGAATAAAGGAGCCTGCATAGAACTTCTTATGTACCTCTTCTGATTTTCTTGGTGTTCTAATCTCTTAGATCCTCACCTGCTTGTCTACCTCAGCCAGCACTCTGTTAGCCCTTCTCTGATAGACCACTCATAGATACTACTCTGAGAAGCTACCATAGTCACTCACTCAGCTTGGGTCTATATGGCTTCATTTCCTGAGACTCACTGGTCACTCATGTAAGAGGTGGCTGCCTCTTCCTTGGCTATTGCTGTTCAGCCTGGCTAACCAGTTGTACATCTATAGTTTTTGGCTACTCCTGTCACTTAGAGACTTAGGTGAAATGTCAGATCCTGGGATGAGGAATCCAACATCCAAAGTAGCTGTTCAGGGGCCAGATGATGCAACAAGAAAATGCAGAGAAGTTGATTTCCTATGTGGTCAAATTTTCACCAATGGAAAGCAGGTGATAAGAGGGTAAATATTCTTCCCTTGCTTCCTTTCCCAGATAGTTCCATGGCAGTTTTGAGAACTATTTGAGAACATTCTGTGTGATCACACAGGTGCACTGAACAAATAACCAGCTATATCTCTTTATGGCTCATGATGTACGTTAGCACATGATATTACATGATGTACATTAATCAGTATATTCACATGTCACATGGCATTCACTTCCTGTTTTCCCTCCCTCTCATTGCAACACTCAACTAGAATGTCAGCACTTAATCCTTACCTCACCCTCTCTGTTTTCTTTTTTTTTTTGGAGAGGTTTTTGCTATAGGACGCGTGCTCTCGCCAGAATGACAGAGAGAGACAGAGAGACAGAAAGCGAGAAATCACCCCCCGGGGGGATGGTCACGCTGCAATCCCTTCTCTTCCATTCTCCTCTCGGGATCTTGGGCACGCACACACACACGCCCGGTGTAAGTTTAAGCTACCGGGTCCAGGACGCGAACCGTAGTTGACTACAAGGGAGTCCAGCGACATAGCCATTATGGTAACTGCTGGTCCCACCCTCTCTGTTTTCTAAGAAGCTCAAACAAAGACAAGGGCCTACAGGAAAACAAAAATAAAAACCAAACCTAACTCTTCAAAATCATAGTAGTGCTTCAAGAATCTAATCTTAGCTATCATTCATATCCACCCACAAAGTCATATTCTTTTTTTGGTACTTCTTTCTACTCTTTCAAAGTATCATTATGTGGTGTCATCTTAATGAGTTCTGTGGCCTAGTGGTTAAAAAAGTCAGATCACATACAACGACCAAATGGGTGGTTCAAGTGCCACGCCCAGTTGCTTGAGAAACACACCAGGCTTGTGTGTGTGTTCACCTCAAATCTCAACAGGATGGAGAAATGGAGAAGAAGGGATTACAACTTGACCATTTTACCCTCTCTGCGTGGTCTCTCTTTCTCTCTGTTTCTCTCTGGCAAGCATATGCACCATCTGGGAAAATTTTTTTAAAAAGGAAAAAAAATGTGTGTCTTCTTGAACTCTCATCTCTAAATTGGTTCTGCTTGTCAATATCCCCCCAAATATAGTGCTGAGAATATAATGTCACATATATAAAACTGTGCTTTTAAAAGAAGCATAACCAGAAATTATATTTTCTTTTGCTTTAGAATAAAAAAAATATAAGTACATTGAAATGAGACTAGATTAGATTAGATATGTTGAGAAGACATCTTTGATGATAATCATTATGATTGAGATTTAAGGGGATTGGGATACAGAAAAAGATATGGTATGTTTCCTAGAAAGCTTTTTTAATGTTCCTGTGCATAGTACTATTTATAAAACAGTTATAACTGCTTTATTTTGTTGGACCCTAACAGCCACTGGGTAGTGCAAATGATCCTTTTCCCCATTTTCAGTGATATTAAATGACTTCAGTATCTCATTGCTAGTAAATGAACTGGTTAAGATTTAAACTTGTATTCAAATTTCCTTTCTAGAATGCCAATTTATTTCAATACATTTTGAAAGGTATTAAAAAAAAAGTTACAGGAAGGAGACTTTTAGGCCTCTCTGCCATCACCAAATTGAAGAGTAGTTAAGGAATTAAACACCTGGGCTCAGAAGCACAGAGGTGGCCTGATAGACACAGTATTCCCAGAGAGAAGGACAACAGTATATTGTTTTCCCAAGGCACTGTACTCTGGATACTGGATTTAATTCCCAATAGGTAGATCATAGGTAGGAGAAATCAGTAAATAACACTTGAAGTCATGATCCTTGGAAAGGTAAAGAAACAAGGGATAATCAAGGCAAGAAATCTTCATTGTGCTTATACTATGTATCTAACCAGAGAAGATAGAATCTGTGTAACTAAAAAATTCAGGATACTTGATGAGACCAGGTTTTATCACAAAACAGTGGAAAAAAAATAAATAAAATCTGCGTCATAATTATGGCTGAGACTGTAAGTACTATTGTGATACCTGTGCCTGAGAACTATCAATGAAGAAGCAAAAGAACTGAGTTATGCCCTCTGATCTCAGTGGTAACTCTTTCATGATTCTTGCTATGTGACCACTCACAGACCCTATTTATCTCTTAGACTTTTCTTTCCTACCGAAGAATAATCCTACCTAGAATCAAAGACAGGAGATAAATAATTATGCTTCATAACCCAAGGAAGGAAGATTAGGAATTGATAGCCCAACACAGCTTAATATCAGTATCATCAATCAATGTTCATTGATGGGTTTTTGTCGAGTTATTTTTCTGAGGCATAGTTCTCCTCAATGAAGAAGCAGGATTCAAGATATCTTCAGTCCTTTCTCTCCTTCATAATAATACTGATTTGTTCATGGTCTTGTCATCTCCTAAATGAATTATAACAGTAATCCAAACTATTTTCTCTATGTATACTTCCTCATTCTTCTCAACTTCTCTACATTGTTGATAGAGTTATCTTTCTTAATACACATCTTAGTGTGAAAGATTGCATTCATGTCCTAATTTTTTCCCTCTTTCCTATACCTATACTCTTTGGCTCAGGCATTGCATTTTCAAATAAAAACATGAAGAAGAATATTTCCAACCCATTGATTTTGAGTGTGACCATGTGACTTGTTTGAGTCTTTAGAATGTAGCGAAAGTGATGATCTGCTAGTTTCTAGCCTAGTATTTAAGAAGGCTAAGGAATTTCCTGTTGCTTACTTGTGCTTCTGCCATTACTAGAAGGACCTGCCTTGACTAGCCCACTGGTTCCAGGAAAAAGATGAGAGACACTCAGAATAGAACCCCTCTAAGATCTTCCAGCTGACCCTGGCTAGAGCAGAGCTTCATCCAACCTGTAGATGCATGGGTCAACCCAGGTGAGATCAGATCAGCAAATGTCATCTAAAGCAGAGCCTCAGGTCATTTGTAGATTCAGGTATATGAAATTATTCTTGCTTTAAGCTACTGAGATTTGGGGTGTTTTGTAATTTTGTAGTTAATAGATACATTTACCATTTTATCTTTTGCTTAAAAGTCTTCTAGGACTTCCTAATGCATGCAGACTAAAATCAAAACTCCTTAGCATGACATCACAAACTCTTCAAATTCCTCTTCATCCTCATCTACCATGGACTCTGTCCCTTCTTATCACCTTATATTTTCCAGTCATCAAATCTGTTGAATACTTTTCCAGATCAGTGCCCTGGCCCCAAATCAATGGAGAGTCCTCTTTTAGGAAAGAAAACTTGGTCCTTCTTTGAGTCTAACTCAATCGTTATTTCTACTGTGGAAAAAATTCTCTGTTAAACATAGAAGGTGTCCCATTTCTACCTCCATATAACAATTAATTTCTCCTTTCTTCATGCATCCATATCTCTTGGTTCCTATTTTTGGCATAGAACCCAAATCCTATATTAGAGTTGGTTGTTGTGGCAGACTGGGTGGTTGCCTACCCAAATATGTATTTCCCCCTCTATCTTCCTTCATGCCACAAATCCTGCTTTTATTCAGAATGGCAATGTTCTCAGTTAGCCCTAAATACCTCTCCCTGTATTTCAGGGCTTGTTGTATATAGAAGAATGCCATTCTGGTAGTTGCAATTGTTTTCATTTCTAGCAAAAGGCATGACCCCCGTAAGGGTCAGGGACTAAATCCTAACCATTTTTTGTGTCTTTAACACCCAGTAGAGGGGTAGGCACACAGCAGACCCTGATAAATGCTTGTTAACTTGAGTTGAACTATTCACATGACCCAAGGGCTAAATACTTGGGGGTTCTAATTCTAGGTTATACCCTTTAGCAGGGATAGTAGGACGCATATCCACCTGTCTGCTCTCCCAAACTCACCTCCTTTTTCTCTGTCTCTGAGAACATACTCTTACCCCAGAGAGAATCAAAGAACATGTACACTGATAACAAATGAGTCAGAACCCTTGAGGACATTACTTTACCATGTACAAAAACTTGAAGCCAAGGCTAACAAGCTTCTCCACCTATTGATGAGTTGATAACTCATTAATACTGGAATGGGACCATTATGGTTAGAGAGATAGCTCTTTCATTCCCTACCTGTGTTGCTACCTGAAAAGCATTTATAAACAAACCCCACAAATTGCAAGGATATTTTAAAGTGACCTAACAGGATGTAGCACCCCTACTCCCTACCAAGAGACCAATAAAGAGGGGATGGTGGTCTGGGAGCTGACCCTAGAGATGTGCTTTTAGCCACCTTCCCAGTCCTGAAGACAGTGTGCCAAACTAAAGATGTTTTTATAGCTTGCCATTCATGAGTATCACCTTGTACTCCTACATTTCTAATGTTATCCTACTTGTTAATGTTTTCTTTTTCTTTCAAATATGATCAGATTTCTCTTCACTGAAACAAAACAGACCCCATTCTTGCCTTTTTTTTTTTTTTGAGAGAGATTTTTGCTGTAGGGTATGTACACTCTCCAGAGAGACAGAAAGTGAGAAATCTCCCCCTGTGGGGAGGACTAATCCCTTCTCCTCCATTTTCCTCCTGGGATCTTGGGCATGCATGCACACACATCCAGTGTGAATTTGAAGCCATGGGTCCGGGACTCGAACCACGGTCAACCTTGTGAGAATCCAGCTATGAAACCGCTACACCATCTGATGGTCCCATGCCATTTCTTTCTTTCGTTTGTTCTTTCTTGCATTCTTTCTTTCTATGTTCTTTCTTTCCCCCTCTTTTCTTTTATTGTGCCATCAATTTTACCCATCCATTCTCTCCACTTACTGAAACCTGAATTCATCCCCATTGGTTTCCTGTGATTGCAAAAGTTACCAGGGATCCTTCTTGCCAAGCCTCTTGAACTTTTGTAGTCTTCATCTACTTCAGCCCTCCTCTACCCCCACTTAGGTGTTGGAAAGAGTAGATGGCCCAATCAAAGCCTACCTTTCCCACTCAGACTGCCTCAACATAGCTTGCACTGAGCTCCTTTTTCCAGGGAAAACACTGAGCAATATTTTCACTGCTTTATGTATATACATGATTTTTTTCTAATACTTGATAACCTTCCTGAGATAGAAACCAAGTGTTGGGGACTTAGGTCTTTCTACAAATAAAAGATTATAGCATTAATATGCACTCACAAATATACTTAATATAAGTCTAATTGATTATTTTTATTTTTATTTTGGAGAGGTTTTTGCTATAGGGCGCATGCACTCGCCAGAAAGACAGAGAGAGACAGAGAGACAGAAAGCGAGAAATCACCCCCAGGGGGATGGCCACACCGCAATACCTTCTCTTCCATTCTCCTCTTGGAATCTTGGGCATGCATGCACACACACCAGGCGTGAGTTTAAGCCACCGGGTCTGGGACTTGAACAGCGGTCGAGTACATGGGGGTCCAGTGACATAGCCATTACGCTAACTACTGGTCCTGATTATTTTTATTCATATTATTGATTATTATAATGTTCTCTTTTCTCTCTTCCTGATCAAATTTCATCAATGTTTAAGTTTATACTAAGTTTATTTTCCTCAAATTATTTTTCCTGGTCAAAGTTGATTTATCACTCTTCAAAACACTATTGCTACTGACCACTGTGGTAGACTGAATAATGGCCTCCAAAAATATCCATGTCTTAATCTCCCAAACCTGTGAATGCTACCTTATATGGCAAATGGGACTTAGCAAATGTGATTAAGTTAAGGATCTTGAGATAGGGAGATTATCCTGGATTATCTGAGTGGGCCCTAAATGCAATCACAAATGTCCTTATAAGAGGTAGACAGAGGGAGATTTCACTACAGGAAAGGAGAAGGCAATGTGACCAGGAAAGCAGAGATTGGAGTGACGGTGGCATAGGTTAAAGAAGACTGGCAGTCACCTGAAGCTAGAATAAACAAGGAACAGATCCTTCCATGACTTTTACAGAAGGAATTAGCCCTGTCAATTCCTTGATTTTAGCCTAGTGAAACATATTTTGGATTTCCAGCCTCAAAAAGTGTAAAAGAGGGACCAGCAGTTAGCATAATGGCCATGTTGCTGGACTCCCATGTAGTCGACCCAGTGGCTTAAAACTCGTGCCGGGCACATGTGTGTGCTTGCTCACGATCCCAAGAGGAGAATGGAGGAGAAGGGATTGTGGCGTGGCCATCCCCCCTGGGGGGGGTGATTTCTTGCTTTCTGTCTCTCTGTCTCTCTCTATCTGTCTGGCGACTGCATGTGCCCTATAGCAAAAACCTTTAAAAAAAAAGTGTAAAAGAAAAAATTATGTTGTTTTAAGCCATCAAGTTTGTGGTAATTTGTTATAATAGCCATGGACAATTAGTAAGACTCTATTTCCTTCTGGTTTTTGGCTTAAACTCTGTCTTGAATCATCTTCTGATGGACTCAAATGTGAGAATTTTACTTTTCCAACCAGTTTGAAAGCCTCAAGAGGACAGATTATCTATTCTAGCCCAAACCTCAAACACACAAGATTTGTTGGATTGTATTTAATTGACCCTCTCAGATAGATCTGCCAGAATTTGTCACCTAAGTAGAAAAATGGTGCTTAAGTTAATCAGAACTCAAAGGTAATACATTAAACGATTCGGAAATCTTTGTAATGGTAGTTGTAGAGAAGATTTATCATCACCAAGGACTTCTATTAAATACATCGTTTCTTCTAAGTTCTTGATTTCAAGATACTTTGATTCCAAGAGGCTATGGTTTTCTGAATAGCAACAGGTCTTCCCCACATACCTTCAAGACTAGAAATTAATGCTCTATGGCAAATACTACCATTGTTTCAAGGTACAGATTAGGGCTGGTGGTTAAGGCAGCTGGATCCCAGTAGGCCTACTACATGATTTGAGTTCTGTAGCTGGCAGCTTAAGAAACACACTCAGTGCGTGTGTGTGTGTGTGTGTGTATGTGTGTGTACCCAAATCCTAACGGGATAGAGAAATGGAGGAGAAGGGGTTGCAATATAACCATGTCTCATGAGCGGTGCTTTCTCTCTCTCTCTCTCTGGTGAATGCACATGCCCTCTGGCAAAATTGAAACAAAAACAAAATTTTAAAAAGATGGAGATTTGTTATAACAAATTTTTACATGTAAAAAATATTCTACAATCTTCGAAGCATTTCCCGTCTGTTATTTCAGTTAAATCTGAGAAAAAGCATTCAAGACAACATGTCAAAACTATTTTCCTCCTGAGTTCAGCTCCACTGAAGTGAAGTAACCTGCTCAAGATTTGCAGCCAAGTTTCTACACCACCAACGACACCAAATATCTACTGCAATCAGAAAGCAGTCCTGCCAAGGGAAAAGGAAGCCACAACCTGGAAATCTTCTGTCTCTGGTATTGTCCATCTCAAGGACTCTGAGAGGCAAGCTGAACAACTTGTTCCTGCCTCAGGGAAGTGAGAATAGAAAATAATCCTGAAGTTCTAGTTCTCATTCTTTCTCTTGGCAGGCAAATATCAAACTTTACAGGGCAGAAGATTGTCTCCTGTTTTCTACTGTTTGTTAGGTGAAACCTCTATAGCCAATTAAAATTTCTATTTTATCATATAATGTCAAAAATAAAATAAAAACTTTAATATATACAATTTCCACTATTCTTGTTTTTGGCTAAACCACTATCCTTTTCTTGGGCTTCCGTGGCTATAATATACATCTGTTTGAGACTGAAATTTGAGGTAGAAGGCATTAGGCAATTATTTCCCAATTGTGTGGGAACATCTCTCTGCAGTGAGAAAAGGAAGTAGGAGGTAATCGAAGCTTTCACTTCTGTGTTTTATAAGACCTAGTAAGAATGTAATATACTTAAATATCCTGTATCTTTAATATATTGCATTATAAGGCATATTTAAGTAATATATTCATTTTGAAACAGCTTTTTAAAAAGTTCTGTACAGTTTATTTCTTCTATGCGTGAGAGAGAGAAACATCTAGAGAAGGAGTGAGAGAGAGAGACACCTTCAACATGGTCCCCATGCCATGATCAATCCCCAGTCTTAGTCATCCTTGACGTCGGGCACACACGTGCATGCCCTGTGTGCAGAGGGAGGCCCTGGAACGTGATCCCAGGACTGTTCCATGTGGGTCAAGCTGCATTACTGCTATACTACTGCCTAGCCCCTTAAAATGGCTTTATTGAGATTGATTCATATAGCATACAACGTACCCACTTAAAGTGTATGATTTAATGTTTCTTAGTACATTCACAGAGTAATTTTAGAACATATTTTGTATCCTTTAAAAGAAAGTCCATACCCATTAACAGTCATTCCCCTATTCCCTCACCCCAACCCTAAGCAAGCACGGATCTATTTTTGTCTCTATAGATGTGCATACTCTGGACATTTCATATAAATAGAATCATACAACATATGGTCTTTTGCAACTTATTTCATTTACCATAATGTTTTCAAGGTTTACCCATGCTGTTGCACATACCATGATTGAATAATATTCCATTGTATGGATTTATTGCATCTATTATTCAATCATTCACTGATGAAAAATTTGATCGCTTCCCTCTCTCGGCTATTATAACAGATTAATGTTGCTCTGTACATTTGTGTACAAGTTTCTGGGTGAGATCACTTTATGAGAGAGAGAGAGAGAGAGAGAGATCCATGGTGGTAATGCTGCAGAAGCTGTAGAGTATGTTCAGCCAAGAGCATCAGGTCCAAGGCAGACTGCTGTCATGGGAACAGATCCAAGTTAATCTACAAAAGTGCAGCACATCACCAAGAGTGTTGGTTATGCCTTGCCAAGCCCAAAGAGTGGCCTAGAATCAGATCTTTTGATTGGGGTAAAGATAGAACAGGAGGTTCATTTCTGACCTTGGAGAAAGATGGGGAGACCAACACATTTTGTTTGTTAGCTGAGGCAATTTCTGTAAACAAGGGATTCATTGCCAAGGCCCTTCTCGTACCAGTCTGCCCCACTCAATGGCAGGCCTGGCTGGGTAATGTTTTCTGGCCACCTTTGTCCTTTCATCTGCTTAAGCTAGTTACACTGTCACTTTGAGCTCTGGCTCTGCTCTTTCTGGCTCTGATTCCTCTGGAAAGGCTGCTGTCCAGATGTTTAGGTATTTAGCAAATGCACTTTTCTAATGCTTTGGCAGGGTTACTTGCAGTTGGGGATGAATATTTGATGCTGTTGGCTGTTGGGAACATGTACACTGAAATGACCAGCAAAGTCTCTGCCTCAGACTGTCTGTGTCTCTAATTCCTTTTATAGTGACAACTGATACATCTTTAAAGGAAAACTCACTGGGAGGCAGAGGGAAAGTCATTCTTGTTTTTTCCCCCTTTGCCCTCTTCTGCAGACTGTGCCTAAGCTTCCAAGATCATAGAGAAGAATGCTTTGTATAGGTCCCCCTAGATTATAGAGCAGGACAGAATGTCTATTTCCATCTTCCTTGAGGGGTTTGAGTCCCCTCTTTAAACCACTTACCCCACCACCACACACACACACAGAAACTCTTATTCATTGTGTTCTAGGGCATCGTCTACTACCTTATGCTTTTGAGCTAAGAGTGTCTTAGAGAATATGTAGGTCATCCTTGCATTTTATATATAGGTGAACTGAAGCTAGAGAGGGGAAAAGAAATTCTCAATATCTCCTCCCCCACACCTCTCCATCAGTGGAAGATTTGCCTCCCACAACCCTTCCACTACCTTCTTAGCCTCAAATTTAACCCTTCACCATCTAGATCTTCCATCATATTCCCAAATGTCTAGCTTAGTGCTTGGCACAAGCTTCTGGAGCCAGGCTGTCTAGGTTTGAATACTGACTCCACCAGGTACTTCTTGTATGTTTGGATAGAAGAGACTTAGCCATCTGTACCTGTTTCTTTATCTATAACATGTAGCTAATAAGGTCATTTACCAGGATTCTTGTGAGAAGTAAATGAATTAATGTATTGAAAGTGATTAGAATAGTGCCTCTTACAGACTAGGAACCCAACAAATGTTGTCTATAGACATTATTACTTATTGGATGAATAAATGAGTGGATCAGTTCTGTGTTCATTCCCTCAGAGACCAGCTTATTGTCCTCCAATATGTTACTCCTTCCTCCCTCCCTTTCTTCATTCCTTCTTAAATTTATGATAGAACACATGTGCATGAGAGAGAAAAAGAAAGGGAAAGGGAGAGAAAGAGAAGCATCTTACACAGGGCTAGGTGATGCTGCAATCACCTTCCTTCTCAACCAGGATCCTGACGTGTACATGCTCAGTGTGTCCTTAGGCCATGTAGGTGCAGGACTCAAATTGTGGGCAGCATGTGGCTTCCAGCTTTGCCATCTATTATGCTACCAACTGCACCATAGATGTCTTTTACTCCTTTTTCTATATAACCATGTCTTAACTCTGGCTAGGAGGTTAGGCTAAGAAAGGTAGACTATGGAAGTAGTATTGTAGATCTTTTGGGTATAATAATTTCCTCCTGGATGTTAGTCCAATCCTGCTACTATCTTGAGGATTTCATGGAGATTTGGAGACAAAAGCGCAATCTTTGTCCTCTGAATGCAATTCTTTGCCTTTGTTTATCACTAGTTTGTTTTATAGAAGATCTTGTATCAATTACTGCATTTGTGCAAAGCCTTTGGATGCTAACTATAATACTGTGAAGGTTTCCAGCTCCTTTGGACTTTGCTTAGGAACATAGAAAACAATATTAGCTTTTCTTTTCTTTTCTTTTCTTTTGTTTTCTTTTCTTTTCTGTGCTTTTCTTTTCTTTTGTTTTCTTTTCTTTTCTGTGCTTTTCTTTTCTTTTGTTTTCTTTTCTTTTCTGTGCTTTTCTTTTCTTTTGTTTTCTTTTCTTTTCTGTGCTTTTCTTTTCTTTTTTCTTTTTTTTGGAGAGGTTTTTGCTATAGGGCATGTGCTCTTGCCAGACAGACAGAGAGAGGCAGACAGAAAGCGAGGACTCACCCCCCGGGGGGATGACCACCCCACAATCCCTTCTCCTTCTTTCTCCTCTTGGGATCTTGGGCACGTATGCACACGCACCTGGCGTGAGTTTTAAGCCACCAGGTCCGGGACTCGAACCACGGTCGACTACATGGGAGTCCAGCGACATAGCCATTATGCTAACTGCGGGTCCTGACAATATTAGCTTTTCAAAGGAGATTGTTAAGCTGATAAAGATGTGACTCGCAGACAGAGTTTGCAGAACATTTCACTTCTAGGTATGAATAAGAACTGATCTAACACAGATACTGTCATTGGGAGGTCACCTCTACACTTGATGGCTATTGGACTGGCTTTATTGTGCTTGGGGCTCTGGGGGCCCATGTGAGAGAGTAAGTGATGGTCTGTATTATAGCCACCATTTCTGAAATTCAGTTCAAATATGTGGCATAACCAGGACCAGACAGGGCAAAAGAGGGGACAGAGAAACTGATGTTTCTAGCACTTTCGTACCTTTTTTTCCCATCACCTACCCATCCCTCGTCCGATTTCGTTAATTTAGAGATGTTTGGAGTGAAATTGATTGGGTGGTTACTGGTGTACTGGATAGAGATTTCAATGGAGGGTACTACGGAGAAAAGAATGACTCCTAAATGCTGACATTTCAAATGTGTTCCTTGTGTCAGAAAGATGCACAAAGAAGCAATGAGCCTTCCTGAGACCCTTCTCAGCTTTTAGCATGTAACAGTTTTCTGTGATTTCTAAATTATAGCCTGAAGCCTGACAACAATAGAATTATTTGGAAAGCTTTTGAAAATAAAGACTACTTGGACTCTAGAGTTTCTGGCTTAATAAGCTGGAGTAGAGCCTAGGAATCTGAATGTTTACAAAAGCTCTCTCACCCCCAAGAAATTTTATCATACAGTTAGGCTTCTGAACCTCTCCATCAGTGGTTCTCATTCCTGGCTGCAGTTAGCTTCACTACCTGGGGAGCTTTCAACAAAGTGTCCATGTTTGGAGACTCTGATTATATTTATTTGGGTGGAGGTACTGGAGAGTCAGTACTCTTCTAAAGAATGCCATGTGAATTAGGTTCTGTCATTCTTGAGAAACAGTGAAAACTGAAAAGTTTACAATCAACTACTCATTCTCTTAGTACGAGTAGTGATGGACTTACTGCCAACAGATAGAACAATCAGACACAGTGAGAATCTGTACCAGGGGGGAGTTTAGAGACCTTCCAATCCAGTCTTTTCCCAGGACTTTCCATTTCACACACCTGCACAATTTGAAAAATATTTTGTGGGCTAACAGAGATGCTGTTTTTGTTGCTGTTGTTTGTTTGCTTTTCTTTTTTAAAAAAATATTTTGAAGCTAAGACATTGAAAACAAAGCACAACACAGCTGTCATTTATTTTTACTGTTAGGTTTATAAATGGACTTTAAACTTTATCTGTAGGAAAGGCCTGAGGTCAAGATAAAGGACAGTCCTAAAGACCAAGTATATTTGACTTTGGAGGAACACACTGGGGCCCGCAAATGGCATAGTGGTTCCATTGCTGGACTCCCACATAGCCGATTGAGATTCAAGCCCCAGACCCGGTGGCTTGAAACTCACCCCAGGCATGTGTGCATGCATGCCCAAAATCCTGGGAGGAGAATGGAGGAGAAGGGGTGTGGTGATTCTGTCTCTCTGTGTCTCTCTGGTGAGCACATGTACTGTATAGCAAAAAATCTGTCCAAAAAAAAGGAGGAATTCGCTGTCATCCTCAATTTCCCTCATTTCAGTGAGAACTTCGTCATGGACCAGGATTGGTTCAAGAGTAGCCTGCTTTTATGCCAAAGTCATAATTTCACAGATGAAGAAATTGAGACTTAGAGAAGGGGAGGTACTTGGCTGTGGTCCCAGCTGAGGCAGAAGGAAGGTTGGAACTAACACCTGTTCTAATGTCCTAATGTCTGGTCTTGTCCCTTATACTAGGCTCTGAGGAAAAGCCTCATATCCCAGTCTCTTCTCATTTCACATGCATAGGCAGAGCCACTGGGCAGGACTGCTCAGTCCTCCCAGTCACACCCAGGCATACTTAGAGCAGTTACCATGGTAATGATCAAGGACACAAGCTCTGTTAGAAGGGCACCATCCTCAATCCTCCAGCAGTAATGGAGTATGATTATGTGGGTCTCTTGGGTGACAGAGGGGAAACTTCAGTTGCAAAACACAGGAGTATATTATTACTCTGTCACACTAGGATACTGTGCTTTGAAAGTTAAAAATCTGTGAAGAATTAATTTTCTGATTGTCTCCTGCAGAGTACAAGCTATTTCTTTCCTATTATTTTTAATAAGTCAACAAATTGGCTAATTCTCTTGGAAATGCTTTGACTTGAGGAAATGGGCATTTTACACAATTCCCTTGGAGAAGAAAGAAAACAGATTTCCAAATGCATTATCAATAAGTGGGACATTTAGTCCTTGTGATCGGAAGTGGAGAAGACATGATGAACTCTTAGGTTCAGATGTCCAATTCAATATGCGAAGGAGATGATGGAGAATGGGCATTGGCAGAACTCTTGCTTCCTCTGGATGATCAGAACCATTGAAGGGCAGGCCTAAAGCCAACTTAGAGCTCAAGTCCATCTGAAAGAGTCAAGTCCATGACCCTGAACTGTCAAAAAACAGAGGCAAGGCAGGGACAAACTTGAGCTTCCTTTTGAGGGTGGGGCCGTGTACTATTTGTCTCCTAGCGTAGATCTGGTCCCTCAGAGATAATAATACCTATTTTGTTGAAATGAAGTGGCTTTTTAGGTACCCACAGGCATTTTCCTACATTAAAATAAGGTGATGTCTAGAGATCTAGACTTAACCAGGGCAGTTTTGTAGAGGTAGGAAGAGTGAGCCTGCGAACAGTCAGGAGGGAGTTGTGTCTGTTTCAAAGTCATTTGATGGCTGCCCTGAAAATGGGTCATGAAGTTGCTCTCATTGGGAGGGTGGGGAGGAACACAGAACAGAAACATCACTGGCCTCATAATTTTGCTGAAACCTGGTCCTAGATCCCTATCCCATCTTTGTAAAACCTATTTCCTAAAGCAGAAAACTGCAGGTTTACTACCCTAGCTCCAAATCCCTTCAGAAACTTAGGTTCCTATGGGATTCTCACCAAACAGAAGTAAAAGACAGACTGAATTCAAGTCCCTTTAAAACAGTCATCTGACTTTATTTTTTACCTCTTCTCTGAATTCTGATTTCATCAAATAAACCCATATTCCTAAAGACTGCCTTGCAACCCATTGTCAGTGCCCAAACTCGTTTTGAGTACCATTGGAAGTGGGGAAGAGGGCTCCGCCAGCTCAACTGTCTTCTGTACTTGAGCACTTCTGTTTCTCAGGCTGGAGAGGGGAGATGGAAATCTCCTCTCTCTGGCATTAGGAAGATGAAAGAAGCAGGGGAACACAGAGCCATGGACATTACAGTGTGCATGGAGTGCCATACCAGCATCCTTACTTCATGTTGGAGCCTGCTAGGGTACAGGATTGATAAGGTTCAAATCACATCAAATATTGGGAGAAATGGGGTTAGAAAAAGAGTTTTTTGGTCCTATGACAGCTACACCACATCACACCAATTTCTGATTGTCTGGTGGAATAGATTAATCTCTTCCCTTGATTAAAAAAATTCCAGGCTCCCCTATCTTAGAAGATAATCCCATTTCTCAAATTTGGTTCAATACAGATATTAAATGGCTTAAGTTATAATAGTTTGTAGGGTTTAATTTGGAAAATCTCTTCTGTTTTTATGCATGTGTATTTGTATATGTATTTATGTGATTATGTATGTGTGTGTCTGTATCTTTATATGCCTGTATGCATGTGTATTTTGACTGGGGTTCCTGGAGTTGTGGAAGAAGAGAATCAGAAAGTTGAATCCAAGTATCAGAGGACTCTGCCATAAGCCTGAGCTGCTGCTCTCCACACACACTCAGGAGAACCCACCCCTCCAGACTGGGCCTGGGTGTACACAGAGATGAGGGAACCACTGCCCTCTGCTGTACTGAGAGGTGAATGCTGCTGATATGTTGGCTTCACCTTGTCCCAGGTAGGTGTAGGGAGGTGAAGATGAAATAAAAGACTGTGCTGGGTTATTGGGCTCAGTAATCCATCTCACATTTGGTCATTCCACTCTGTTTTGATGTTCTTAATTACAAGTGGTGGACCAAAAGCACCTGGTGCTTGATTGTGGGTCAGGTTAGTAATCGCCCGAAGGCCTCCCCAGGCGGGTTCTGAAGGTGCTAAAAGTCTCAAAGCTTGCATTGCAATTTTTATCTTCCTGGTTTGGTTGGAGGTTCAATATTTAGAAATCTTCCAGTGCCATTCAGACTGAATACTCTTTAAAGATGAAGTCCCTGTTGGTATTGAGTCAATCTTCTCACTTCTGAAACAGCTCCCTGGGGCAAGGAGCCCAATGCTACTTTTAAATAAAGTCATTCTGTATTTTCACAGTGCTGTATAATTTATCAATTGGGTTATCATTAGTTGTCTCATATGATCTTTATAAACCTCTGAGTTAAACAACAGCAATTATTACTCTCATTTAATAGGTAGGAAATTGAGACCCAAAAGGTTTGATGCTGTTTGATTGACTTGGAAATGATTAGCTAAGACATAAAGTGTACCTCCAGCTGGAATAAAATTCATCCAACTTGAGATTAAAGTAAAGCTACAAAATAATGCCAAGCAAAACATTCAGTAATCAACCAGGCACTACAAGGCAAAATTCATAACAGTATTGTCCAGCTGCTTTCTAGCAACTCTGGGACCTCAGCTTGCAGATTAGCTTTTGAATTCTAGAGTGTGTCCATTTTAACAGGGTCACTGTGAAGTCTTGTGGTTGGTTACTAATTAATATTTTCCCTTTTGATAATAAATATGTTTATAATTTTTTGGTATTACATTAAAAATGTTAAATTTAAAATTATCTTGTTTTATTCTCCTAATACGTTTGTAATGTCAGATAATAGTTACTATTGCCTCTGTTTTGCTGGTGCAGAAACTAAGATCCAAAGAACATTCATACCTCATATCTTTAGCAATCCTACTTGGGTTGATGATGAATATACATTGTGATGAGTGCCATGAACTTAATTCTTCCATGGTCAAGGTACAGGGAAGCATCTCTGAAGATCATGGGTTAAATGGAATTAGCCCAATGTGTGAAACATTGACTTCTTTCTCCCTGAGATTGGAAATGAAACAAGGATGTTCACTCTCACCACATTCAATAGTGCTGAAACTTCATGCTAATGTAATAAGGCAGGAAAATAAAATAAGAGGCAAACAGATCATGAAAAGAAAAAAAGAGTATCATTATTGGCAGATGCCATGATTTCCTATTGTCTATATGGAAAACCTTAAGGAATCAACAACAGAAAAGACAAATATATCCCTCCTCTTACTGATAAGTGAATTCAGCAAGGTAACAATATATAAGAGAAACATTTGAAGGATTGATTGCACTTTTATGTTCCAGCAATGAACATATGGATGGAAATTAAAAATGCAATACTAGTTATGATCACTTGAAAACTAAAATATTTAGATGTTACCCTAACAAAAGCATAGGACCAGAACTTGTGTTTTGAACAACACAAAGAAAGTCAAATCAATTTTGTCCAGGCTGTAAATTATGTATTTATTCATTTTCAAATTTTAGAATAAAAAATTCCCATAATTCTGCTACTTAATCAAATCAGTACTTACATACATGTTACTTTTTAGACCTTCCCCACGTACAAATTACAGGTAGATCTTTCTTTTAATTTTTATAAAAAATATTTTTTCCATGAGAAAGAGAACAATAAAATATATACATACAAAAGACTATACATCTCATGAGTTTTATAAATAGTATTTGATGACTGAAAGAGAATCTGTAACTTCTTCTAACACTCAAAACAATAATATTTAATATTTTAAATTGTGGAAAATAAAGGGATCTAAATGGAAGTAAGATTTTCACACTTTGCTAGAACTGATAAAATGCTGATACCAGTAGATAGTGCTAAGTGAAATATGTATATTGTAAGACCCAGAACAACCACTCAGGAAAATCTGAAACATTCACTCAGAAACACTTAAAAAATAAATAGTAGTAAATAAAACCTAAAAAATAAAAAATGGAAAATAATTCAAAACAAAGAGAAAAAATAAGGAAAAGATAAAAAGAAGTCTTGGATTGGGGTAGAGAAAAAAATTAAGATGTTCCGTGACTGCATAACTACACTAGTTTGAAATTCATGTTATACTGCCGATATAGTGTAGGAATCTCCAAACCAAGATTAGCATTACAAGTGGTCCTCAGCTGGTACTTTACCTGGGGTGCCTAAAAGAAACTTATGCCAAATCACTTTATTTAGAGGAAACACTCTCAATTAAGGCTTCACAAGATACCTATAGATACATTTTTACAGAATATAAGCTCACAGTACAAAATTGTAAAACATGGAAAAAACAATCTACCATGAGTGAGAAAAAGAATAATAATAATCTGTAGGATTAGACTCCAAAGTCTTTTTTTTTATTTTTTATTTTTTTATTTCAATTTATTTATTTGCATTCATTCACTGTACATCATTACAGCATACAAAATGAGATTTTCCACCCAGAGTACACCGTATATTGTCTCAATCAAGCACATCAACAAACATGTTATTGTCACTATTTTGGAACAAGCAAGGATAAGAAAAACTCCTGGGCTGGCAGGTGGCATGGTGATTAAGGGCGCTAGACTCCCACATGGCCGACCAAGGTTCAGATCCTGGACCTGGCAGTTTGCCTTTTCACTTTCAGTCTCTCTCTCTCTCTCTCTGTCCCTCTATAGTCAAATTAAAGGAAATAAATAAATAAAGTTAAATAAAATAAGAAAAACTCCCTATTTGACTAGTACTTCTCCCTTTACTATGCTACCTCTCCAACATCATTGCAAAGTGTTTCTGATATGGTCACTGAATTAACAATCACCAGATTGATAATTTTTTAAAATAATTATTTTATTTATTATTTATTATTTTTTTTTTTTAATTTGTTTTTATTTTTTAACATTAATATGCTATACATCATTACAGTATACAAAATGAAGTTTTCATCCAAAATACATTGTCTGTTGGCTCAATCAAGTACATCAACATATGTGTTATCAACAAACAATTTTTCCATTTCTTTTTTTTTTTCCATCCAGAGTACACTGTATATTGTCTCTATCAAGCATATCAACAAACATGTTATTATTAGCAAGTGATCTTCCATTTCTTGTTTTCTGTATGTTTTGCTTTTTTCCCCCTATCCTTGGTTCCCTCTCTCTTACCCTCTGCCACCTCCTGTTCTCCTCCCACACTTTCTCTGTTATCTATGTTTGCTTTCTATACCATTTTCCCCCCACATTTTATTGAATCACCAAAGACCCTCATCAATCCAAATACCCTCCTAGCAAACACATGTGACACATTTCCATGAGCACAAGTCTAACTTTACGCATCCTATCAAGTAGCACCTAACTGGGGCTACATATCCTACTGCAGTCATTGAATAGATATATTTTGTTTTCCTGAAACTCTTTTTTGTAACTCAATTTACATTCCTTCTCTAGGCATCATCACAGCACACAAAATGCGATCTCCCATCCAGTACACACTGCATAGTGACTCAATCATGCACATTACAAAAAATATAAATTTCCACTTCTAGTTGCTAGAATTAATTCCACCCCTCTTTCTGACCCTCTGTCCCTTCCCACCCTCCTCTCACACCACCTCTAGTGTCCAAAATTGTCCTCCATTCCCTTCCCACCCACATTGCATTGATCACACAATTTCCTACATAACCTGACTACTTTCAAAGGTGAGTTCCCTCGTTACTACTAAGAAAACCAGTTTTAACTTAAATCAAAGAACCGCCAAGGAACTTTGCTTAAAGCCCGGAAACAGGTTAGGATTCTGTTCAAATGGTAGGTGCATGAACCTATCAGTCTCATATACTTTTATCTTCTGTTCTGGTTCAATTTTCCTGATTAAATTCTGGGATATAGTATTCAACTCCAGACTTGTCCCTATGATTAAGTTAGCTACTTTCTCAGTTTTTGGACTCTTATTTCCATGTATCTGCGTTTAGTTTTCCTGATACAGCACATCCTTGAGAACTTCTTGGAGGTCTGGTCTGGTGCTGGTAAATTCTTTCAGGTTTTGTTTATCTGAGAATGTTCTTGTCTTTTCTTCCCACCTGAAAGATAATCTTGCCGGATACAGTATTCTTGGCTGAAACTGCTTCTCTCTTAACACTTGGAATATATTTTCCCATTCTCTCCTCGCTCGTATTGTTTCCGATGAGAGATCTGCTGTTAGCCTGATGGGATGTCCTTTGTAGGTAACTTGCTGTTTTTCTCTTGCTAATCTTAGTATCTTGTCTTTGTCTGCAGTTTTGGTCAACCTGGCTATAATGTGTCTTGGAGAAGATCTTCTTGGGTTGATTCTATTTGGGGTCCTTTGTATTTCTTGGGACTGGATCTTTGAATGCCTCTCTAGGTTTGGAAAGTTTTCTTGCAGGATTTCGTGGAATAGATTATCAATGCCCTTATGGGTCTCTTCACCTTCTGGAATGCCAATTACCCAGATATTTGGATGTTTGATGGTATCCAGTACTTCTCGCATATTATTCTCACATTTTTGGGCCATTTTCTCAGTCTTCATGGTAGATTTTTCTAGGCCAGCCATTTTCTCTTCTACATCTGAGATTCTATTTTCTGTATGATCTAGTCTGCTTTTAATACTTTCAAGGGAGATTTTTACTTCTTGCATTATAGACTTCATCTCTAGCAGTTCCGTTTGAGTCTTTTGTAAGGTGATTTGCACCGAACTGCTTGTGGATGAAGAAGAGTTACTCTTTTCCCTTGGAGGAGAGGTATTCTCTGGTTTTCCCATATTTCTCATGATCCGGTGGTGATTTCTTGTCATCTGATGGATGGTGTGTTTCTTTCAAATTCTTGAAGTTCAGCCACTAGCTTGTTTGTTGGAGGCTGAATTATCAGTAGAAAATCTTCATTCCCTGAAAAATCTAGTTCGCTGGAGCCATGTGGAACCTTCTTCTAAAGATCTGGCTTCTTCTGCCACTAGCTCGTTTGTTGGAGGCTGAATTATCAACAGAAAATCTTTATTCCCTGAAAAATCTATTTCGCTGGAGCCACCTCCAAAGTCTTTTATTAACTGAACTTTAGAAGAGACAATAAAATGTGCATCCTTTAAATTATCAAAGAAACAAAAGGGTACCAATAACATGAGGAAAAAAGAGATCAAGAAGATTTGAAAAATTACCCAAATGGAATTTCAATAAATAAAAAATATAGTAGGAACTTACAACAGTAGTATAATGCAACTCACACATGTAAAGTCATACAGGGGGAAACTGTAGGTGCCATAGAAGAGTCACAGTGTGTTCCAAACAACAAAGGACGCAGTTGGAGAATTCTAAATTATAAAGTGGAAGGAAGACCAGCTAGAGACTCCAGAACTGAAGAAAACTATAGTGGCAAGACATCTTCTGACCTCTCACCCAATAGGAAAAAGCAACTCGGGCTTAGTGTTCCCAGTTCCCAATC
Source organism: Tupaia belangeri chinensis (assembly GCF_000334495.1). Taxonomy (NCBI): domain Eukaryota; kingdom Metazoa; phylum Chordata; class Mammalia; order Scandentia; family Tupaiidae; genus Tupaia; species Tupaia belangeri. Next base: position 3,372,117 of record NW_006159713.1, on the reverse strand, counting down.
TGCCAACAGCAAGCAGATCAGGTAGCTCACTTTTCCCTTGAATTCAATGGAAGTCCCACTGACAACACCCAGCCTACTTAATATCACCAGCAAAGAGGATTGAATTAGAGCTTCAGTGACAATAAGTGATCAGGAAAGGTGGCATCCTTCCCCATTGGACTTGAAACTCTTTTCTTTACTGAAAGACGCCAGGTATCCAGGGAGAACCTGCAAAGGGAATTTTGCCAAGCAAGTGGCCCAGCTCAAAAAGACTTTTCATTCCCATTGGCCTGAGATTCCCCTACTTCAGTTCATAGTTACTCTGTGGCCCAGTCTGGGAAAACCCCTTCTACCATCTCAGGCAGTACCGGTAAGGGCCAGTAGGAGGGATAGCAACATTCAAATGCTATCAACCTATGAACTTGAGGATTAAGTTTCCAATATATAACATTTATAGGACACACTCAAACCACAGTGCTACGTTAAATAAATGACTTGGTGGGAGGAAGCATTTAATGACCACTTTAAAGGACACCTTGAGAAATTTTATATTTTGCATTATAATCATCAATAAAACTTTCCCTGACATAGGTATGCTTTTTCTATGTCACTTAAAAAGCAATAATTTCCTTTCAGTGGAATACCTAAAGGCTAAGAAAAGCACAGGATGAAGTAATTTGCCTTGGTACAGACAGTGGTAGAGTGAAGACTAGGATCCATCTTCTCACCTTTAACCTGATGTACTTCCATTGTGGATGGAGTTACTATGTTTCAGCTCTTCAGAGAACACAATCAATAGAAGCAAGCTTAACATGCAGCAAGAGGGGCTTAAATTAGATGAGAAGATCTTTCTCATAAGTGACAGTTGTGAGAGAATGAACCTGGCTAGACAACTTCTTTAAATCACTAAGAATGGGATTCTGGGCTCTTAAGTCTGGATGTAATATTTTAGCGTAAGACAGGAAGAAGACATGGCCTTTGGGAGAAAGAACCTTAAACTTTGGATATGATTGCAAGACAATGATTAGAAATAAAGAGTGTTAGAGGAACTTGTGGTATCTTCCTCCCTACCAGGTGCAATGTCCATCATTCTCTGACTCAGGATAGTAATTTGTTTGTAGTAAATCTAAGAGCTTCCTCACCCTCTGGACATTTCCTGGTTGGGAAATGGTAAGAGAAGAAGAAGAACAAAGTCAGGGTGTTCATTCCTGCATCTCAATCTCTACGGTTTTCCCATAGACTGGCTGCTGCCCTCTATTGAAAACCACAGCTGGCAGATGGTCTTTTCTAATGAGAGTTCTTTGCTTCTGGAATCCATGCCTTGTCCCTCTTCCCATTCTCGCAGGCTTAGAGGGGTTAAAAGCCCTACTTTACTGGCCTGAAATATTGTGTTATCTTTTGTGATTTCTGTATACCTTGGTCACAACTTTGTAATGGCTCCTTTTGTTAAACTATATTCAACCAACCATAATACATCTGTGTGCCACACATTTCTTTCTTTTTTTTTTTTTGGACAGGTTTTTGCTATAGGGCACATGCGCTCGCCAGACAGAGAGAGACAGAGAGACAGAAAGCGAGAAATCGCCCCCCCCAGGGGGGATGGCCATGCCGCAATCCCTTCTCCATTCTCCTCTCAGGATCTTGGGCATGCACACACATGTGCCTGGCGTGAGTTTAAACCACCGGGTCCGGGACGCAAACCGCGGTCGACTACGTGGGAGTCCAGCGACATAGCCATTACGCTAACTGCTGATACCTCAATTCTTTTCTTGTACACACTTATTCAAGTAGATGCCCAGACACCATGTTGGAAAGCTTCTTTTCTTTCTGAAGATGAGAACTTCTGGATAAGACATTTCAGAAAGGCAGAGTGCAATGTTCTAAGCAAAAATTGGCCATTGATTTTGGGCAAAAATTCTCTCCATAGAAACAAACAAACAAAAACACCCTCTTCCTCAAAACAAATCTTTGTCCTTTGACTCCATATAATGGTTAAAGCTGTCAGATCTTATATCAGTAACTAATATCCTTATCATCTTTTAAGCACTTAGCATTGTTATCAATAAGGTGAATGATTTAAAAAAAATAACCTCCTCTATATTTAGAGAACTTGGAAGAATGGAAGTAGAGCTGCTCTGGAATTGGTAATCCTGAATTTTGCCTTGCCATATATGGTCCTAGGAAAATAGGTCGCTTAATTTCTCTGAACAGTCATTTCTACATGTGTAAAATATGTGTATTGGGCAAGTGATACTTAAACTCTTTTTTAACTCCAATAGTCTGCTCTGGCTTGGATATGTAATAGTTTGCTTCCTGAAATTCATGTTATGGAAGCTCGGTCTCTAATGTAATGTTTTTGAGAAGTGTTGATACATTTAAGAGGTAGGATATAGTGTGCGGTGTTAGGATTATGAGGATACTACTCTCATGAATAGATTAATGCCATCTTGCAGAAGGGAGTGAGTTCCAGCTTGCAAAGGAGTGGGTTAATACAAGAGTGGATTGTTATAAAAAGAAGATGGCTGTCTTATAGATTACTCTCTCTCCTTATATGCACTTGCTACTTTCCTGCAACTGTCAACCTTGTTATGACATAGCACCAAAGACCAGTTATAAGCCATTCCATGCTCTTGAACTTTCCAGATGCAAGAATCATGAATCAAATAAATCTCCATTCTTTATAAATCACTTAATCTCTGGTGTTTCTATTTAGCAACATAATAATTGACTAAGACTTAGTCCTTGTTATTTGAGGTTATGGAAGGAAGGCTATAGTGTGTGTGTGTGTGTGTGTGTGTGTGTGTGTGTGTGTGTTTGTGAAATATATAGTATATTGTATGGGTTGGGAGGAAGGGAAGTGTGGTGTGTAGCTGGAATGATTGTGGATTGTGGTACATGGATGGGGATGACAGAGTTGTGATGTGTAGATGGGGAAGAATGTGGAGTTTGGTACATGAATGGAGAAGACTGTGGAGTGTGTTACATGGATGGGGAACATAGAGGCCGTAATGTGTGAATGGGGAAGTCTAACAAATGTGGTATAGGCATGGGAGGGACTAGGTAGTGTGGTGTGAAGATGGGAAAGATTGTGAGTTGTGATATTTCAATGATAGATGAGGGATTTGGTGCATGGTTGGGGAGGATTGGGAAGTATGGTGTGTAGATGTGTAGGACTCAAGGTATTGTGTGTGGATGAGAGGACTGGGAAATGCGGTGTCTGAATGGGGAGGACTAAGGAGTGTGGTGAGAATATGAGCAGGGTGGCAATGGCTGTTACCACCCATTCCTTGGTCATTATTTTGGGGTCCAGTTTTATTTTTCTCTTGATTCTACATCAGCTTGAAAGAACTAAATAGCATGCTTGAAAAGCTCATTTTACATAGGTAATCCACATTATTCATTGCTGTTCACAGATATGCCTGTGCTTCTTTCTGTTCAGAAAAGATTCAGGTTTCATGGGACCTGAAGTTTACATAAAAATATAAAATACGCAAAAATGTCTTACTTTGCAAATTTTACAAAGCAACTGACCATGTAAGCACATTGCTTTGGCCTCTCCTGGGGACTTGAAAAGAGGTTGCGCCTTTAAGAGGACTGAGCCTTCAACTGCTTTAGTTTCACAGAGCACTTTACTTCCAGGCTTTTGGTAGAATCTTCACCTCTTTTGAAGTGAGGTGTGGTCATCTGACTTGATTTAGGAATGAAATGTGAGCAGAAGTGATATCTGCCACTTTTGGGTGAAAGATTTAAGAACTTCTGAATGCCTTACCACATTCTTTGCCCTGGCAATGTGGATGTTGGAAACAGCTATCAGCACAGAGCTCACATAATCCAGGTCCCTGGGACTATTAGGAGGTGAGCCCCATCACCATGGAGAATGTGTTATGAATGAAATACTTTTGTGGAATTAAACCATTGCAATTTGGGGATCGTTTCTTACCACGGTGTACCATAAGAAAACCTGTCTGAGACAATAGATTATAAAGTACTTTCTCAGGCATAGCTTCATTTCTTTCTGGAAAGGGCATGGACACTTCTTACCTAATTTTCAGAAAAAAGTCTGATGTCCACGTGAGATTAGATATCTTCAGGGTAAGTCAGTTAGTGTGTAGGTGGCTATCCTGGACAAGAACCCAGATATTGTGGCTTGCAGGCTTTATTCTGTCCATGATATAATTTTGTCTCCACAGTGGTTAGTGCAGTTCATTTGTGTAATATCTACATTCTCCATTTCCTCTGCCCCTCTTACTATGATACCTGATGAAGCCCAGACTCCTACTAGGAGCAAATACCTCATATATGTTTGGACAATCCAGATAGTTCTCCAAAGGGCTTCATCCTTATCAGTCAGATGAAAACTCCTAGAGAAGGGCCACAAGAGAAGAGAATACTTTCTAGAGTCAGATGAATTGGAAAAGTGTGCATTTTGAATATAGAAAAATATAATCACAAAGACTTTTCTCTTGTCTACTTAAAGTGTAAATTATACTTGCATACAATACCTTATCAACTCTTTTCCTAAACATACACACACACACACACACACACATGCACACACTTCCATGAAAAGTCATAATTAAAATAGACTTGAGGGTAACAGCCTTGGTTTGTGTTCTTAGTGATTACTAGAATGTTTGCTTAGTGAATGAATAGCATGATTTTGACTTAGGGAGGAAAAAGTAACATAGAACAGCATCACTTCCCTCTTCTTTAAAAGTTTTGTAAAATTTAGTGGTGAAGCCATCGGGACCTTGGCTTTTCTTTGTTGGGAGGTTATTTATTACTGATTCAATATCATTGCTTGTTATAGGTCTATTCAGGCTTTCAATGTCCTCTTGAATCAATTTTGGCAGATTATATAGAACCAGCTTTTGCTTTCATTTATTTTCTGTATAATTCACTTATTTTCTATTTCATTTATTTCTGCTCAAATCCTTATTCTTTCTTTTCTCCTGGAATTTTTAATTTTTTTATTGTATATCTATATTCACTGCAGCCTTATTCGCAATTGCTAAGACATGGAACCAACTCAAATGTCCATAAACAGATGGATTGAAAAAGTGTGGCACATGTACTCCATGGAATACTACTCAACCATAAAAAACAACAAAGCTCTGGAATTTGATAGAAGGTGAATGAATATGGAAGATTTGTTGCTGAGTGAAGCAAGTCAGGCTATGAAAGAGAGACATCGTATGTCTCCACTTAACATACACAGACTGTCAGCACTCTATGGTAGAGACGGAAAGACTGGAGGGCATGAAAAAATTAAAAATTGTTATGGACACTAGAGACAAAGTAGAAAGAGAGTGGGAGGGGAAGAGTGTAGAAAACAAAATTGGGGGAAAAATAGAGAGGTAAGACATTTGTGGGACACAGATATGGCTTATTATTTGTTGATGAGGATGTGTATAGTACTCTCAGCTGGGCTGGACTGAGATATATATAATGCTGGGTAAAGTCTCTTTACAGTCTGAACAATGTATAACAATGTAATGTCTATTAAAAAAAGAGTCACTTCCCTAGAAATGCATTACAAACCACTAAATATACATCCTGTTCTTTTGGCAGGGTAAGAGGGAACCAGGAGGTTGAGAAGGAAAAGCACCCCCATTTGGCTGAAGGGTAGTTAATACAGGGCACTGATGAAAACTTCTCAGTAAACAGTACACATAGCTACCCAGATCATCTGGCAGCAGATCAATAGGCTTGAGCTGAAATGAGAACCATCTGAAAAGCTAAGAAATATTGCCTAGAGAATTGCATTAGACAGCATTACACTCAATAAAGGTTGGTCCTGTCAGCCACTTGCTCTGTCTGTGCTTCAGGAAGACTCTTTCTCAGATTGGAATTGGCATGACTGGGGAAAGCTATTAGATGTATGTAGCCTTCTGCTTTGTGAGAATTAGATTAAGCCCTGTAGATTCTCAGGGGGGCTTAGAAATCTTTTCACTCACAGGTAGGAACATTATGGTGCAGAATTTACTGGAAGAAGCATTAGAGTTGGCTGAGTTTCTCTCTCTCTCTCTCTCTCTCTCTCACACACACACACACACACACACACACACACACACACACACACACTGTCTTTCTCTCCCTTCCATTCTTCTCTTTTATCTCTGGAAGCTTAACATTTGGTGAGACTTTCCATAACCCATCTCATTAAGGCATTTTTCATGGCAACTTACATTACAGAAAATGTAAAGTTAGACAAAAAGTTAAAACTCCAGGAGAACTGCATTTTTCTCTCCACCACCTCCCCTTCTCAAAAAAGTCAATGATGAACCCAAATAATTCTATTCTTTAGTAATAGAATCAAATCCTCATTATCCAGAATGATTAGGGAGAAAGAAAGATTCTATTAAAAGAGAGCTGTTGTATTACTCCACATAGATTACCAAAGTCCAAGTAATTATTCTACAGTGAAATCTGTTGTAGGAAAATCTAAGGATGGACTTCTGGCGATTTAAAAGGCCCATAGTGGTCTGCTAGGACTTTGTTACATCATTATGAGTAATTCTCATTATTTAGGACACCAACTGGGCAAATACAAGAGAGTGAGCTGAACCTTTGCTGACACGTGGACTTCCAGGGGAAAACTTATATATAATCTGTCTGATGTAAGCTTGATATCTTGACATTTATCTCTTTCATAAGAAGGAAAGTCCTGAGAAAAAAAAGTCTGTTTGTTTTAGCTTTACTTTTGCTTGGGTTCTAAGAAACAGGAGGCTTGTAATTCTCTGGACTTCTCACCATATTTTCAATGATTTTTCTCATCCATAATTTCATCTATTGTTCTAGTATCTCTACGTACCTAAGAAGAGACAATTAACATTAGCACCATCTCCTGACTACAAATTGGAAAGTGGAATTCCTTGTTGAAAGTGATGTGTTTCCCAAGGCCCTCACCTAATCATCCAAATTGACTCACGTCTGTATTCTCATCCACTGCTTTGCATCAAGAGCAAGGTCCCAAAGACACTTCTCTTCTTTAATACCATGTACCTCAATCTGCCACTTTTGAAAGTGGTTTGAAACCTTGGAACTCTTCCAAAGAGGCAACATAGTGTAAGAGAAAGTAAAGCTAAACTAGAAATTGAGAAATTAAGATTCAAATCCTAGTTTCACCTGAAACTCCATAGCCTTTTTTACTTTGCCTTTTTTTTTTTTTTTACTTTTTATTCATTATAGAGTGTATGCATGTGTACATTACAGTAAGACTGCATGTGAGAAAGAGAGATGAGCATTGTCTATGGAGCCTAGTCATGATGCAATTCCCTTCTTCCAGGCCCATGGGATCTTGGGCACTTGTGCATATGGTGGTCATGTTTCAGGCTTACTTGACTGGGGATCCGAACAATAGTAGCCATGTAGGTAGGACCCAGCTTCTTTTGAGCAGTGCATTATCCTGTGCCATAGAGTTGACCCTAAGATTTTTAAATTTAGATCTTATGTGTCTCTGTGTTTTTTGTTTGTTTGTTTGTTTGTTTTGCTTGTTTTTACCTGTAAAATGGCCTTAGTCATCCTGCCCCTCCATCTTACAAAGGCCTCATGGAAAATGAAAGAGCTAATTGTCAGGGAAGGCTCGAAGGGCCATCTGGATAAGAAGGCTTATTCTTTTGCTGTCCCCTGGTACCTCTGTGTAGAGTTTCTTTGAGTATCAAATCTTGGGAAGGAGGTGTCTGGAACTGGTTAGAGGTTTAGCATTTTGTGGGCACTCAGCTTCCAGAGAATGATAAAGTGTCTATGGAGGATTCCCTGTCAGTTGAGGTCCAGGTTCGTTTCTGGATGGGAGGCTGAGGAAGGGTGGAGGTCAGTCAGGCACTAAGAGACAGATATGAACTTACTGCTACTGCTTCCCTTCACTCACTCTGGCTCTGCAGTGGCCAGGTCTCTCTCTAGATGCAGTATTTAGAAGTTCAAGAAGTGTGATTTGAGAACCTTCAAAAGCTGCCTCTATTTATGCTTATCTCCCTATCTTATCTGAATTTCATATCAATGTCCAAAAGAACTTTATGTGATGATAGAAATGTTTTATAAGTGCTCTATCCAATATGACAACCACCATCCAATGTAGCTTTTGAACATTTGAATGTAACTAGTATGACTGAGGAGTTGAAAATTTAATTTACTTTAATTTGAATTAATTAGTCATGTATAAATATGCAGATCAAAGTGATTCTCCTTTTCATTAAATCTCTGTGTCCAGAAGACTTCTGTTAAAATGCTCATGTATTATTATTATTTTTGAGTGAGGTCATATGGCCAAGATGAGATCTGGCATGTACACAGGGACAGGGTAGGGGAGAGGAGACCTACCAGAAAGGCCAGCTTGTTGGCTCCCAAGAGGCCTCCCAGGGAACAACTGTCTTTCAGTCTTGCAGGCTCAGAGACTAGATTTTTCAAGGCATAGAGTGTCAAATTGATCTTTAGAAGTGGTAGTTCTTTACTCAAGTTCCCCAAACTGAAGCAGCCAATAAGAAAGCTAGCATATTGAAGTATGAGGAAATAAGAGAACTAATAGCCATTTCCCAGGAAGGGTGAGTTGATGTCAGGGAGTCTAGTCGTTTTCTGCATGGAAACTGAGGTCTGACATCTGATATGGTGGTAGTTTGATGAGCACCACCCCAGACCAAGAAGTGTGAAAGAACGCAAATAATTGAAGGGTTTTGCAGTCATTGTATGATAGAGCTTATCTATCCATACAATACAGTTGTTACTTAGTTTACATGTCTGTAGCCATCCATGCAAACACAACCAGAATAATATGGTTGTGCTCCTGACTATAGCTTTCTCTTCCTGGACAGTGCATGTGGTTATCAGCAGTTTTTGCTGACTCCACTTTATTTTTATTGTTTTTATTGTTAACCAACCCACACCATTGCTTTGATCTGTTGGGGTAATTATAACAGAATATCAGAGGCTAGGTGGCTTATAAACAGCATGAATCTATTCCTCACAGTTCTGAAGGCTGGGATGTCCAAGACAGAGGTCCAGGATTTGTTATCTGGTGAGGGTCCACTCCCTGGTTCATACAACTGTCTTTTCATTGCGTCATCATGTGGTGGACAGGCCAACGGAGCTCTTAGGGACTTTTTATTTTATTTTATTTTTTTTTAATAAAGGCACTAATCCTATTCATGAGGGCTCCACCCTCATGATCTAATTGCCTCAAATATCTCATCTTCTAATACCATCCCATTGAGTATTAAGCTTCAACATATAAATTCGGGGGAGGTGGATACAGATGTTCAGTCTATTGTACCCATTGATACATTATTTCTCTAGTTATGTCACACGTACAGTCTGGTTTCTGTCCTGTGCTATATGCCTGGAAGACACTTATTTCTTTAAGATGACAGTTTAAATAACTGTGAGTTGACTTCACAGTTTATCTTCCAGAGCATAGTCTTTTTTCCTTGTTTCCAAAGTCTTGAAATCTCTAAGTACTGACTGCTTGTATTTTCGATAAAGGGTAGCATATTGGTTAATTACTGGTTTCTAGTGTGCTCTTTTTGAAAAAATAGCTTGAAGTGGTCAAGGATTGATTATTGAAGTGCTTGCTGGGGTCAGACAGTAACCAAGAGACTGAAACAGGCAAGATGGTATGTGGGTTGATGTGGACTCCTAGAACATATACAGCTGCAGCTTGGTTTACATGTCTGTAGTCATGTTAGAATGTGGGTCCAGATTTGTCATATCTTCTTATTTTTAAAGAAAAGCTGATTTTTTAAGAGTTTTTTGCTATAGGGTGTGTGCGCTTGCCAGAAAGACAGAAAGTGAGAAATCACCCCCCAGGGGGGATGGTCACGCCACAATCCCTTCTCCTCCATTCTCCTCTCAGGATCTTGGACACACACGCATGTGCCTGGCATGAGTTTGAGCCACTGGGTCCAGGACTCAAACTGTGATTGACTACATGGGAGTCCAGAGACATAGCCATTACACCAATTGCTAGTACCAAAGCTGATTTTTTAAAAAGAAAAAAAATTTTTTGCTATAGGACTCATGCACTTGCTGGAGAGACAAAGAAAGACAGACAACCGGAAAGTGAGAAATCACCCTGAAGGCGGAGATGGCCACCCTGCAATCCTTTCTCCTCCATTCTTCCCTTGGGACTTGGAGCACACACACACACACACACACACACACACACACATACATGCACCTGGAATGAGTTTCAAACCACAACGTCCAGGACTTGAACCGCAGTTGACTGTGTGGGAGTCTAGTGCCTTAACCATCACACCACTTTCTGGCCTCAAGAGACGCTGATATTCTTGATATTAATGTCTAATTCCCGATTTTCCAAAGATGAAAACTAATTCAGTTAAAACCTGACACTGGATACAAGTCTAACAAAAATATGAATATGTCAACAAGCTGGATTTAACTCATGATCTCCAGCTTGTACTTTTTGAGTGTTGTGGAAGGCCTTGACCCAGGAGTTTGCCATTCTAGGTTCTAGCCCAAACCTGCCTTTAAATTAGTATGAAGTCTTAGGGAAGGCACATTCTCTATTGCTACTTGAACTCCTCTCTGTGTTAATAGTGTCAGATGGTATAATCTCTAAGGTTTTCTCTTTCTCTGCATTAGTCTGCTAAAGTTGCCATAACAAAATACCATATATTGGGCAGATTAAGTGATGGGAATTTATTTTCTCACAACTGGAGGATAAAAATCCAGAATCAAGCTATCAGTAGGTTTGGTTTGTCTTGAGACTTCTCTCTTTGGCTTGCAGATGGAAACCTTTTCCCTGTGTCCTCACATGGCCTTCTCTCCATGCATGCACATCTTTGGTTCCTCTTCCTCTTTCTGTAAGGACGCTGCTCATACTGGATGAAAGTCCTTTCCTATGACCTAATTTAATCTTAATTACCATCCTAAAGACCCTATTTTTAAAAACCAGCCATTTTGGAGTTTAGAGTTTTACCATATGAATTTGGTGGTGGTACTCATGGGAACACAATAAGTAACATGCGCTGGAATCCATATTTTCTTGAGCTCAATGAAGCTTGACCATGATTTCAACTTGGATGTCTTTCCCTTTTCCCTTCAGATCTACCATTTATGTTGAGCTACACTGCACTGTGCCTGAGAAGTCTGACCTCTGTGGATAGCATTCATGGGCTTCCCTGCTCACTGCCTTTAGCTATGTAGAGTCAGTGGGGAATCTAAAATGGAGATTGGAGGCTGAGCAAAGAATGAGGTTGAGAGAACCTGTCTTTAACGTTGTCATGGGCTGGTTGTTGTCCCTTCACTGAAGGTCCCTACTCCTATCAGGCAGCTTCTCTGCCTTCAGATTCCATGTTCCCTCCCTGACCCTGTCAGGCCTACAGTGGTGGTCGTGCCCCTACTGTTACATCAGGACACAGCCTCCCCTCATGGCTTCTCTACCCCCTGCCATAATCTTGAGAAGAATCCCTTTATTATGCTTTTACCAAATCACCCAACTTGGGGGTTCTGGGACCCTGTCTGATACAGTATGAAGAAACTTCAGGAGGGGGTCATACTGTCTACCCCTTCCTTTTGCATCCTTGCTCTTCCTACTCTAGTTTCCAGACAGCTCTGCCTCAGCCTGAGGCTTGGCTGGCTTCCCTCCGGCCACACACTTTTCTCCTGAGGTGAACCACATCATGACTCTTGCTCTCTAAGTGGGTTTGCTATTATTTCATGGCATTCCCTTTGGACAAAGGTAGGAGAAAGAGCTAATTGGAAGATACATCCCTTTTCATCTGGATTCTGGACGGTGTGTTGCTTAAGTAGTATTAGCTCCTTGACTATTTGCCCCAGGCAAGTTGGTGCTTTTCCAAGGATGGTAGGATGTGTTTACAATGATATTTTCCCCATTACCTCTCATGGTCACAGACATCTGTGGGTAGAATAGGTTCCCTACTTCATCTACAACATCCATGCCACCAGTATCCTCCCTTTATTGAAGTCTTCTCCCTCCTAGTCATAGATACAGATGGACATAGATGAATAGGGCAAAGCTAGTAATGCATTCAGTATACAGAGTCAAAGAAGTGAAGATAAATATACCACGACAGTTGTAATACAAGATAGATAAAAAATAAAATAAGTATTGCAGCAGTTTGTCACCTGGAGAGTTGGTTTAAAGGTGAGAGCCCTGGACTAGGCTACCTGGGATCAAATCCTGCTTCCCTACTTAATAGTTCTAAACTTCTGTTTCTTCATCTGAAAAATATAGGCACTAACAGGTTTTTAAAATTTATTTATTTATTTATTTATTTATTTATTTATTTATATTAAGAATAAATTACATATATGCCTCTAAAATCCTTAGCCTAGTGCCTGGCATATTCTAAGTCCTTAATAAATATAGGCATTTACTGTTATGTAGCAAAGATTATACAAAGGATTGGGATTTGTGGTGGCCTTGAAGAAGGGGAAGATTTTATGGGAAGGAGAAAATAATTCCAGAGGGACAGAAGAGCATAAATAAAGGTACAAGGGCAAACATGTTGCAAAGTTATTAATCAATCCAGCTGGTACATGGGGGCTATTTATTAGGAAAAAAAGCAGGGCAAGTTAGTAGAATCACATCAAAAACACTGACCACCATGGTGAGAGCTCCATATGTAATTTTGTAGGCAACAAAGAGCCATTTAAAACAAAGATTTTTAAACAGATTTGTCTATTTATATAAACTTTAGTAAAATTAAAGTATTTTGTAAAATGTATTGAAAAAGGAGAGAAAAGGTGGGGAAAGGAGTTATGAGGCTATTACTATTGCCTATGGAGGTCATAACTAGACTTGCCTTAGGGAAAAGTTGATAAATAATAATCAAACTCCTAACAGCTGACAGAACTTGTTTGGCAGGAGGTAGAACAGAAAACTGGTGTTAAGAGCCATTCACACACAGTAGACAACTGTAAGTAAAAAGGAGGCATTTAATTCTAATGTCAATCAATGACAAAGCAATGATCACTTTGCACAATTCTGATTTAACATATTTCTCAGGAGTAAAACTACTGATTCCACCTGTATTGCCAATATGTGATGCTGGCACTGAGGACCCAATAACCTCATCTTGAAGCTGAAGTGGGGTGAAGGGCATAGATGCACATGCTATTATGTGGGTAGTCTTGTGGAGTAACGTGTGGCAGGAACTTGAGCAGCTGATGACCGTCACCAAAGAGTACATCCATGTGTTTGGTCTTCCCCCCCTCACAGCTCCTGTCCCATTCTGACAAAGAAGCCTGCTAACATTTAGTTAGCGTTTTATTTAGAAAGATAGCCTCTTGGATGGTATTTTCACTTGTGGGAGCTGACTGTCCTATATGTAGTAGGAAAATACCCGAAACCCACACACCAGGCCACTGAAGGTACAGATCAGGGTTGAATTATTCCCTCTGGGAAATGAATGTTAGTCAAGAAATACAGTAAATAAGGATGGAGGCTGAATTCCAAAGACACCTAAGCTTCCTGTCCTCACCTTCAGGGAAGAAGGATTTATGAAGAATTGTCAGCTAGGACTTAGCCACAGAACACCGAAGGGAAACCTCCAAGTAAATAATCCAGTAAGACCTCCGAGAACTTATATCTCTTTCATGAGCCTCAGGTTAGTGGGCTGTACTTTCAGATAGAAGTGGAGGAGAGAGTGATTTCTATTTTTTTTTTGAGAGGTTTTTGCCATAGGGCACATGTGCTCACCAGATAGACAGAGAGAGAGAGAGACAGAGAGACAGAAAGTCAAAAATCCCCCCCCCCAACCCCAGGGAGGATGGCCATGCCCCTATCGCAATCCCTACTCCTCTATTCTCCTCTCAGGATCTTGGGCACGTACGCACACATGCCCAGCGTGAATTTAAGCCACCGGGTCCGGTACTCGACTCATGGTCAGCTACATGGGAGTCCAGAGACATAGCCATTACACTAACTGCTGGTCCCTCTATTTTTTCTTTTTAAAAAGTTTATCAAGTTTTTCCATGAACAAGAGAGAGCGACAACAGAGTTTGATACCTCAGCAAGCTCCAAATCATAGACACACACACACATACACCCCTAGTGCACTCAGGGAGATCCCTGGATGTGAACCTAGAACTTTCCCATATAGGTCAGCCTTGCAGAGCATTGTGTTTTACTGCTGCGCCACTCTTTGGCCACTGAGAAGAAAAAGATTTCCCTGACACAGAAAAGTCAGAGGGAGTTAAGGCACTCTGCAGAACCAGAGTCCTCCATAGAGCAAAGCCATCTTCTGAGGCAGATACCATTACAAGACTATCTCTAACATGGTGGGGCACAAGGAGCTGTCCGTGGTTCTGCAGTTGCCATTGCTTGAGCACTTTTAGACAGCTTCCACTACTCACATCATGTCCTTTAATCCTCACACAATCTTGCAAGGTTAGTATTGTTATCAGCAGCTTTGTTTGTCCAGATGAGGAAACTAATGCCCAAAATTTACTTTCTGCTTTATCCAGTTTGGATGATCTTAACCTCTTCGGATATCATATATGAGGACTTCCAGCCTAAGGAAGAGGTCATATTTGTTTAGCATACTTTCTCTGGTCTGTGTAAAAGTATATTTTTTTGAGAGGTTTTTGCTATAGGGTGCGTGTGCTTGCCAGAAAGACAGAGAGAGACAGAGAGACAGAAAGTGAGAAATCACCCCCCCGGGGGGGGGGAATGGCCACGCCACAATCCCTTCTCCTCCATTCTTCTCTCAGGGTCTTGGGCATGCACGCACATGTGCCCGATGTGAGTTTAAGCCACCGGGTACGGGAGTCAAACTGCGGTCGACTACGTGGGAGTCCAGTGACATAGCCATTATGCCAACTGCTGGTCCCCCTGACCCCACTTTTTAAGAGGTGGAGGTAGTGGGGATTTACACCAAGGGCAACAGGGTTTAAGTCTCAGGGGAATCTTTACAGAGAATGATTAAGCATACATACCCATGTTTCAGAAAGGTGCTAACTAGAAAGGTGTGTAGGAACTTCAAATATGTTTGTCGAGAAAGAAAAATGAACACTTCCTAATGAGATGAAATAGAACCATAGGTTTTTACAAAGATCAACAAGACCTTGTTACTCTTTAACAACGTTCTCTTTTCTTTTCCTTGCTTGTAAGGCAAAGCAACAACAATAACAACAACACAACAACAACAATAAATAGGTTTTAAGATAGAAAAGGCAGAGGGCAAATAAAAGCCCATCCTTTATTAAATTGGGAGAAATCTGCTAGGGTAGTTGAAACAATAATAAAAGAAAATTCATATGAACTTTAAATCTCAAGAACTAAAACATCATGAGGACTGGAGAAGTTTTTTTTGTTTGTTTGTTTTTGTTTTTTTTTTTTTTTTTTTTTTCTCCCCCAAACAAATTACAAAAATTAAGGGGTAAGAGAAGTGTTACATTTAAGCCAGGGCCAGGTGTGATTTTTCTTTTCTTTCTTTTCTTTTTTTTTTTTTTTTTTGAGGGGTGTTGTAGGTTTTTGCCTTAGGTTGTGTCTGCTCACTGGCGGGAGGGAGGGAGGGATGGAGGGAGGGAGAGAGGGAGAGAGAGAAAGAGAGAGAGAAAGAAAGAGAAAGTGAGAAATCATCCCCCTCCTCCCCAGGGAGGATGGCCATGCTGCAATCCTTTCCTCCATTCTCCTCCCAGGATCTTGGGCACGCATATGCACACATGCCTGGCATGAATTTGATATCCCTGGGTCTGGTACTTAAAACACGGTCGGCCATGTGGGAGTCCAACAATGAAACAGCTACATCATCTGCTGGCCCCCAGGTGTGATTTTTTCCACCTGCTGGGTCTAGAACCTGAATGTCTGTCTGCCCTGTGAGAGTCCAACACCTTAACCGCTACACCACCTGCTGGTACTTAGAGTGGTTTTTGTTTGTTTGTTTTTGTTTGGTTTTTGTTTTTGTTTTTTAAAAGTTTATTTTATTTCTTCAGAGAGAGAGAGAGACATGAGAAGGGAAATGGAGAGAGGGAAAAATAGGCATTCCAACAGGATATTCATGCTGCAATCAGCCTCCAGCCTCAGCTAGCACAAATCATGGGCATAAACATGTGCCTACTGTGTACAAGGATCCCACAGGGTGCAAATTAAGAGCTTCCCATGTGGGCCCAGGAGCAAAGAGTATTGCATTGTCCCACTGTCCCACTGGTGCCAGCCCAAGTTAGAGGCTCTAAACCTGGATCCATTGGCCCTGGGGATCAAGGGAGGAGGGAATTTCTTGGATGAATTTGTGCATGGGTTCACTATGTAGGCAAAATGTTGTTAGCAGGGAGCAGTGAGTTGATAACTTCCAGGAGATTCTCAAAATATCCAGGAACATCCATAAGGTAAAGGGCCACTGGTTTAAAAGTCATTCAAGAAAGTTAAGGCTTGGTCAGCAAGGCATCTAATTATATTTACATATTTATATTTCTGGCTTTGAAATAAGCAGCTCATTTAAGTGTGACATTTATGATAATTCAAATTAATGCTTATGCTTGTATATTTTAGTAAAGAGCTCTAGTTTTATAGGAACACATCTAATTAAATAGAAACTGTGTGTTGTTCTTTTTCAATTGAGTTTATTGCTCAAGGGAGCTTATAAAGTGAGAGAAAACATCAATCAGTCAGGAAGCATTTGATGAGGACCCACAATGTGGGAAGGCTATCACTCACTTGCCTAAAATTCAATAATGCTCTCTACATAAGACGTTCACATTTTAGTACAAATGCTGGAGGTCACGCTGTGTCCCCATCGATCACCATGTAGCCCATTAACAATTGCTGAGACAAGAAAGAACCAAGCGGGGCCCATTCTCCTTTGTGCCCACTCAGCAAAGTTGCTTACTAAACTCTGATTGCCATATATTTCACTCAGCTTGATGAAGGTAAGAATCAGGACTCAGCTCAATTTTCAAAGCCCACAGATTCAACCTTGAGGAAGAATGGGTGAGTGTATGTAAAATTCCCTTGTTGCTGCACTACAATCCTCTATCTTTTCCTGAATGTTACTGTATGAGGGAACTTCAAAAAGACTGCAGGAAAGTGGAATTAAAGGATGAGAGCATTTTGGTTTAAGAATTCTTGAAATCCATGCATAGTTTTATTCATAACATGCATTTTACATAAACTTTTTAAGGACTCCTTCCCCTTGTACAGTGATTTTAAGAGGAATGTGTGTGTGTGTGTGTGTGTGTGTGTGTATGTGTGGCCACACCATCCACAAAGGACATTTGATTCCTTCCAGTGTCTTTGACAACTCTGTGAGCTGACATAACCCAGAAAACACGTGTTGTTATTTCAGTAAGGGCAGAAAAGCAAGTACAGCTTAGTTATCTCAAAGTTTCTCCTGAAAAGAGTTAAGGCAAAAAATATGCAATCAAATGTGATCCTTATGCTCCCATAAGTTTTGGTACCTAGGAAAGTGAGGATTTCAGCACTGTTGAGGATGCAAAGAACACACACCTCTCCAGCAGTATCACTTCACTGGAGGCAGTTATAGTTTGGAATGAGCCCAATTCTGTGAGATGAAGTAACTGCTAGGACTACAAATCCAGTTGCTAAGAAGTTAGGATGATGGCAAGTCAAGATTTTCAAAGTACAGCCATGGAAATTGGTGCCTCATTTCTCAAGAGTGCAGTGCTTGGCAGGAGTACTGGGTCCTATGTATTAAAAGTCTTAGAATGGGGTGGATTCATGGAAGCCATTCAGGACAACCTCTGCAGGGATTAAATATTTATTCCAAGTCAGAACTGGGTCTGGAGCCAGGAATCTGGACTGTCCAGTTAGTGCTCTTGTCACTGCTGTGCATGTATTAGGTCCTATCCTCTGCTCTCCTACATTCTCCTCCTCTTCCTCAACTTTGGAGGGATGAGACCAGGAAGTGTTCCTGAATTGCACATTTCCCCAGTGAAGAAAACCTAGAAATGTTATTTATTTATTTATGTTGGCCAGCCACTGTCCACTAGGATAGCTAATGTGAAACCAGATTGATTTTTATGGCCATCTTGGTAGCTATAAGAAGCCCCCACGGCAACAAAATAGCAAATGTAAAGCATGTGACAAGAAATTTGAGGCCATGTACTCATTCCAATATACCCATGTGGAAAGCACTGTTACTGTCCCTATTTTACAGATGTGGGAACCTGTGAACCTTAAGTAACATGCCTAACATCACTCTGATAGTAAGCGGCAGAGCTGAGATTCAAACCCAGATGGTCAGACTCTAGTGTCTGTGCTCTTTGCCACCATGTTATACTGCCTCTAGTCTCTTGGAATAAGGCATTAGGCTGCCTCTTTTTTATATAGTTATCTTTTCCCCAAACTATGCCTTGTTCTCACTTACCCAAACTCTCACTGTCTCAAGGAGAAGAGAGGCGAATGCCATTGGGTATACATTAGAATGTACACCGAAGAGAGATCCAAAGTAAACTTGCCTGCGGTCCCTTTTCACCACTAATCATCCCAAGACAGAGTCGATGAGAAATGAGAATCCTTATGGAATCCTCCATTTTCTTCTCTGAACCCTACCTGGTTGCTCAGCAAGAGAAAGATATAGTTCACTGTGCTGCTTCAGTTGACATAGATGAGGAATAGCAATGTAAGAAAGGAATGGAAGAGACATTGTTTCTGAAGGTGAATGGGCTGACTACTCCTAGTGCTAGCCAGTGGTGCTCTTCTTTCTTGACCTCAACCCCTGATACAGGGAGCCCTATCTGGCATATGGGAAAACGTACCTCAGTACTCAAACCTGGAGATATGAAACTATTGTTGTGAAGTTTCATGTGGTCTTAAAGAAAAGTACTACTGTCTCTTCAATTTAAAGAACTGGGAACATACAACTTATTAGCCAGTGAGCTGGTATTTCATTTTATGAGTTTTAATGACTTCTTGCTTATAGCAATATACGATGGGACCTTAAGAAGTTCATGAAACAATGGAATTAAAGTACCAGTTTATTTTGGTACAAAAATAGTTAAAATCTTTGGGGTCAGCAGGTGGCATACTGGTTAAGGTGCTGGACCCCACACGGCTGACTGCAGTTTGAGTCCCAGATTTGGAAGCTTTAAAATCACACTGGGCATGTGTGCATGTGCACCCAAAATCCCGAGAGGAGAATGAAGGAGAAGGGATTGCAACATGGCAACCCCCCAGGGGGGCATGATTTCTCTCTCTCTTTCTCTTTCTCTCTTTCTCTGGTGAGCTCATTGGCCCTATGACAAAACAAAACAAAACAAAACCCTAGAAAAAGTTAAAATCCATGCACAGTTTCTTCACAATACACCTTCTTTATGAACCTTTTGAAGACTTCTTGTACAAGCTCTTAATGAACTATTTAAATATTATTGACAAACTGAACATGGTTTTTTCAACTCACTGAAGTAAATTTATGATATAATGAAAGGAAGTTATATTACATTTCCAAGAAAGGAAAGAAGAAAATCTGATGAAGAGGAAGTCCCCTATTCCCAGTGAAAAAGTTTTGTGTACGAGGCTAAATGTACCTGCACTGCATTTAAGCATGTAGTAATGAAGTTTGACCTCAGGAATGAGATGTACAGGGAGAAACTTGAGGTCATATTTCAAATGCCTTGGGGAAAGGTCAGCTATAAGGGGTTTTGAGATTTGATCTTACTCTCAGCCAACACCAAGTTATGCATTGCACCAGCAAATTATTAATGCCATTAGAACTTGGTCAGAATTCCGTGGATGTGTTTGAAACTGATGACAAATATGTGAGAATCAGGTCCTATTTCATCCCTTTTCTTCACTTAACATGTCTTTTTCTCATAGACTCATAAAGTGTCAGAGCTTAAATTAACCTCAGAGATTATCTGCATTCTGCAGGTAGAGAAACTGAGGCTCAGTGAGAGAGAGAGATTTACCCAACTTCAATTTCAAGTCACCAGATGAACTAGGAACCCAGGTCAGCCAATGCTTTAGGGGTAATACCTTGTTCAGCTCCAGCTTCAGT
>NW_006159713.1:3350491-3352173 GCF_000334495.1 Tupaia belangeri chinensis | reverse complement strand
TTTCCCTAGAGGTTGAAATTGGATCAATTTTTTCACCCATTAACTCTGAGTGAGGATCATGCTCTCCCACCTAATAGTGTCTTCATGGGTACATCAATATTAATGGACGGTGAATGCATGGGCTTTGCTACAGTTTATAAATGCAACAAAGGCTGCACTTTATACACAGAAAGATGTGCACTTTGAATTCCATAGGGATTTATTTAAACTTGATTCTTGCATTCTTTATCTCTGGACTCTCAGCAAAGCAATAAGTGTGCAGTTGGGGACAATTGGTGACCAATCTGTAGGAGAGGATATAGATCACACTGACCCTGCCTTTAGGGACATATTGACAATGCAGCTCAGAAGGCTGCTACCAAGGAGAACTAACAGTCCCAATCTACCCAGCCAGTCCTACTACTGCTCACCATTCTCTTTTGGGATCTTTACTTTGTAATCAAATTGGAGAGCTTTCTTTTGCTTTCCCTCTCTGCTCCTTGCTGTTTCCATAGTGACCTTGACTACACTATTCTCATTTTCTTCAATATTTTTGCAATGTGTATATATATATGTATATATATATGTATATAAGTATATATACACACACATATATATATACATATATACACTTATAAGTATATATACACACACATATATATATTCAAATATATAAAAATATATTCAAATAAGAGAGAGAGAGAGAGAGAGAAGAGAGAAAGATTCTACCCACATGAGCCACCCAAATTCAATGAATTATGCCACTTTCATGTAACATATCAGTGCCTTTGATGAAATACATATTTTGCATGGATTGGTTTTGATCCACTTTGCTATACTCCATGGCATCTGGCCCAGTCTTCCATGGTGGTGTTCTTCTTTATGTTGGATGAATAAATGACTCATTAAATAAATGATTGAACAGAAAAGCAGTCCTCCTTAAAATCTTTCACCACATCAAGGACCACAGAAACTGAAGTTTTGTTGTCATTCCACTTTTAAAAATTATTTAAAAAATGTTTTCCTTATCTATTACTATATTACTAACCACCCTAAAATGGAGTGTTTCAAAAAAGATCAAGTTGTTATCTCTCTCGGTTCCATGGGCTCACTCAGCTAAGTTGGAAAAATTTTTTTGGTGGAAAACATAGTTTTAGTGATATGAAGGCTGGAGCTAGAGTCGTCTGAAGGCTTGACTGGGCTGGACATCTAAGATGGCTCACTCACATGGCTGGCAGTTGATGCCAACCATTGTACCACCTGTACTTATCAATTGAACTAGATTACCTTACTCATTTTCTCCACATGGCTTGGGCTTTGCACAGCATGGCAGCTGGGTTCTCAAAGGGAGCACTATAAGAGTTGAGTATGTCAAGAAAGGTAGGAGGAAACTGAAAAGCTTCTTATGAAGCTAACTTGTTTTTATTAAAGCTTTATTTAATTCACATATAAGATACCCTCTTTTATTTTATTTTTTAAGAATTATTTTATTTATTTATTAATTATTATTATTATTTTACCTTTATTTTTGAGAGAAAGATTTTTCCCATAGGATGCATGCACTCCCCAGAAAGACAGAGAGAGATAGAAAGACAGAAAGAGAGAAATCACCTCCTGGGGGGGGGGGGGCCATGCCACAATCCCTTCTCCTCCATTCTCCTCTCAGGATCTTGGGCACGCACGCACATGCGCCCTGGGGGAAT
>NW_006159713.1:3333961-3350325 GCF_000334495.1 Tupaia belangeri chinensis | reverse complement strand
GATCCCAAGAATTATTTTATATAACTTTATTTATTTATTTATTTATTTATTTATTTATTTATTTATTTATTTATTTTTAAATGTGACCAGACAGGGACAGAGCAAGAGAGCAAGAGCAAGAGTGATAGAGAGAGAGAAACTTCAGTCAGCCATGTGGTAGTCCAGTGCCCCTAACCACCATGCCACCTGCTGGCTCTCATGACCTAACCTTGAAGCTCCAGAATGACACTTCCACTACAATTTATTGGTCAGGCAAGTTACTAAGACCAGCCCAGATACAAGTAGAGGGAGTAGTTTCTGTGTATAGGGAGGAAAGGCATTGAGAGTGGTTGTCTTTAGAGAGTCTCCAACTACAAGCAAATACAACCTAGGGAGCAACCTACCATCTCTGAACACCTTCTTTCATCAGGTTAACTACTGCGCTCCTGAGCATTGGGCACAGATTTAATACTAGGAAATATTTGGGGAAGGTAAGTGATAGGGAAAAAGAGGGAGAGAAGTCAGTAGAGTGGGAACATGTTTAAGGAATTAGGCCTGGGAGAGTGAACACAGGATATAAAATAGGATATTAGGAGGATAGTGTGGGAGGATAAATACTGAAGGAAAGCTTTGCCTACTTCCTTTACTGGCTCAGTGGATATTAGGGGTCTTTGGAGAGAAAGGCAAACACCGTTTAAAGAAGTATTGCAACATGTATTTATTATTTAAATCACATATAATTTTAATGAAGATGATCTTAAAAGATAAAATAAAGAACCAATTGTCCCACTAACTAGACATAATTTTGCTCATTTTTCTTTTCAATCTTAATTTCTCCTTATGTATATTTTATGTCTCTATCATCTTGCTTTGGACACGGGTTCTATAATTTTCACCTGGACTCATTTTATAAATGCTGTTCCAGTGTTAGATGCTGTCATTGCCTACATTGTTTTAAAGGCTGCATGCATCCCATTTGGTTGTGGGAGATTTGTTATGGGCCAATGAGCTGAGCATGATTAGTGAGGATGACTCAGGTCTCCTGTGGTCCTATCACCCATTAGTGAATGGGTGAGGCTCTGGAGAAGATGCCTGGTCCCTCCAAGGTGTTAGGGGACTGTCCTGTCCTAGCTGTCTTGCTGGGATGAAGCCCTCAGGGTATTTCATGATTGTTTATTGAGGAATAAACTTTTTCTTTAAGGGAGGTGGAAAGAAGAATGTTTTCCTCTTTGTTCCTTCAACCTTTCAAGGAGCTTGTCTGTTTCTTAAAACTGTTAAGCGAGGGCACAGAGGTTTAGATTTCTCATCTCTTACAAGGGTTTACATTTCTTCCGGGAAGGGGGATTTAATTTTACTGCTATAGCAATTTTTCACCACATGAATTTGCTTACTTCTTTTTCTGATATAGAGATGCCAGGCTTGGCACATTCGGGCAGGTGGAGGGCATCCCCCTCCATCTGCAATGTCCTCTGCTCTCTAACCATTAAGATCCTGCCTGTTTTTCAAAGCCTACTTTGCATCATTCTGTGTCCTCCTTGAAGCCTTGCCTGGCCTTTTGTGCCCATACTCAGGTTTCTGACACCTTAAAAGCATTTGTCATTTGCTCATAGTCACATTCTCCTTGAAGGCAGCATGTGGTCACAAACAGACCCTGGGCTTGAAATCAGGATACTTCAGATTTTGTCTCATTGATAACCATCTGTGTGACCTTGGGTAAGTCTTTGTACTTCCTGAACTTCAGCTTCTCTAATTTAAAAATAGGGGTTGCTAAGTGAAACAAGCCAGACTATGAAAGAGAGGCATTGTATGTCACCACTTAATATATACTTAATGTCTATACTCTATGACAGAAACTGAAAGATTGGAAGATACAACACTATGGATATGGAATAACTGTGGATACTAAAGACAGTGTGGGAGGAGAGTACATAGCTCCAGAGACTATGGAAATTTGCCTCATCACTTCATGCTAATCTCCCTACCCCCAATGACCTTGAATCTTTCTGTTCATAAGACATCAACCAGGCAATACAGAAATGTGCACTGTTATTGAAAACATGGTTGGATCTCCTTCTTCCTTTTGACCTATCCCTGCTTATCTTTTTTTTTATCCAATAAGCAGACTTCAGACTATGTTCTTTCTTGTGGTTGACACTTTGAGTCTCTGATTATGATAAAGTACAGTAAATGAAAGTGTACTTTCTGAAGGCTCTACTTTAAACAATCTATTAATGCAACATACCAATCCCAATAGAATGCCCACAAACAAATTTGGTTCTCCTTTGATGAGACAGTGATGCAAGGAACTAACTGCTTCTCTTAGAGAGAGAAATGGTTAGCCATAGGACAGACGAGTCCTTGCTATCCATTGCAAGGACGAGTAGTATGTCTTAGAAGTCCATGTTTGCTCAGCCCAAAATTGGTCCAAGATTTGGTGCTAAAAAAGATGAAAGGAATAGTATTAAGGGAAGTAGACATGGTTTGGTTTAAAAATCAGGATAACACAGATATTTCTAAGGCTGTTTTTGATGTCCTAAAATGTGAAGTCCTCTGGAGGAGCTACCATTGTGGTTGGCCAGTGGTCACCAAATGATAGAAACTCCTTAATACATAGTCAAAACCTCCTTAATACAAGTCCTCAAGACTTACTTCCAGCACATTCCCTCCTGCTTCCATCGTTGGCATATGCCCTATGCTTCCCTATCTCTACGCTTTCCCTCATGCTCTTTCATCTGCTTGGGATACACTGGCCCAAAGTACCACCAATAGTCACTCTTTGAGGCAGAAAGGAGCTTAAACAATACCTCTACTATGGCCTTTGGAGTCTGAATTACTTGGGTTTAAATCTCAGCTTTTTTTGCTTCTTGGGCAGGTTATGTAACCTCCTTGAGTTGCCTCAGTTTTCTCAATTGTAAAATGGGGACAATAATCCCTGATTTGTAGGTTTGTAGTAAGTATTGTGTGAGAGAGTAGAAAGCTTACAGCACTAAGCGCAGGCCTGGCACATAGTAGGGCACAATGTATGGCATTCATTGTTGTTTCCCTTACGTATACCTTTTATGGATAATAATATAGTATAATTTTATGTAGATAGAAAATCTTCCTGGAGATGGAAATCATTTAATACTCATCACTTTTAATGTCTAAGCACAGAGCTTTGTACAGAGTAAATTCTTCATATATTTTGTTCAGGTGAATCACTTATATCATTTTATCTGCCTTTTCTCCTGATTATTCCCAACAGAGATAGGAAAAAGTCAATGTCGAAAAAGCAGGGCAAGACATAATTTCCTTCTAAAATTTTAGGTCACATTTTATAGAGTATGACTTTGGAGCCTTGCCTCTTAAACTATAAATTCCAGGGAGGAAAAAGGGGATTAAAACCATGACCTATGATGTGTGCTTTCACTATTTAGCTCTGTGGGGCACTTGCTGAATATTTAAGTGTGTTGCTATTCATGATAAAAGCTTGTAAAATGACAGACCTGGGAGCAGAAAGCAACTTGGTAATGGATTTTTATCTCAGACAAATGCAGGAGAAAGCCTGCTTCAGGGTTGTGATTGCTCTAACAACTCTAGCCCCATACTGAAATCTCCTTTCCTCACAAATGCAGCTCTGGAATGTCTGGGCTTCCTTTATGGGATGAGCTTCTGGCCTCATCCCTGACAGTGGAAGAGAGACAAGAGGCCAGGGGTTGTGTGGCCCTTTCCATGGCATGCCAGGATAAGATCCACTAGATTAGAATTCTCCACATTCTATCCAGCCTATGAGGAAGCTGTCACCTGAGCCAACTTGGGTTCACTGATGGTGACTCTGGCAAGATTAATAAAGCTTAGGTCAGCAGAGATAGCATAGTACAAATTTGTGAGTAAGAGCACAGACTTGAGCCAGACTCTAGCTCTGTCCCAACTCTATCCTTGCTTGCTTGTAACCATGGGCAAGTTACTCTATTTTGATGGGACTTAGTTTTCTCATCTGAAAGGTGGGCATGATAGGAAGAGTGGTTACTTCATAGGTTTATTATGAAGATTGCTATGGTTTGAATGTGTCCCCTCCCCCAAATTCCTGTGTTAAAAATTTGGTGTGGGAGCTAATAGGTAGTGGTATAGTGGTCAAGGAGCTGGACTCTCACATGGCTGAACGTGGTTCGAATCCCAGATTGGTGGTTTGTTTTCTCACTTTCTCTTTCTCTGTGGTCAAATTAAAGTAAATAAATAAAATTAAATAATTGTTAAATTTTTTTTTGGTTGTGACAGGATTTTTAAAATGGTGAAAACGTAACCTGGTTATGGCGTTGTAAGATAGAGCCTTTGGGAGGAGATTAGGATTAGATAAGATCATAAGGTGGGTCTCCATGATTGAATCTGGTGAGCTTACAAGGAAAAGGAATGAGAGAGACATGGACACAGGTTCACTGTTGCTCTGCTCTTGCTCTGTCTTGCCATATGATGCTCTGTGCTATCTCAAAGCTCTGTGATAGTCCCCACCAATAAGAAGGCCCTTGCTAGAAATAGCTCCTTGAACTTGAACCTCAGACTTAAAAACTATGAATTAACTATCCTCTATTCTTTATAAATTACTCAATGTGGCATTCAAATATTGAGTAACGGAAAAGGGCTGAAGTAAGGATCAAAGGCTCTAACATATGTTAATTACCTAGAACTGAGCCTAAAACATAGAGCTATGTAAATGTTGGCTATTATGATTTTTAGACCTGTTCTCTAAAATCGCATGGAAAAGAAGCACAAAATAGCTTGTGCTTCTTTTGTGCCTTCGGTGGCTAATGCTCATGCTTGTGCAATGAGGTGTTCTCTGGGATGAAAGGGGGAAATGTCTATAGTGAGTCAGACAAGAGACAAATGTTGGTGTGGCTATAAGGATGGAATAGAGGAAACAGATTTGGAAGATGTATAGGAAAAACTAACGGTAGTTACATATGGAGTTGAAAGAGAGGGAGGATCCAAGGGTGACTGACTGATAACCAGGACACAGGATCTGTGGGTTTGTAATACTATAAGTGAGACAGGGGACACTGTAGAAAGAGAGGTTCATGTGGACGAACCAAGCTTGAGAAGCCTGAGATTATTGGGATAACAGGCAGGAATGTCCAAAAAGTGTTGGAATTGTGATTCTGGAGCTATGGAGAGAAGTCAAAACAGAGAGATTTTAGGAGTTACCAGTATTTCAGTGAATGCCATGAAAACCAGTCAGATTCTATAGACAACTTGCAGCAAATTGTACATCTAGTCTGAAGCCAAATTTTAAGTATTTTAGACTTTGTGGACCATACAGTCTCTGCTGCACGTATTCAACTACAGTTTGAAAGCAGCCATAGGCCTTATATAAGTAAATGGATATAATTATGTTCCAATGAAACTTAATTTACAAAATAAATAAAGGGTTTGCTCACTCTGTTCCAGAATAGCATCTTATACATAGTAGCTATATAGTAAATATTTTGGGGAATAATCTACTAGCTCTAAAAATTGTG
The DNA here is from genome assembly GCF_000334495.1 of Tupaia belangeri chinensis. NCBI lineage: Eukaryota > Metazoa > Chordata > Mammalia > Scandentia > Tupaiidae > Tupaia > Tupaia belangeri. Next base: position 3,344,854 of record NW_006159713.1, on the reverse strand, counting down.
TGAAGTCCATACTTTTTTTAAAAATTAAATTCAATCTCTAGGTACTTAAACTTTAGTTGATGACTTATGAAAACACCTACAAAAAATAAGTAGGAGAGCAGATATTTGGATTTCTGCTGCCATACATTAAATGAACCACCATGAATTTACAGATACACTGTTGGGTTGTAAAATATCCAGCCGGAAACCTTTTCTGAACAGAGTCCTGGGCCCTCAGCCAACTATGATAAATCAGACTGGTGAATTGCAGGGCCAGGTGATGAGAGAACCATTTGATTTTAAATCCCCTTGAGAGTCAGGCCTGGTGAATATGGTGAGGGGCTTCAGCTTCCAGGAGAGTACTCTTAGAGCCCTCAGGGACTCTGAATGGCACTCTCATCATGTCCGGGAAATTGACTGCAAATGTGTTAAATAATTAAGAAACTGCCCACAAATATTTGTGGCTTCCATTGCAAAAGAGGTTGCCAGTGGGAAAAAAATGAAATGGTGGATGAGGAATTGAAGCCAGGTGAAGGAGGGGCATTTTGTTCTCAAGAAACTAGTCATAGAAAATGAAAGAGAGAAAGAGAAAATGAGCACCTTCACTTTAAACAATATATGGTGATATTATGAACAGTAGTTATTCAGTCAACACAGCGCTGTGGGTTTCAGCTACTAAATTATTGCTGAGCCACCCTAAGGACATTTCCCCTTCCTTCCTGTCTTATACTTTTCGTTGGTTGGTGGATCAAACCACCAAGTGTGTCATTTACTTTTAAAGTTTGAGGCTTATGGCTCAATTTCTTGGCCACTTTCCTGGGGACAATTGTGGGGCCTTAGATGTCAAGTAATGGACCCTTCCTATACCCTGTCCTTGGGACAATATCTTGTGATGTATACAAACCCCCATATCTCTGTTACAATACACTCTGCTGATGCTTTCCTGAAACACAGATCTTCCTTTCTAAACACCAACCTAAAGACTGTAAAATCCACCTATAAGCTACAAGCTCTCACTTCCAGATGTCCTGCCTTTTTGGGCCAGACCAATGAAAGAACTCTTTTCAATAAATTCCAAACCTTGCCTCTCAATCTAAAGATCAAATAAAAGGAACCACTGTACCTGATCACCCTGAGAAAAGCATGTTTGCCCCTTCTTCAGGTCTAGGTCATACACATTCATTCTTAAAAATAAACTGCACTGATTATTATTTCTGCAGAGTTGGTTATTTCTGTCAACAATGCATATGTGTCTATATGTACAAGTATTGATGTATATATAAACCATACATGTATTTGTGTGTTTATAAATATGAATATTTGTATTATATATATTGACAAGTATTATTAAGAAATGCTTGAATTGATTGTTAATAGGTCCTATGCCATCCAAATCTGTCTGATCTCTGACTTAGGGTAAAGAGAGTTCAAATTTAAAAATTTGCATTTCTGGGCCTACTATCCAACATGACAACACCCTCTGGAACTGATTCAGGGTAATTGATACCACTTTATACTCACCCATATTCTCTAGTTACAAAGGCCTACCTGGCCTGCTTCTCAAGTTGGCAGCTCCTGCTTGCCTTGAGACATTTGTGCTTAGTTTCTTGGTTTCTTGGCCTCTATGGTCAAGCCCAGCTTCTCCACTTTACCACCAAACTGCTCTTTTTAGAACTCTCAAGTTCGGTCAGACTACATCTTGCTTAGGGCACCCCAGTCCCTAAAAGCAAATCCTAAACTCACTGATATAGTAACAAAGCTTTCCATCACCTGCCACAGATTCCTTCTCTTTGATTTCTCATCACTTCCTGCCAATCGAATGACAACGAACTTTCTGATTCTTCTGGACAGTAGGTTTGTCTCTCATCAGACCATTGCATCAGACCATCCACCACCTGGTGGATTTCTACCCATGCTTCAAGATCTGCTCATTTGTCATCTTCTGAGTGAAAACTTGCCTGATTTCCACTCCCTTCCCAATGTCCTCCAACCCCTGTACTCTGCTAATGTTTCTATAATATGCTGCTTGTTACCTGTATTATAATTGTCCAGGCATGAGTGTTGCACTTATATGTAGATGGAATCCTAGCTCTTCTGTCTTACAGTTATGTGGATTTTGACAAGTTATCTCAATTTCTTAGGGTCACAGTCTATAAGATGTGGACTTTCACAAAATCTACCCATAGGGCTGTTGAGAAGTCTTAAGGCAGTTGTGTGTGTCAATGGGCTTAGCACAATGTCAGGTACCTAGTAAGTAGGCAATGCATTATTCTTCTGCATTTGACCTTGAGTTTGTAGAAGTCAAGAACATGATTCATGTATCTGGATAACCCAAATGCCTAACTCAGTGTCTAGTTCTTGACTGGTTCCAAGTTTATGTTGTTACCAGTTAAAACAGAACCCAATAGAAAGTAGAAAATAAGTACCTGTTTGGTTGAATGATGTGGTTGGTATAATTTTTGGTATCAGGTATTCAGTCTCTGTAGTATACATCCATATCTTTCATAGCATTATGATGGGCAGAGTAAACTTCCTATTTCTTTACTTTGGAATTGGCTATCTAACTTTCTTTGGTCAGTGAAATATGGGGAATATGTTTTTATAAAGAATTATTTTATTTAACTTTATTTATTTATTTACTTATTTTAACTTGGCTACAGGGAGAGAGAGAGAGAGAGAGAGAGAGAGAGAGGAAAAGTGAGAAAGCAAGCCTCCAGGTCTAGGACTTGAACCACAGTCAGTCATGTGGTAGTCCTGCGCCCTTAACCACCACACCACAGGCTGGTCGGCCCCAATTTTTTAAAAATAATTATTTTATTTAACTTTATTTATTTATTTACTTACTTTAATTATGGGAAATATTATTTAAGCAAGGGTTTAAATTGATCCATGTGACTGAATTTACCCTACTGTGCATCTGTATTACCATAAGAGAGAAATGCTCTGGATGCTGGTCCAAGGGACTTGAGAACTGTGAAGGAGACCTGCATCTAACCTATGGCCTGCAGTCAAAACCAGTTGGCTCCAACCTGTATTAGTCAAACTCTAGCCAATATCTAACCTATTAAATTATCTAGTGGTCTATTACACAGAAAATACTGAATTACACATGCTTATGTTAGGAAGAAAATAATTGATTTCTACTGTCTAATTTTTGTGGTATGTTATAAAGACTAGGCATATAGATATGAAACAATTGAAAACAATACATTAGGTGTAAAATGTAAAGGGTAGCATTGCTGAAACATGGGAGTGAGGTTTATAATGAAGAAAATTCATTGAAATTCAAGTCAGATGAAGGGTAATAGCTGAGCTTCCCTTCTTGAGTTTTATTTCTAGATCTGAACGAAGAGAAGTCTTCCAATAGTTGGCATGAGAATGAGTCCTCTTGTGATTGCCCATTTCAGACATGGGCACTCAGGATCTCTTGATTGGGAAGGACTCTAAGAGTTACTCTGGCCCACTCTCTTGGAATCTGCAAAAATGTAGCATCCCTGATAGGTGCTGGTCCAAATTTGGTTACTTACCTCCTGTATGATCTTGGACAAATACAAAGACTGGAATTTTAATAAATAGATTTGTTTGGGAATCCTTGGGTTGGGACCTTAAGAATTTATTTATGATTTGGATTTCATACTTATGCCAGAAAATAAAGATAGTTAGAATACCTTCCTCTTAGAGCTATTGAGAGAGTTAACTGGAAAACAACATGGCACATCCAGTATAGTGCCTGGCATCAACTATAATGGTGCTCTTCCCTATTTGGAGGAGCACTGAGTACTCTATCTCTCTGCTATACAAAAGCCTGCCTGATGTTGCCATAAAGTGGGAGGAGCAAACCAAACTAAGCTCCAGCTGGACCCCTTCCATGTCCAGTTCAGATGCTGAGCCTGCTGGCCTGATAAACCGTCTCCTTCTCACTCATTTGATGGGGCATTTCAATTTTAAATCATCAGTAGTCAGCACATTCAAATGTCCTGGGATAAGGAAAACATCAGAGGGAATTATTGACTGCTTTATTGATTTAATCAGATAGATTTGCACAAATTATGGTTTACAACATTCTGGGTTCCTTATAATCTTCTATAATACAGAGTTTCAGTGTAGCTTAAAATGGAAACTACCGTATCTCTCTAGGCAAGATCTAGAGATGGAGTAGTTTAAACTATGGGGGTGAGGGTAAGGGTCTTCCAAAAGTTCAAGGAACATGTGCACTATGAAAAAAAACTATACATGGATTTCAAAAAAAAATTGGTGCCAAAATAAACTCATACTTTAATTTCATTTTTCAAAAAAATTTTGAAGTCCCTTTATAAGACAGATGGAGAAAAAGTGGGGGAGGGATTTATTCAGAGAACAGAGAGTAATTTCTAAGTGAGCTGGACCATAAATGTGTAAGGAAAAAAGAAGGCAAGAAAGAGAGGTTGGGGACAGATAAGAAATGCTTTGAATAACATTTGAGTAGTTTACACTTCATAGGCAATGGGGAACCATTATAAGTTTGTGAGCAAGAAAATCCTGTGGTCAGAGTTTTGCTGCAGGAAGATAACTCTGGCAAAAAGGTGAGAATGGATTGCTTTGGTAAGGTGCAGAATGACTAGAGACAAGAGAATACTTAGGGAGCCTATTGCAAGTGTCTGCACAAGAGGTGATAAAGGTTGCTCTTGGGCACTGAAAGAGAGAGAACAAATAGGAGACATATCGCAGTGCAAAATCTACTGGACTTATTGACTGACTAGGGAAGGGGAAGGAGAGAGTGAAAGATGACTCAGGTTTTCAGTCAGGGGAAAGTGTCTCAAGTACCTAATTCAACATGCAAGATGTAGAGCATGTCTATCATCACCAGGATTTATCATTTATTCTTAATGCATATATGTGTGTATGCGTATATATTTGTAGTTCCACGTATCTATGGAATAGTAGACAATAAATCGATAACCTAGTAACACATGCATACACACCCTATTCCATTTCAATCTTTACTCATCTTAAGTATACATAATTATTTGTTTTGTGAAATGACGGTATGAAGTTTTCTAACTGTATCTGAGAAATTATAACTTTCATACTGACAGTGTACGGATTTTATTTTAGAATTTAAATATCTAAGCTAATTCTACTGATAATAGTAGCAGTAATTGACTGAGTATTTATGTGCCAATACCTTTCACACATTACCTCATCTGTCTTCCAAAGTTATTTCCAATTCCCTTCTCCTTGGCTCCCCCGTCCCCACCTCCAAAACTGGCCTCCCTTTCAACAGAGAGGACCATGGAACCAAGGTCTAGACAATGAAAATATTAATGACATTTGCTTAAAAAGTTCTAAGTAGATGTTGGCTTCTTGATAGAAGAAACGAGGTGAGAAGACACCTGGCACTTCCTCTATTCCCTCCTTTCTAGCTTGACCACAGTGGATGTGATGTGTAAAGCGCTGGCATTTGCAACCACAGGTGACAAGCATGAAAATGAAAGCAATAGTTCCCGATGTCACAGCAGAAGACAGAAAGAGTATGTGACCTCAGTGACAACATTGAGCTAGCTGAACCAGCCTTGGAAACAGTATGTCCAGGTTTCTTTTCTTTTTCATTTTTAAAAGTTTATTTATCTATTAATTTTATAGGGAGAGAGAGAGAGAGAGAGAGAGTTTTTTGATAGCATCTCACCATGTCAGGATTCTTCTGCATAAGCCTCCTAACTGGGACGATAGGTATGTGCCCAGCTCTTCTTTAATCAGGATCTTGTCATGTGAATTAATCACCAATGGCAAATGATTTTTATCAACTATGTGTACAGAAGCCTCTGCAGAAATCCCTCAAAACCCTTCAATGTCAGGGTTTGGAGAGCTTCTGAGTTGGCAAAAACATCCACATGCTAGGAGGGTGGCAAACCCCAACTCCATGGGGACAAAAGCTCCTATGCTTGGGACCCTTCTAGACCTTTTATTTTCTCTTTTTAAAGCAATGAACATTTATTCAGTAATTTAAGGCAACAAATATCACAATAAAATATGAACACATGGGACCAGCAGATGGCATAGTGGTTATGTCACTGGACTCCCACATGGCTGATGGTTTGATTCCCAGACCTGGTGGCTCGAAAATCACACCAGGCATGTATGTATGCATGCCCAAGATCCCAGGAGGAGAACGGAGAAGAAGGAATTGCGGCATGGCTAGCCTCTCATTTCCACTATCTCAGCACCACTTCTGTGATACCCTCTTTTAGTCTGAAAAGTATCTAATTTGGACACAATTACTCAATCAATAACTTTAGCCCACTACTCCCAGGATTTAAGAAACTAGAAAAATGAAGAATCTAAAACCACGAAGTTCTTTCCTTAGTCAGCTGTGAGAGCCATGGAGGAGAGACTGGGATAGAGTGGAAAATTACTTGGGTTTCAAACTCAGAATTTTCTGCCGATTGCCTCTAGGACTCAGCTAGGAGGCTGGAAAGGGATCCCTCAGTAATGTTGTAGAACACTGAATATCTCTTCTTCTGAGTCATGAATTTCCAGAGACTCTGCAGCATGCTTGGTGCCTTCGAATGCCTGCTCATTGAGCTCTTTCTGACAGGGAAACTTCTGGGTTCACCTACTGAGCTACTTGGTCACTCGAGTGCTGGGAAGGCCATGTAAGGCAGATGGCCCTGGCTGCTTACCTCATCACTATCAACAAACACTTATTTATTCACTAAGCATTTGCAAACAGAAGTTCAACAGCTGAGGCCATCAGCAGCTTCAATGGTGTCCTTAGAGTCGGGGGTGGGGTGGGGTGGGGCAAGCACATGGTCAGGACTAACTTGATTCTTGTGCTCTGAAGAAATTTTTAGTTCGATATAATCCCACTAATCTGTTTTTGCTTTTGTTTCCTGCACTTTTGAGGTCTTATCCAAAAACTCTTTGCCTAGATCAATGTCTTGAAGTATTTCTCCTGTATTTTCTTATTATAGTTTTACAATTTGGGGTCTTATGTTTAAGTCTTTAAACTTTTTATTTTTTAGGAGAAGTTTTTGCTACAGGGCATGTGCACTCACCAGCGAGACAGAGAGACAGAGAGATAGAAAGTGAGAAATCACCCCCTATAGGCGATGGCGACGTCACAATTCCTTCTCCTCTATTCTTCTCTCGGGATCTTGCTCACGCATGCACAAGTGCCCGGCATGAGTTTAAGCCACTGGGTCTGGAACTCGAAACGTGGTCGACTACATGGGAGTCCAGCAACATGGCCATTATGCCAACTGCTGGTCCCAAGTCTTTAAAATATTTTATGATGATTTTTTTTGAGAGGTTTTTGCTATAGGGCACGTGCGCTTGCTCGCCAGACAGACAGAGAGAGACAGAGAGACAGAAAGCAAGAAATCACCCCTCAGGGGGGATGGTCATGCTGCAATCCCTTCTCCTCCGTTCTCCTCTCAGGATCTTGGGTATGCATGTACATGCGCCCGGCGTGAGTTTTAAGCCACCGGGTCCAGTATGTGAACTGCAGTCGACTACGTGGGAGTCCAGCAACATAGCCATTACGCTAACTGCTGGTCCCTATGATGATTTTTTTTTTATATGATGGAGAGATAGTAGTCTAGTTTCATTCTTCTACATATGGATATTCAACTTTCCCAGCACCATTTATTTGAAGAAATTGTTCTCTCCACAATGAATGTCCTTGGCACTTTTGTCAAATAAATCAGTTGGCTATATGTATGTGGATTTGTTTCTGCATTTTCTAGTCTGTTCCACTGATCTATGTGGTTTTTCCAGGACCATGTCATTTTGGTTCCTATAACTTTGTAACATATTTTGAAGTCATTTTAGCTTAGGATTGCTTTGGGCTATCGGGGGAGTCTTTTGTGGTTTTATAGGGATTTTATAAATGTTTTTTCTATTTCTGTGAAGAATGCCAATGATTTTTAAAAATTTATATGATTTATTTTTTTAGTATCCAGAGGGCATGTGCACTTGTGAAAGAGAGGGAGAGGGCCTCCCCTCTCTTGGGATGTGGTCATCTTCCAATCCTTTTTCATCCTTTTCTCCATCTCATCAAAGTTTGGCACACATGCCCAGTGTGTTTTCAAACCACCAGGGCTAATATTTGAGCTGTGGTTGGCCATGTGGAGTTTGGCTTCCAATATATAACATTCAACCACTGCGCCATAGAGCTTGCTTTGACATATATATACTTTTTTTTTTTTGAAAGACTTTCACTATAGAGCGTGTGTGCTCACCAGACAGACAGAGACAGAGAGACAGAAAGTGAGAAATCACCCCCCAGGGGGTATGGCCACGCCGCAATCCCTTCTCCTCCATTCTCCTCTTGGGATCTTGGGTATGCACGCACACGCACCCGGTGTGAGTTTTAAGCCACCGAGTCCGGGACACGAACCATGGTCGACTACATGGGAGTCCAGCACCATAGCCATTAAGCTAACTGCTGGTCCCCAATTTTTTTTTTTGTAACCATTATGCCATCTGCTGTTCCCATATTTATGTCATGTTTTTGGATGAATTTCTTTCTTTTTTATTTTTTTTTTCTGGTCCCAAATTTTAAGCCACCGGGTCTGGGACGTGAACCACAGTCGGCTACATGGGAGTCCAGCGACATAGCCATTACACTAACTGCTGGCCACTTTGACATATTTTTGTAGATATTGCATTGAATCTATAGATTGCTTTCAGTCATAGCAACATTTTAATAATATGAATTCTTCCAATCCATGAACATGGGCTGTGTTTTCATTTTTTTGTGTGTATCTTCAATTCTTTTCACTGGCATTTTTCATTGTAAAGACTTTTACTTCTTTGGTTAAATTTATTCCTAGCTATTTTATTAGCTATCCGTAGCTATTATAAATGAAGTTGCTTTCTTTATTTCTTTCTTGACTAGTTCATTATTGGTATATAAAAAAATGCTTCTACTTATGTATTTTGTAACTTGACTAAATTCATTTATCAGTTCTAACAGGTTTTATTGTTGAATCTTTAGGTTTTTCTATATATAAGATCATGTCATTTGTAAATAGGGAAAATTTGGCTTTTTCCTTTCAAATTTGCATGTTCTTTATTTCTTTCTCTTGCCTAATTTTTCTGGCTAATACCACCAGTTGAATAAGAGTAGTAAAGTAGACAAACTTGTCTTGTTCCAGTTCTTAAAGGATAAGCTTTCAATTTTTCTTTGTTCAGTATGGTGTTAATTATGGGTTTAAGGTATAAATCTTCTATACTTAATTTGTTGAGGGTTTTTTTGTTTGTTTGTTTCCTTTAAAAGAGGTTTTGCCTTAGGGCATGTGTGATAGCTGGAGAGGAGAGAGAGACAGACATAGTGAGAAGGAAAGTGAGAAATCACCCCCAACACCCCCCACCGGGGAGATGGCCAAACCCCAATCCCTTCTTCATTCTCCTCCTGAGATCTTGGGCATGCACGCCCATGTACCTGATGTGATTTTCAAACCACCAGGTCCAGGACTTGAACAGCGATTGACCATGTGGGAATCCAGTGACATAACTGCCTCACTATCTGCTGGTCCCTTGTTGAACATTTTTATTATGAAGGAATGATGTATTTTGTCATATGTCTTTTTTGTGTCTATTCAGATGTTTGTATGTTTTTTGTCCTTCATTCTATTGATGTGTTTATCATGTTTATTGATTTGCATATGCCATGCCATCCTTGTGGTCTTGGGATCAGTTTCACTTCATCTGATTATTCATTTGTATCCTTTATAATAAACTAATAAATGTAAATAGAGTGCCTTCCTGAGTTTTGTGAACCATTCTTGCAAAACACTTAACCAAAGAGAATGTTGTAGGAGTCCCCAGTTTATAGGCAATTGTCAGTTGTATGGATGGTCTGGGACTTGTGATTGATATTTGAAGTAGGGCCAGTCTTGTGGAAAAAAGTTCTGTAACTCTACCTGGATTTGAAGCTAATTACAGAAAGATAGCGACAGAATTGAACTGAATTGTTGAACACTGAGTTGACATCAGGAACTTGGAAAATTGATGTGTAAACCCTCCCCCCCTCACCATTAAACACATATTTAGTGTCATAAATGTTGTCAGGAGAGAATTCAAAAAATAAAAACATACTTCCACATGTTCTCCTTTTCGTGTAGAATAATGTAAAGAGCAGATTTTGTTGTGTGCAATGGAAATATCTGCTGTCTTTTCCGTGGTCTTCTTAGTTCTTTGGAGTTTTTGATTCTCCTTGGTGTTAGGTGCCAAAGCAAGACTTAGAAGATAGTAAGATGAGTATGACTGATCCCCATTCTTAAGGCGTTCATGATTTAGAGGAGGGGCTAACAAACTATGTTGACCTCATGTCATTTTCATGTGACTCAAGAGCAAAGAATGGTTTCATGTTTTCACATGATTGAAAGAAAATCAAAAGGATAATAATAATATTTTGTAACCAGTAAAAGTGGTGTGAAATTCAGGCCAGCAGGTGCCATGGTGGTTAAGGTGCTAGATCCCACATGGCCAATTCTGTGGTTTGAGACCCAGACATGGCAGCTTGAAAAACATGCCAGGTGTGTGTATGTGTGTGTGTGTGTGTGTGTGTGTGTATGCCCAAAATCCTGATTGCACCATAGCCATCCTCCCAGGGGGATGATTTTTTACTTTCTCCCCCTCGCTCTGTCTCTCTCTAAGGTGAGCACATGTGCCCTTTGGCAAAAACCTAAAAAAGAAAAAAAAAGAAATGAAATTAAAATTTCAGTGTTTATAAATATAATTATATTGAATTACAACCATATCCATTTGCTTAATATTGTTATGGTAACTTTTACATTACAACTCCAAATATGAATATTTTGAACATATCATATGATCTGTAAAGCCTAAAATATCCACTACCTGGCTCTTTATATAAAAAGTGTGCTTGAGTAGAGACTAGGCACATGAACAACTTTTTCTAGGTTAGGG
>NW_006159713.1:3330463-3333942 GCF_000334495.1 Tupaia belangeri chinensis | reverse complement strand
GTGAGGGAAAGAAAAACGATGTATAGCTCAGACACTTAGAAGAATTTCTCAAAGTAGTAGGAGACTCTAAGGCTTTGAGTCTTATCACTAGACATTTCCTTTTTAGATAGATTCTATAAAAGCAGTAGGATGTGGTGGTTTGTTAGGTTTATTTACCTTTGCCTAATAAATGTCTTTTGTTACCTGTTGTTCTTTAGACACAGAACTGTGTGCTTCAGTAAGTCTGAACTCTACTCAAACAGAGAGAACAAATCATGAATTCTTTAATGCACCCTGTAAAACTCTGAGTCGAATAATTTTCCTGGGAAACAATTGATTGACCTTTTAATTAAAGCCTTCAAAGCCTCCCACATATTGGCTGTCACCTGAAACTATTGTGTGCTTATAGATGTCTATGAGAGCGTGAGATGTACTACTCAGACCCTAGCTCCTGTCAAGCAAGTCCTGCTGCCCTTACAGGTCCTACATACCTTGTACATCTCTCTGGGATAATGGAAAAACCCCTTTTCATGAACCCAACTTTCTAAAAATCATCAGAACTGTTTAATTTTATTCCTTTTTCTTTCCAAAAGAAAGTAATCCTAGGAAATAATAATAATAATTTTGTTTTCCATTTTTAGTCATGTAACTTAGAAGGCACTTTTCTGTTTCTTTTGATTCTGATTCTTACAATAACCATGACCTACATAATTTGATCATAACAGAAAATGATTTAATTATATAAAATCTAATTCTGATACAGCAACAAAATAAAGTTTTAAGATCCTTTTTAGGATTTCTGTTTTTAGGTTAGGGAGAATGTTTTCAAACAGAATTGGTAGCCAATTCTAGACAAACTAGCTTGGGATATCCAGATAGGAGAGAAGACTTCTTCAAAAAGAATGAAGACTTTTTTCCTTAACATCGTAAATATGTTTTATTTTTAGAAAACTGTAACAGTTCATCAATATTTTTGATCATTAATGGTAGCTTCATCTTTGAGTTATATGAGTGAACTAAAAAAACATGACAGGGGAAAGGAAGAGAAAATATAATCATTCCATTATTGCTTATGAAACAGAACTAACTAAAAGAGAGTAAGAGCATTAAAATAATATTATACTTGTAAGGACAACTATTACAACAAAAATACAAACCTTCCTAAATATCAGAATACCTCCACACATAAAAAAATTGTAGACTACTTTCTTAGGTCAGGTTACTATAACAGAGTATCATAATGGGGGCTAATAAACAGGGAGGATTTATTCCTCCCTGATTTTTTAAAAAGTTTTTTTCATAGGGCATATGTGCTCACCAGAGAGAGACAGTGAGAGGGAAAGTGAGAAAATACCCTCAAGGGGGATGGCCATGCCACAATCCCTTCCCCACAAGCTCCTCCTGGTATTTTGAGACACATGCACAAGCGTCTGGTGTGATTTTCAAGCTGCCAGGTCTGGAACTCAAACTATGAGAGTCTCAACTATGTGGGAGTCTAGAGCTTTCACCAGTACACCACCTGTTGTCCCCCTACTTCTTCACAGTTTTTAAAACTGGAAGTCAGAGCTCAGGGTGTCGACATGGTTGGGTTGTGGGGACAGCCCTCCTTTTAGATGGCAGATTGCTGTTTTCTCATTTCCACCATCCTCACATTCTAGAAAGGGTGACAGAACTCCCTGAAGTTTCTATTTTTAAGGCACTAATCCTATTTATGAAGGCTCCTCCCTTATGACCTAATTGTCTCTCAAAAATCCTCTTTCTTAATACCAACACATTAGGTGACAATGTCAACATTTGAATTTGGGAAGACAAGCACTTAGTTCATAACAAAATTGTAGTAAGAGATTTTAAAAGTAAAACTGTCCATTCAATAGAATAAAAATAAAACATGTTTGTCTTGTTTAAAAAGTACATCTTTATTAAGATAAAGTGATTTTTGGAATAGATTGCAAAGTAAACCCAACTCTATGTTATATGGAAGAGATACATTTGAACAGATTCAGAAAGTCTGAGAATTAAATATTACACAAGGGAAATGTAAACACAAAGAAAGCAGGGATGAATATGTTAATTTCATATAATGTGAAATTCATGACAAAGATCATTAAATAAGGAAAGAAAGGTACATTATTTTGAAGAGGTATAGTTCAGTGAAGACAGCACTTATAAATATCTATATACCAGATAATATAGCATCCATATTTATAAGGCAGAAGTTATGAACGACACAAGAAATAGGCAGGTATGTACTAGAAGAGGGGGAATTTAATTCGCCTCTTTCAGTCTTAATTGAACAATGGGACATAAATAAATAAAAATACAGAGAATATGTAACAAATAATCAAATTGACCCGATTAAACCATGTAACCAAGGAACTAAAGAATAATCTTTTTATTTTGTTTCAAATGCTATAAGAACACTCACAGAAATTGATCATATATTAACTCTTCAAAAAGTCTTCAACAAATTCCAAAAAAAACAGATATAACATAGACAGTATCATATAACTCTAGTTCATTAAAACCTTAACATGGACAATAAAACTCCTTTCATCTAGGAATGTTAAAGACGCTTAAACAACAACTCTAAGATAGTAAATAAAAACTGAAATGAAAGACTATTTTAGGGAGCAACAACAATGGAAGTACTCTATATCAGAATATGTGGGATACAGCCTGTTAAGGGTTGAATTATGTCCCATCCCCCAAATTCACATGTTGAATACTAAGGTGTTTACAGAAGTAATCAAGATAAAATGAAGTTATTAGGATGGACCCTAATTCAATATAATTGGTTTCATTTTTTAAAAGGGAAATTTGGATGCACACACATTAAAGGAACAATATGTGAAACAAAGGCAGACCCTGAAGTGATTCTTCTACAAGTTAAGGAATGCTGAAGATTTCCAGCAAACAACCAAAAGCCAATGGAACAGATTTTTCTTATAACTCTCAGAAGGAATTTTAGCTTATTGTATTTTGTTACAATAGACTTAGGAAACTAATAGAGCAGTGAGCAGAAGAAAAATCATAGCCTTAATTAAAAACAAAATCAAAATATAAATACACATGAATTAAGATTTTGCTCAGGAACCAGCAGGCAGCATGGTGGTTAAGGCGTTAGATGCCCATATGGTTGATTGTGGTTCAAGTCCCGGACCTGGCAGCTTGAAAATCATGCTGGACCTGTGTGCACATGCCCAAAATCCTGAGAGGAGAATTGAGTAGAAATGATTTCAGAATGGCCCTCTCCCCAGAGGATGATTTCTCACTTCCCCCTCTCTCATTCTCTCTCTGCCCTACTCTTGCAAGCACATGAGCCCTATGTAAAAAAGTCTAAAAAAAAAATAAAAAAAAATAAAAAAAAGATTTTGCTCAACAAGCTAGAAAAAGTAGATTAAATTAAATTGATGAATACTAAAAGAAAGAAAGAAGTCCTGGGACCAGCAGTTGGTATAATGGCTAAGACGCTGGGCTCCCCTGTAGTTGACTGTGGGTCC
>NW_006159713.1:3327452-3330273 GCF_000334495.1 Tupaia belangeri chinensis | reverse complement strand
AAAGAAAGAAAGAAAGAAAGAAAGAAAGAAAGAAAGAAAGAAAGAAAGAAAGAAAGAAAGAAAGAAAGAAAGAAAAAAGAAGTCCTTAGTTAGGATAAAAGTAGGAATTCATGAATTAGAAAAAATTAACAGTACTATAAATAAATTACAAATCTAATTCTTCGCACTCATGAAATAAATCAATGATTAGGTAACTTAATAAAGAGAGAAGGGTCAAAATGCAAATACACAAAGGAGAACCCGAAAAGGGAAAAATAACAAAGAAACAGAATAAAAATGTACAGGAAACTAATTGGTTCAACTTTAATTAAATAAATGTAAAACTGTAGATGATATGGATATTTTTCTAGGAAAATATAGCTTATCCAAATTAACTTTAGAAGATGCAGATTATCTAGACAAATGGATTTCCATTGAACAATTGAAGAAAGTGACCAAAGAGCTACCTTCCAAAAGGCACCAGTTCTGGGTGGCATCAAGGAAAATCTCTACAAAGCTTTTAAAGAATAGGTAGTTCCAGCTTTGATTTAAAAAAAAAAAAAAAGAAAGAAAAAACAAACACTTACTAAAAACAAACACTTAATGTAATAAAATACATCTCTCTCAGCCTGAAAGCCAAATTTATCTTTACTGGGAAAATTGTGACATTATATAAGTAGTGACAAGGGCAAGATAAAAATGCTCACTTTTATTGAAAATTATACTGGAGTAACTATTCAATTCCAATAGACAAAATAAATTGATAATAAAAAAATTTGGAAAGAGAGTAAAACTATTAACTATTTGTAGATGATATGACCATATATCTAGAAAATTCAAAAGAATTAACTGAGAAAACGGTTACCAACAACAACATAATTTAGTATGATGGCAGGATTCAAAAGTATCATACAGAAATCAATACTTTTATGTGCGTAAATAACAACCAGTTAGACAACATAATGAGAGGAACCGCCATTTTATAATGGTCATACATTTGCAAAGATATAGCACCTAGGAATAAACATAATATGAATTACTTATATATTTTAAGTCCTGAATGATTCAAAATAATATTTGGACAAATGGAATAACTCACCACATTCTTAGAGAGAAAAAAGTCATCATCTGACCCAGCCTGGTGGTTGAGGCAGCTGGATCCCATATAATCGACCACAGTTTGAGTCTTGGATGACTTGAGAAACATGCCAGGTGTGTGAGTGTGTGCGAGTGTGTGTGTGTGTATACATGTCCAAAATCCTGAAAGGAAGGAGAGAGGGAGGGGAAGGGATTGTGGTATGACTGTGCCCCATGTGTGGGGGGTGGTCCTTTCTTGCTTTCCCTCACTCTCTCTTTTTCTGTCTCTCTCCACTGAGTGCATGCAACCTCAGCAAATTAAAAATGAAAGGGGGCAGCAGGTGGTCTGGTGGGTAAGGCACTGAACTCACACATGGCTAACCATGGTTATTAAAGTCCTGGAGCTGGCAGCTTGCTTTCTCACCTTTTCTCTCTCTCTCTCTCTGTCTCTTTCTCTGGTGAATTTAAATAAATAAATAAATAAATAAATAATTCAAAAAAGAATGAACTTCAATAATCTATAATATTTAAAAAGAAGAAAGTCATCATGATAACATGTCAATTCTCCTTAACTTAATTTATGAATTTAATATGGTTATAATAACATATGATTTTTTAAATTAGATAAATTTATTTCAAAGTTCACTTGAAAAAATAAACAAATTAGGATATGAAAAAATTACTTACAAATAAATGACTATCCTTATCAGATATGAGAACATAGTAATTAAAGCATTATAGGTGTGACAAATAAACAGACACACCAGAAAACGAAATCTGAATCCAGAAGTAGATCCAAATGCTTTAGTAATTCAGAATAAAATAATGAAGATATCTTGAATTACAGGACAATTCATTAAATGATGTTGAAATAATTATGTTGCCATATGGAAAAATTCAAAACTATAAAAGGTTTAAATATTAAATATAAAGCTATGCCTTTTTTTCTTTTCTCTCTCCTTTCCTACCCTTCCCTTCTCTTTCTTTCTTTTTAATTTTTTCAAACGGTGCATGTACTTGCCAGAGATAGACAGAAGGTGAGAGAAGCACAAAGAAAAGGCCATCCCCATGGAGAATGGTCTTGTTGCAAGCCTTTGTCCTCCATTTCCATTTTGGTCACACATGCACACATGTATTGTGTGTTTCTCAAGCTGCTATGTCTAGGACTCTAATAATTTGGTTGGTCATGGTGTGCCTTAAACATCAGGCCACGGGCTGCTCTAAAGCTATTAAAGTATATAAAGAAATCATGGAAGAATTCTTTTATCCATTGGAGAAGGAAAATTGTTTCTAACTCTGACTCAAAATCGAGATACCATATGAGAAAAGATTAATAACTTAAATTTTATTAACTCTCAGGGATCTTTCATTTCCAATTCTACATGTAAGGAGCTTAGAAATCACTACTCCATCCTATAAACAAGTAAAAAGCTGACTAAACTGAAAAAAACAAAACTCTTCTTAGATCCTGAAAGGAGTGAGGTCACAGGGCAAATCATTCTCTCCAAATTGCAGACAGACCCATGAATATAAAGAATTAAAATTTGGCAGAGCAGAAACTCATCATCTAAAACCCACTTTGGAACCAGTGCCTGGTAGAAAAACCTGAATTATAATTTACCAATTGGCAGAGGATTAGTGTGGACAAGAACTTCAGGAGAACCCAGTCAGGGGAGGGTCAAAGTTTTGTGAGTTTTACCTCTAGGAGTTCAAATATAATAGAGTCCCAATAGTACATATCAGGCAAAAATGTGCCCTGGTGCTT
>NW_006159713.1:3324115-3327079 GCF_000334495.1 Tupaia belangeri chinensis | reverse complement strand
GCAGGAGGGAGGGGAAAAGAAACCTTTTTTTTCCCCTTTCTTTTTCATTTTTTGGAGAGGTTTTTGCTACAGGGTGCGTGCGCTCGCCAAGAAGACAGACAGAGACAGAGAGACAGCGAGAAATCAGCCCTCGGGGGGATGGCCATGCTGCAATCCCTTCTCCTCCAATATCTTCTCGGGATCTTGGGCACGCACACACACGCACCCAGCGTGAGTTTAAGTCACCAAGTCTAGGACTCGAATCGCGGTCAACTACATGGGAGTCCAGTGACATAGCCATCACGCTAACTGCTGGTCCCAAGAAACCTTTTTGAAATACACCAGAGCATTCTGTTCTTCTTAACCAGGTCTGCCTTAGACGAAACTATGTAACCAGAGCATAACCTGTTGTTTATGGTTTATTCAAACCTAACTGACTTGAGGAAAGGGAATACTCACTGTCCCTCTCAAGGATTGAGAGAGGAAAACTGAGAGGCACATGTGAAGTTCATGGTCAAGAAGCACAGAATCACTGCAAGACTGAGACCTAGTCACAGGATGATGGAACCCCCCCCCACACACACACACACACACTCACACACCTTACCTCTTTCTATTTACAGCAGTTCCTTTTGCCATGTACATCATGTCCTGATAGCAAAAAGAAAAAAAAAATTACAAGACATACTAAATGACAAAATAACATAGGGTAAAGAGACAGAGCAAGCATAAAAACCAGACGTAACAGTGACACTGAAATGATCAAACTAGGAATTTAAAACAACTGTGATTAATATGATATCAACTTTAATGGATAAATAAAAATGGGTGGACAGCATACAAAAACAGGTGGGCAAAGTAAGCAGAGGGGATAGAAATCCTAAAAATCCCATCACTATCCAAAGGAGTATATATAAAAAACCCCAAGACACTATACTATAAATAAAAATGCTTCCAATGAGTTGATTAGTATACTGGACACAGTTGAGGAAAGCATCTCTGAGGCTGAGGATATATCAATAGAAACTTCCAAAAACATTTATCAATTTATAGCAAAGAAAATCAAGACAACAGGGACCAGCAGTTAGCATAATGGCTATGTCGCTGGACTCCCACGTAGTCAACTGCATTCGCATCCTGGACCCAGTGGCTTAAAACTCATGCCAGGCACGTGTGCGTGCGTGCCCAAGATCCTGAGAGGAGAATGGAGGAGAAGGGATTGTGGTGTAGCCAGCCCCCCTGGGGGGTGATTTCTTGCTTTCCGTCTCTCTGTCTCTCTGTCTGGTGAGCGAATGCGCCCTATAGTAAAAACCTCTCAAAAAAAAAAAAAAGATAAAAAAAAAAGAAAAGAAAAGAAAAAAAAATCAAGACAACAGAAATAAAAAAGAATAGAATGTCCACAAATTGTGAGACAACTACAAAAAGTATGACATATACATAATGGAAAAACCTGGAGAAAACAGAGAAAAATAAGAAAAAGAAATATTTGAAACAATGATGATGGAATTTCCTCTTATTAACATCAAACACCAAACCACAGATCCAGTAAGCTCAGAAAACACTAAGCAGGATAAATGCCAAGAAAGAAAAAGAAAAAGCTACAGCTAGGCACATCATATTCAAACCACAGAAAACCAAAGATTTAAAAAATCCTCAAAGAAGCCGAGATCTTTACTCACAGAGGAGCAAATTAAAAATTATATACAACTAATCTTCAGAAACCATGTACACATGAAGAGAGTGAAGTGAAATAAAATGTTGACAGAAAGAAAAAGAACCTGGAATTTTGTGGCTTGCAAAATTATCCTTCAACGGTGAAGGAGAAATATTTTCTCACACAGACGTAAATTGAGGAAATTTGTTGCCAGTAGATCTTCTTTGCAAGAATTGTTAAAAGAAGTTCTTTAGAGAAAAGGAAATAAATAAAACTCAGAAATTTGGACCTACATAAAGACAAGATTATCACTGTAGAAGGAATAAGTGAAGATTAAAGAAAAACTTTTATTTTTCTTATTCTTAATTGATTTACCAGACAACAGTTTGTTCAAAAAATAATAGCAATGATATAAAGGATGGAAGGAAGGAATTTACCTTAAAAAAATGTTAGGATAAAGGATGGAAGGAAGGAATTTACCTTAACAAAAAGGATAAGAAAAACAAGTATAGCTGATATGCTAAGAATCATATAAAATTCTCACTTAATACCACAAAGGCAGAAAAGAAGTAGAAGAAAAAAATAGGAATAAAAAACAAGGGCAGCAAATAGAAAACAAATATGATAGATATTAATCCAACTATATCACTTTATCACAGACAACCACTTTGAATGTCAATGATTTAAGTGCACCAACTAAAAATCAGATTGTCAGTTAAAAAACAAGACCCACATATATAATGTCTGCAAGAAACTCACTTAAAATAAAACTTACATAGATTGAAAGTAAGTGTATGGACAAAGATATGTCATGCTAACACTAATCAAAAGAGTGGGAGTAACAATATTACTTTCAGACAGAGCAGCCTTGAAGACCAGGAAATTTATCAAATACAAAGGGGAACATTATATAATGATAAAAGGACCATTCCTTCAAGACAGTGTAACAGTTGGCATGTATATGCCTAACAACAGAGAATCAAAATATGTGAAGCAAAAATTGATAGAACTGTAAGAAGAGATAGATAAATCTACTATTCTAGCTGGAGATTTCAATATTTTTCTATTCTGATGGGCAGAAATGGGCAGACCTAGGTGATGTGGTGGCTAAGGGCACTAGACTCCCACATGGCTGACTGTGGTCTGAATCTTGGACCTGGCTATTTGCTTTCTCATTTTTTTTCTCTTTCTCACTCTGTCCCTCTCTGGTCAAATTAAAATAAGTAGATAAAAGTTAAATAAAATAATTGTTGAAAAAAAATCACTTTACGCCAAGGAGAAAGACTACAGTAAGAAAGACAGATAATAACAAGTGTTGGTAAGAATGTAGG
>NW_006159713.1:3315251-3324097 GCF_000334495.1 Tupaia belangeri chinensis | reverse complement strand
TCAGAAAATGCTGATGGGCATGTAAAATGGTTCTGCCACTCTAGAAAACAGTCTGGTGGTTCCTCAAATTGTTAAACATAGTCATTATATGACCCAGAAATTATACTCCCGTGCACAGTATTCAGAATAATTGAAAACACACAACCCCCTGAAATTTTATGCAAATACTCATAGTAGTATTATTGATAATAGCCAAAAAGTGAAAACAACCCAACTATTTATCAATTGATGAGTGGATAGATAAAATGTGATATATCCATATAATGTAGTATTATTAAATAATAAAAAAATTAAACTCTTTAAGCAAGATAATGGTATTATTGGTTTATGGCAAAATGCCCTTGTCTTAGTAGAAATACAATTACATCTTAGAGAATAAAGCGTTGGCATGTCTGATTTTTTTTCTTTTAATTAAAAAAATTTTATTAAGAGAGATTTTTGCTATAGGGCATGTGCACTCACCAGAGACACACAGAGAGAGAAAGAAAGAAAGACAGAAAACGAAAAATCACCTCCCAGGGGAATAGCCACACCACAATCCTTTCACTCACCTCTCACCTTCTTGGGTGCACGTGCACACACACACACACACACACACATGTGCCTGGTGTGAGTTTCAAGCCAAAGGGTCCAGGACTCAAACCATGCTCGGCCATGTGGGAGTCCAGCAATGTAACCACTCCGCCATCTGCTGGCTCCTTTATTTTAAAGTGGTTCAGCCACACATA
Source organism: Tupaia belangeri chinensis (assembly GCF_000334495.1). Lineage (NCBI taxonomy): Eukaryota > Metazoa > Chordata > Mammalia > Scandentia > Tupaiidae > Tupaia > Tupaia belangeri. The sequence continues at coordinate 3,323,369 of NW_006159713.1, read as the reverse complement.
TACATTTGAGGCAAGAATAGCAAAATGCTAACAATCGTTGAATTTAATAGGTGAAAGGTATATGTGTGTTCACTATGCCATTCTTTCATTTTTCTGGAAGTTTCACATTTTCAAAATAGAAAGTTGGAAAAGATAAGTTAAAGTACATTGAAATAGTTAAAAATAAATAATTCATGCAATGACAGCTTTTGACTCGAATTAGACAATTGTTTTAATAGTTGGTTCATGTTTTTCATGTGAACATTTCACTTTATGTAACATGATTTTTAAAAATAATTATTTATTTAGTTTTATTTATTATTATTGCTATTTAATAATAATACTATAATAATACTATAGTGCTTGTACACTCACTAGAGAGAGAGAGAGAGAGAGAGAGAGAGAGAGAGGGAGATGAGAAAGAAAGCTGCCAGGTCCAGGATTTGAACCACAGTCATCCATCTGGGAGTCCAGTGCCTTAGCCATCACACTGTTGGTCCCTGCATGACCTGATTTTATTGTTTCCTGAAAAAAGTCATAATTTGATAACCACTGATTCTCTCAAATTTTCTTTTATTTTAGTTTTTTTTCCCTGTAGGGTATGTGTGCTCCACGGAGAGAAACAGAGAGAGAAAGAGAGAGAGAGAGAGAGAGATAGAGAGAGAGAGAGAAATCACCCTCCCCCAAGGGGAATGGCCACAACAACACAGTCCCTTTTCCTCCATTCTCCTCTTGGGATTCTCAGCATGAATGCACATGCACCCTGTGTTTTTAGGCCACCAGGTCTAGGATTTGAACTATGTAGTTGACTGATGCTATATGTACCATGACACCTACTCTCTGGAGTCTCTCAAATTTTACTTAATAATTAATTTTTATTACATAAAGCTGTATTCTAGAGTCTTAGTCATCTGAGCTTTTTTCCCGATGTTGTATTACTAATTAGTGAGGAGAATTTGGTCAAGTTGCCTCCTATTTGGGAGCCTTGAGTTTCAAGACAAAGGATTAAGAGAATTAAAAGGCAAGACAGAAGGCGAGAAGATATTTATAATATCCACGATTATAAAGAATCCTTACAAATTAAAAAATAGACAAGAAATGCAATACAAAAATGTATGAAGTATTTGAATAGACACATTAATGAGGATATTCAAATGGCCAAATACACATGATAGGGTGCTCAGATTCATTAATCATTAGGAAATGACTGTTAAAAATACAATGAGATACTATTCCACACCCATCAACGTGGCTGAGATTAAAAAAAAAAAAAAAAAAGACTTATGAAATCAAGTGCTGGTGAGGACACAGAGTACCTGAAATTATCAAACACTTCTGGTTGGGATATAAGAACGGTCACTTTGGAAACTGGTTGGCTGATGCCCAATAAGGCTGGACACTCAGAACTCCATGATCCAGCTTTCTTTCCTCAGTTATATATTGAGTAACAATATATACATGTCCTCAAAGACATACACAGTGATGTTCTGAGCAACATTATTTGTATAAGCCCCAAACTGAGAACTCTCATATCCATCAACAGTAGAATAAACAAATTATGGTAGCATTTTATAATGGGCATCTTAGTCTGCTATTGTGTAGCTAATAGAAATACCCAAGACTGGGTAATTTGTAGAAACAGAGGTTTATTCAGTTTAAAGTTTCAAGGTCCAAAGTCCAGGGTCTTTTGGCTATATCACAACATGGCAGAGGGCAGGAGACTGTGGTCTATGTGTTTTCTAATCTCATTCCCTCTGCTTATAAAACCATCAGAACTCAGTAGTAGGAGTTCTACCTTAATCGCTAATCACTCTCAAAGGTCCCACCTTTTTGGACCAGGCAAGTATTAAATTTCTTAATACTGTTTTTAGGATTTTTAAGTCGACTAAATTCATCTTGGAATCAAGAAGAACTAAAAGCATGGACAAATGAGAGGGTAGTAAAGTAGTGTTTATTGAAAGAGAAAAGCTCCCAGCTATGAGAAACCCTGAAAAAGGGTTGCAGATTTAGGATTCTCATCAGTGGCTCCCTGATAAAGAAGCGATCTTAAAAACTAAAATTATCTACAAAGTCAGTGGTCTTTGTCCCTCTTCCTAATAGGTAATCGAGGTAATTTATTTGCTGAAGTTTACCATGGAGATAACTGACCATAAAGATCTGCTTTCTTTATAATGTAATGATAGCATGGAACCTCTGTGGAAATTGTTGACCTCTGCTCTAGTTATTTTGAACTCTGATGCAGCAGGCTTTCGGTGAAAGCTTAGCTGCTGTCACTCTATGTTAGGCCTTTACCCCAACTATATGTCCCAAGTCTATCTGCTACCTTAGTAACTTTACAACCAAATCTCAATAAGTGAATTTGGGACACAAACCATAATAATGGGAGAATGATACAGTGATAAAAATGAATGGGCTACAGCTATACGGAACAGCACGAATGAACTCCACAAACAGGCTGCTGAAAGAAACCAGGTACAAAAGAGTGTATACTATGATTCTGTTTATTGACGTTCAAACAAAGTTAGTCTATAATATTAGAAGTTAGGATAATAGTAAAGAGGGGTTGGTAATGAGTGGGAGGAATTATGAAGGGGCTTCTGAGGAGCCAATAATGTTATAATTTTAAATAGACAGAGAGACAGAGAAATCACCCCCCCCCCGGGGGATGGCCATGCTGCAATCCCTTCTCCATTCTCCTCTCGGGATCTCGGGCACACATGCACATGCGCCTGGCATAAATTTAAGCCACCTGGTCCAGGACTAGAACCACAGTCGACTACATGGAAATCCAACAACATAGCCATTACACCAACTGTTGGTTTCACCCCCCCAACAGGATCTTGATGCCACCATCTACCCTTAGCCTTAGCCAGCTCTGGATCAAGGTACACATGTGCCTGTTGTGCTTAGGGCGATCTCTGTACATGAACCCAAAGCCTTCCCACCTGGGTCAGCCTTGCAGAGCATCACATTTCACTTCTGTGCCATCACTCAGCCTCTATCTTTATTATTTATCTGACTGCTGGTGGTGTGAATGTGTTCATTTGGGAAAATTCATCATCAAGTACTTTTCTGTACGACATTATTGAAAGTTTATCGAAACAATAAAATAATAAAGATTTAGACATTTCTTCCTCTCTTGTATTAGGTTTAACAGGATTATTATACAAATAAGTAACATCAGGGTTGTAAAAAATCAATATAATGTATGAAGAAGGCCTTTAAAAAGTTCATGGAGGGACCAGCAGTTAGCATAATGGCTATGTTGCTGGACTCCCATGTAGTCGACCGTGGTTAGCGTCCCGGACCTGGTCACACCGGGCGCATGTGTGTGCGTGCCCAAGATCCCAAGAGGAGAATGGAGGAGAAGGGATTGCAGCGTGGCCATCCCCCCTGGGCGGTGATTTCTGTCTCTCTGTCGCTCTCTGTCTGGTGGTGCATGTGCCCTATAACAAAAACCTCTGAAAAAAAAAAAGTTCATGGAAAATTATGAAAAAACTATGCATGAATTTCAATTTTTTTGCCCCAAAATAAGCTTGTACTTTTCATTCTTTTTTTATATCCCCTTTCCAAAGTTCTCTCATATTTTGAATCATATACTTATGACATGCATTCAGATTATGTAGGCACATAATTATTTTGTTTGTTTGTAATACATAATGAACAACATTTACGAAAAATTGTAATTTCCCACTCATTCACATATTTCATTCTCCCACAAAAATGATGTATAGGCAAGTAAGTCAGCTATTATCTCAATTTCACAGATGAGAAAATTAAGGCCCACAAAGGTTGAGCTACATACTCAAAGTTACCTGACTAAAAGTAGTATTTAATTTGAGTAGAAGTATAGATAAGAAGGTGTATAATTTACTGTATACATTTTTTTCCTTGGTTTTCTTCTTTCAAATTTTGCCAGAGGGCATGTGTACTATTGGAGAGAGAGAAGGGGGGAGGAGTGAGAAAGTAACCCTTATGGGGTATGGTGCTGCCACAATCCTGTCTCCATTTCTCACTCCTTTTGGGGTTTTGGGCATACACAGACATGTACCTGGCATGATTTTTTTAAGCCCCTGGGTCCAGTACTCAAACTGCACTGTCAGCCATGTGGGATCCAGTCACCTTACCCACCCTGCCACATATGTATTTTAAAAATCTTGCTTCACAATTCAGAAATTCCAGGGAGAAGGATCCTAAGGGCTAAGATGTTGGGTGAAACTGTTCTTCCCTTTCTCTAACAAGGCCAGATTGTACAATCTTCCCATGTTGCAGTTGATACCCACTAATAGACTCAGGCTGGAACACGACATTTATCTCCTTCTCATTTGTACCACACAAATGAAGTTAAAATAATGGCACTTTGTTGGCACCAAAGAAAGCCAGTTCCAAAGTGTCCCACTTTTTCTCTGCTATTCAGTGTTCAGAGTTGATGCTAAATAGCAAATGGCCCAGTTTAAGAACACAGCCTGGCCCTGTAGTAAAGGCTAGGACTTGTCCCTCCAATGAGTGCTATGCTTAGTCATAGGGTCTCCCATCCTTTGTATGTGGGCCACCATGCCCAGCCCCTAGGGCAGAGGAGTTACTGAATGACCACTTATTAAGGTGATGCTGGAAGGAGTAGACCAAGCTGGTGATCAGTGAAAGCTCCCTTTGAGGCACAAAGGGTTGTATTGGGAAGGAGGCTGCAGAAGTTGGAAGGCCCTGGATTAGGTCTTCACTCCAGCCCTCACTTATCAGAGGGACCTGGCAAGCCACAAAACCACATCATTACATGGTTTTGGGGAAAGAGCCCTGGACGGGGACCAGGCAAATGGGTTTGAATTCTGACTTGGCATCTTACCAGCTGTGTGACCTTGTTCCAATGCATCACATTTCTGGACCTCATTGTCTTTGTCTGTAAACCAAAGGGCCTCTGTGGATGCCCTTGAAGGAGCTATTTCCTGCTAGTTCCTATTATGATCTCTAAGCATTTCCCCCGCTTCCCATGTGCGAAATGAGGAGAGTGGTTCCTGCCAGTTTTTCTTTTAGAGTTACTGAGAGAGGCGCAGGGACCAGGTAGCCCTAGGCGTCTGGGAGGTTTTCTTAGTATTGAATGTATTGGGCTTCAGAGCTGCTCCCTTGATTTTCAGCAGCATGACCATTAACCATTAACCCCACTTTCTTTTATGGTCCCTTTCAGAGGCTACATTTTGTTGGAGCCATTATCTTACATTAGCTGACTTTTTAAGGTCTGTTCATCTCTCAGTGAAGAGGCAATTCGGATTAATCATACGAAACCTGCAGAATAGCATTCCACTGGCTACTGGAGGGAGGGAGGGGTCCTTCTGTGTTCTGATTCTCTCTACTCTCTTCCCTTTCTCCGCTCCACATTCTCACGCCTAAGTAGTTCCAAGAGCAATACTGCACTGGTGCATACACACGCACACATGCACACACACACACACACACACACACACAGAGTCTGTTGTATTCTTCCCGAGATTCACTGGGCTGTCTGTTAAGACAGGCAATCACACCCATGTGGAGAGGGGATAGGGGCCAGGACCCCCTTGCAGGGATTGGCTGGAGTGTCATATCCCAGGAGTAGGGAGCGGGGCTGCTGTCCTCAGTGGTCTTTTTCTCTTGGGTTCATATGACTTCAGTATGTCCACATCTTTGTGGGCACTCTGAAGGATGAGGTTCTGTGTTTTTATTTATTTTTTTATGTTTAAGTTTCATGTTATTGCTTCTGAGAGAGAGAGAGAGAAAGAGACTCTCAACAGGGTCTCCATGCCTCGATCCACTCCGACCTCAGAGAGCTAGGATCACATGCTATGTTCAAGAAGGCCTCTGGATGCAAACCTGGGACCTTCTCATGTGGGTCCAGCATCACAGAGCACTGTGTTACCACTGTGCCACAGCTGCCAGAAGGTGGGGAATCTTACAGGGTCTCTGCCTTATAGAGCTGGCTGGAGAGAGACAGGACTCTTTCTTTGAAGTTGAAAGAAACATAATATTGTCTGGAAAAAAATAAGAGGTAAGACTAGGGCATATGTGTGTGTGTACGTGTGTGTGTGTGTGTGTGTGTGTGTAATTTTAAAGGAGGCACAGCACTCTCTTGAGGCTAGCACGTTAGTGGCAGGGAGTCTCTGGATGGAAAGCCTAAGCTATGTGTCCAACCATGCTCCCACATAATGTCCAGATGAAATCCTTGGAGGTTGTGCTGAGTTGAGCTGCCCCAAACTTCACATCCATCTGGATTTTCAGCATGTAGTCTTATTGGGAAGTAGAGTCTCTGCGGATGTAATTAGTTTAGTTAAAATGAATCTTACTGGATTAAGGTAGATGCTAACCCTATGACTAGTGTTCTTTTTTATAAGAAAAGGGGAAGCTGAGGATAGGAAGTGATGTAGTGGTTAAGGCACTGGACTCTCATGTCGCTGACTATGGTTCAAGTCCCAGAACCAGTGGCTTGAAACTCATGCCAGGCGTGTGTGCATGTGTGCCCTCTATCCATACTCATTCTTTTCTCTGCTCTATCAAGTCTTCTGATTAGCCTGCCAAAAGAATCTTCTCCTTATCCCGAGAAAACAAAAAACAGTTTAGAAAAAAAAAAAAAAAAAAAAAAAAAAAAAAAAAAAAAAAAATTCAAAGCAAGCAAACAAACAAACAAACAAAACAAATAAAGGGAAGTTAGACAGATAAACAGACACACAGGGAAGGAAATTAGGCCATCTAAAGGCAGGGGCAGAGATTGGAGTGATGCAGCTGCAAGTCAAGGGATGCCAAAGATCACTGGAAATCACCCTAAACCAGAAACCTGCAAGGAAGGATTCTTCCCTAGATCTTTTGGAGGAGACATGGCTCTCTGTCACCTTGAGTTTTGGACGTCCCTCTTACAGAACTGGAAGAAAATAAACTGCTGTTGTTTTAAGCTGCCCAGTTTGTGGTACTTTATCATGGCAGTGCTAAGAGGCTAACAGAGGCCAAGCTTTGATTCTTCCTGTGACCCTGCCTTCTCCCAACCTGTGCTGAACTCTGCGATTCATTTTACCCGCAGCTTAGTCTCAGATGTAAATTTGCTTCCAACCATCCAGTTCCAGAGAGAAATCACCCGGCTGAGTACAGTCCAGCCAGTACCATATCCTTTCATGGCTCGTTGGATCTAGATGAGAAAGAGGGACTATCTTTTTTTGTGTGAGGTTTTTGCTATAGGACACGTGTGCTCACCAGAAAGACAGAGAGACAGAAAGCAAGAAATCACCCCCCAGCGGGGATGGGCACACCACAATGCCTTCTCCTCCATTCTCTTCTCAGGATCTTGGGCACACACATGCCTGGCCTGAGTTTAAGCCACTGGGTCTGGGACTCGACCCACCGTCGACTACATGGGAGGCCAGCGACAAAGCCATTACGCTAACTGCTGATCCCAAGAAAGAGGGACTATCTTGTCTCCCCCGTGTTCCCCATTCTGTGTTGATCCTTGCAGTCTATGTAGAATCTCAGGGTTCATATAGACCTTAATGCTCCTCAGTCCCCACTGAATGCCTGGCTTCTCTCTGATGTTCCCAGCATGAGGTCATTTTGCCTTCTGCTTGGACACTTCTGGATTTTCCTAATGTCTTTGTTCTTTTCTTCTCCCTCCTTCCCTTCTGGGAATATTCACTGACTACCCACTGTGTGTCAAGCCCTATGCATGAGCAGAGTGAACCCTGCCTGCATGGATCTCACTTTCAGTGGAGATTTGATGCTGTTAAGCTCGGCCTTTGTTGGCCCGTGGTCTGCCACCAAAGAAAGCCTACCCTTTCTTCATCTAAGCAGGTGAGGAATATGGTGGTAAATCCCACATCACTTCCTTTGAGACTGGATATTTCCTGCTCTCACAGCCAGTAGGGTCTTTGCAGATGTAATTAGTTTAGTTAAAATAAAGTCATACTAGATTAACAGAGACCCTAATTCCATGACCAATGAATGTTCTTATATGGATTCTTTGAAGGTATTAGAAAAGGAAAAGTGTTGAAATGACATCTTCCTCCTCTCTGGCGAGTTTGGGTTGCTATAAATTGTGCCTAAATCCATTCTTTAAAAAAATAATTATTTATTTAATTTTATTTATTCATTCATTTTATTTTTTTATTTTTGAAGAGGTTTTTTTTTTTT
>NW_006159713.1:3301778-3315154 GCF_000334495.1 Tupaia belangeri chinensis | reverse complement strand
CAGTCCCTTCTCCATTCTCCTCTTGGGATCTTGGGCATGTACGCACACGCGCCTGACATGAGTTTAAGCCACCAGGCCTGGGATTTGAACCGTGGTTGACTACACGGGAGTTCAGCAACATAGCCATTATGCCAACTGCTGGTCCCCATTTATTTATTTTTTAATTTGACAAGAAAGAGAGTGAGAGAGAGAAAGAGAGAGAGAGAGAAAGTCAGAAAGCAAGTTTCCAGATCTGGGGCTTGAACCATGGTTGGTCATGTGTGAGTGTCCAGCACCTTAACCACCACTCCACCTGGTGTCCCCCAAATACATTTTATAAGGCAATTGGTCCTTAGAATACTGTAACCATACTGTAACTATGAGAAAATTGGGACACTCCATACTTTATTTATCTCCAAATCAAATTATGTTTTGGATGTGTATATTGGAGACAATAACTTTTATTATGTGGAGTATACATTGCCATATAATTTTGATGTGCATTGTCACACAAATATTAGACAAAAGGCAATATACATAATATAACTTATACAATTGGTCTACTAACTAAATGGTGTTTATAATATACTTATAACTATATATAATACATATTATATACTTATAATTTTTATATATATTATTAATGCAAGTATAAAATATATTGGGTCATTGGAAAAGTCATGACGCATTTTTGCATAGAGAAAATATGTCATGACTTTTCTGATGACCCAATAAAATGTATAAGTACATATAATATATAAGTATATATATACTTATAAATACATATATTATGCTATATATTATATATATGCTTTATATAATATGTATATGCTATATATTATATACTATATATACTATACTATGTAAAATAATATATATACTTTTTTATTTTATAAGAAATAAAATCTTTGTTAAGTCTACAAATTTACTGAATAATCTGATAACATGTTATAGATGTTCGAACAGTAGTAATTACCTAGTTTTCTCATTTTTATGACAAAAGAGACCAAAGAAGAAAGAGCTAAACTAGGGTCAGCAGGTGACTTAGTAGTTAAGGTGCTAGACTCCCACATGGCCGACCATAGTTTGAGTCCTGGACCTGGTGGCTTGAAAATAATGCCAGGTACATGTGCCTGTGTACCCAAAATCCTAAGAGGAGAGGAGACTGGAGGAGAAGGGACTGTGGCATGACCATCTCGCCTGGGGGTGATTTATCACTTTTCTTCTCACTGTTTCTCTCTCTTTCTGGCGCACATGTACTCTGTGGCAAAAACCTAAAATAAATAAATAAAGAAAGAAATGAAGAGATAAACTAACATGTTATATAAATACGTAGAGATCAGTTTGAGACTTCATTGCAAGTCTCTGGATACCTTTCTAGTAACCCAGTGATACACATTTTTACCTTGTAGATGAGGATACTGAAACTCTCAAGAAGTGAAAGCTTTATTAACTGGCCAAGGTCACATGGGTGATATTTCCATAGAATATGTGAAGTGTGCTCTGCTTGGGTGAGACATACACTTTGAAAGTCGGATATAAGATCAATTAATATATATATTTTTAACCTTAAAATTCTAAGGTGGGGGGACCAGCAGATGGCATAATGGTTAGGTCACTGGACTCCCATATAGTTGACCATGGTTTGAGTCCTGGACCCGGTGGCTCAAAACTCACCCTGGGCACGTGTGTGTGTGTGTGTGTGTGTGTGTGCCCAAGATCCCAAGGGAAGGATGAAGGAGAAGGGATTGTAGCCTTGGCATCCCATCAGGGGGTGATTTTTCATGTTCTCTCTGTCTCACTGTGTCTCATGTGAGTGCACATGTCTTATAACAAAAATCTCTCTCTCTCTCAAAAAAAGAAATTCTATGATGGGGGTTGGGCTTCTGTTGATGAGTAAAGACATAATAGACCTTAATGGAGAGGGACCAAGGCTGACTGTGCCAGGGTGTCTCCTGCTCACTGCCTGGTGTGGTCAAGGTGAGTCGTTTATTTGCTCTCAGCATGATCAAATAATCTCAGCATGAGCAAACAAAGCAAAGATAAAGTTAATCTCTTAGAAGGAGCCTTTTAGAGGCTAAAGCCAAGCAGGAAACTAAATCAAGAAAGTTATTCTCATGAAGGAAATCCTGGAGCATCAGTCCAGGCTGGATCATGCATTTGGTCCAGATGCCTGTTGCCAGTGTTCAGTCCCAAAACCTCTGCTCCAGGGACATAAGATGCTGCCTCCTGCCAACCTTTGGTTTGGATCCTTTGAGCCTCTTAGCCAGGATGCTGATCACACAGGGTCATTAGAACAGCCACTGGAAGGATCTGACATGGTGCTGGAGTATCATTGATGTTCTCCTGAGGCTCAGCTTGTCTTGAAGACTACTAGGAGCCCATAGTCAGTTCTAGAAAAGTTTGGCACCTACCATAGGTGAGGTGGCAGGGTGGTTTGCCCTTGGAGGGAGAAAAAGCAGAAGCCAGTTTATTTATTTATTCCATTAATGTATCCAACAAATATTTACCAAGTATTTACCATATATCATTCATGTTCTAGGGTTCTGCCAGATACTGCAGTGAGCAGACAAGGTCCCTGCCCTTATGGGGCTCCCATTCCAGAAATGAGAGACAATAAAACAAAACAAAACAAAACAAAAAACATGTATCTTTGTGTAGAGCATAGTGTCACAGAGTGATGAGTGCAAAAATAAAACACAAAATAAGAAAAGAAGGAAAGAATAGTGAAGGCATAGACAGTAATGAGATGTGCAATTGTAGGTGGGGAATTCAGATACCTCTGAAGGAGTCATAATTGGGCAGAGAATAGAATAAAGTAAGAAAGCAAACCTTAGGTCTATCTGAGGAAATGGCATGCTGTGCAGAAGACACTGAAGATGATGGTATTAGTGCTTTCTAAGAAGAGCCAAGAGAGAGATGTTCTTTCTCTCTGCTGGCTGTCTGCAAACCAGGAAGTGGGCCCTCACCAGACACTGGATCAGCTAGTGCCTTGATATCAGACTTCCAGCCTCCAGAATGGTAAGAATTTAAATTTCCATAGTTTAAGCCACCCCGTCTATGCTAATCTGTTATAGCAGCCTGAACTGACTAAAATACTCTGGTTGTTAAGTAGTTTTCTCTGCAACTAAGTGAATCTCTCTCTCTCCCTGCCTCTCTCTCTCTCTATCTTACTCTCCTGATCTCTCAGCTCTTTACATATTTTAAAGGTTTAGAACAGGAGTTTACAAACTGTTTTTATAAAGGGTTAGATCCTATAATAAGTATTTTAGTCTTTGTGGGCCATCCAGTCTCTATAGCAACTACAGTTGACCCTTGACTAACACGGGTTTGAACTGTGCATGGGACTGGTCCTATAAATGGATTTTCAACTATGTGGGGGATCTGTGCCCCAACCCCTGCATTATTCAAGGGTCAAGTGCACTCAACTCTGCATTGTAGCTCATAAAAGCAGCTATCAATCGACCATATATAAATGCGTGTAGCTGTGTTCCAGTAAAACTTGAAGGGCACTGAAATTTGAATCTCATGTGATTTTTACTTGTCGCGATATATGTTCTTCTTTTGACTTTTTAAAAAACTATTTAAAAATGTAAAAACCATTCTTAGGGCTATACAAAAAGAGGTGGAGGCTGACTTGGCCCCCAGACTGTAGCTTGCTATCCCCAAGCAAAGCTTCTTCCTCTTCTTCGAGACAGTCTTTCAAGTATGAGTCAATTCTACACCATCCTGGACACTCATCATATAAATATTGGGCACTCATTATGGACCAGGGAGGAAATTTGTATCAGATGTCAGAAATATCAGTCTGAAAATAACATGGTCCCTGTCCCAAAGAGCCAAAGCAGAGGAGGAGCTCATTTCAAGGGCTCTTCTCTCTTTCATAAATCCATTGCACAGTAACCTTTATAATCAGAGAGCAGCCTCCTTCCATCTAAAGCTGCACATGTATGTGCTTGAGCCAGAGAGAGAGAGAGAGGGAGAGAGAGACAGAAAGAGAGAGAGAGAAGAAGAAGAAGCTTCCACAGCATCTAGTCATGCAGCCATCCTCATCTAGTACTCCAGCCTGTCAGATCCTGAGTACTTGGGACCTGCATGTCTTAGGCTAACCAGGAAGGGATTTGAATGCTGTCACCATGTGAGATCTCCTCTTCTGATCAGTGCATCACTGCTGTGCTACAGAACTAGCCCTCTAAACCTGTCTTAAGTCTGTATATTTCACTTCCACCTCCTGCTCAGTGCACAGAGGAATAGACACCAATTTTACCATGTTTCTTTTGATTACCTACCAACCTTTAACTTTTATGGTTCTATTTTAGGTATTATGATCATCTCTTCTTTTAGAGGAGGACACTAGGAGGTGGCCAAAAATACTTTTTTTTTTTTTTTTAAAGAAACAGAGTCTTGCTATGCTGCCTAGGCTGGCCTTGAACTTGTGATCTTGCTACCTCAGCTTCTTAAGTAGCTGGGACTGCATCCCATGAATACAAGAGCACATCATCATGGCTGGCTAAAAATCTTTTCCTAAAATAGTGACCTGTTCATCAAGAGTCACAAGTTTCTGTTTATTTGCAACAGTGTGCTTCCAAATCACTCTTGAAGTGATTGCATTCCAACTCATCAATACTCCTGGCAGCGCGAGGCTTTTCTCGGTTGCTTCCCTTATCTGTGTGGTGCTGGGACCATCTGAAATGGTCCTTTGGGAGCTTACACTGCCAATAATGGATTGGAACTCTGCACCACTGCTGGGTAGAAGAGCCACTACATTGAAGTATTAAATTGCAGTTTAGTGGAAATTTAAGATTTCATGTGACAGTAAAGGACCAGAAAACTCAAATGGCCTCATTCACTCCTTCTTTTAAGCTCTAAACTGGTGCCTGGAAGATCCTGATTGAGGAAGTTGTTCTGGGAAGTCAACCTTTCTAGCTTTCCATACATGACCCCATTCACAGTTTCTATAACCTACTTCTAAGAGTTCCAGATAAAATTCCTTTGTGCAAACATAAGAGTTAGAGAATTTTGCCCTCAGAAACCTTGCTAGTGTGGGGTCTCTTCTCTTCCTCATGTGCCTCCATTCTGGACAGGGATGGCTGGCTTGAGATGAGTGAATCTCTGCTCTTTGTTAGTGGGATACTATATTCCTTCTCAATCCAATTAAAGTAATAAAATTCCTAGGATTGTGAAGTTTAACAAAAATTTTCCAGCATGAATGATTTGTTTATTCATTCACTTATCTAGTGAACATTATTGAGAGCCTAGTGTTGGCCAGGATTCAAAAGGCACAAGCTTCTGCTTCTGGGGTCTTGGGCTGAGGGTGAGACATGATTACACTGGAATGTTATCAGTTCCCTGAAAGAGGCATGGACAAGGCTCCAGAGGAGAATGCCCTCTTGCTATGTGAAGAGTACCATAGTCCAGATGCCCTGAGGACTTGGACCACAAGGAAGGGGGCCTGAGAATTCAGCTGGCTTGTCTCTCACTCATGACCACACTTTACGGTCTTTATCCACATGAGTGAGTGCACACTTATTTTCTAAAATGGAAAGTTCAGTTCAAGGCCCTTCTATTCCTGGGGATAGGACTCCCACATTCATTTTGCTGATTGTGATGGATGCCAGGGGTCAGCAGTACCAATAATAACAACAAAAGCAGCAATAATAATAGGTAATATCTATGAAGTGCTTACCATATGCCTGACACAGTGCTAAGCACTTTAAATGCATTTTCTAATTTAACCTTCAGAGCAACCCTTTGTGGTACATGTTATTATCACACTAAAGGGGAAACTGAGGCAGAAATGTTAAATAACTTGCCCAAGATCTAAGAAGTGATACAGCCTGGATTGAAACCCAGGCAGTCTGAGTTCAGCGTCTGCCTTGCTTTGAGCCATCTCCGTATGGAAATTGGAACGGTTCAACTACGTTTCACACATCTCTTATGGAATAGACTCTTTCTTTCAAAGTCTCATTTAATCTGAGTGACACTCAGGGAGGTGAGCATTAGGGTCTCTATTGTACATACAAGATTCCTGCAAGGGAGTGATTTACCAAAGGCCAAGTAGAGCCTTGAGCATTCTCTTTGTCTGTCTATCTGTCCTTAGCCCAAGACCAAGGGATCCAAAAGAAGGGGCTAAGAACTGCACTCAAGACACTTTCTCTGGGCAGAAGTCATATTTAACTAAGCTGCCATTCATATACACCAGCACTGAATCTTGGCACCAGTGAGCCCAGCATGTTTGGGGAGGTTTCTAGACACCAACCTGGAACCTTTTCATGTAGATAGGCCTCACAGAGCACTGTCCACTTGCCCCTAATCCAGACCTTCTGAGTTAGAATCTGCCAGTGTGTGGTAGGGCTGGCACGAGTGAACATAACGAGCCCCGGGTGTGATGCTGACCTGCCCAAGGTGGAGAACTCCTAGACTCAATGGCCTCTGAGATTCTCTTCAGCTTCAGCTCTGATGTTCTCCTACTCAGGGATTCTGTTCTTTTCCTACAGACTGGAGTTACTCATTGTTGGTGGACAGAGATGTCCCTTAGCTTGTAAATTAAGTTTCAGTATCTCCTGGAAATGTAGCCAGCTGGCACCAGTGAGGAAAGGGGCAAACACATTTGATTTTTTCTTTATCAGCTGCACCATGTACATGATATGCAAGAGGACGAGGTTTGTGTTAGGACCATGGGGGTTTGCTCCATGCCTTGGCCCAAAGGTGGGTACTAGTCACAGGCTGCTACTACCTGGGCCCCAGCCCTAAACCCATTGAAATGAAACAGATGAGCCTTAGAGTAAATGCAGACTTACTCTCCTGATGTTGTTTTTCTCGGGATAGTCCCTACAGTAGGTGAGGCAGATACCTTGATTCACACGAGAATCCAAGGCTGGAAGGAGCAGAGAGGGAGGGTTGGAGTAGACTCTGGGCTGAGGCCAACCCTATCCTGACCAGGAGAAGCTATCCTGGAGTCTCCTTTTCTCCATGTGGCAATTTACTGGCAGTGAAATTTATTGTGGGTAATGAAGTGTCAAGCTCCTTATTGCTAATGGATGATTTCAAATGTGGGGAAGATTTGTTAAATAAGTCAAGCATACGCCTCCAAGAAAAGATTACTGTGAGTGAAAATAATTATATAATTAAACAAGGAGGAAAGAAAATGTAAATGAATCTTTAACTTTTTCTAAATCAGTTTAAATGTGTGATTTTAAAAGGTTGGGGGGATTTAGTTTAGCAAATTACTCACAGCACTCATCACTTTTTTTTTTTTTTTTAATTCAACAAGAAGCTAACAGTCCTATTTGGCTGCCATTTAAAGAAGTTACGGATTGGTGTTTGGAGAAGGACAAGAAAGAAAGAAAAGCAAGCAAGCAAGCAAACGAGCTAAGGAAATTAGTTTTGTAGCATCTTGCAGTTCTCAGGTTCTGATTTCCTTGGTGTTTAAGGGGGCTCTCTCTGAACTAGAAGGTAGTATCTGCAAGCATGTCATTCAGAGAGGAGGGTCAGGCATACCTTTCTAGTACTAGATATTGATCCAGAGTCTTAGAGGTGTAAGAGATTTTGGAGGGTACTTGACAATTTAATTGTGCATACAAAGAAGCTGAAGCCCAGAGAAGGACAGGGACTTTTCCAAGGTCACATAGGAGGGAGGTTGCAGGGCTAGAAGCCAGGCTTCACTACTGTTCTCTCTATAAATGGGGGTAATAACACTGAGTTCACAGAGCTGTAGGAGGAGACAAGGAGATAGGAAAGAAAGTAACTTTGGAAAGTAGACATGTTTAGTACCTGAAATGGAGTAGTGTGGAGGAAGGATTGGCTGTGAATCTGCCTGATGGGTTCATTT
Source organism: Tupaia belangeri chinensis (assembly GCF_000334495.1). Lineage (NCBI taxonomy): Eukaryota > Metazoa > Chordata > Mammalia > Scandentia > Tupaiidae > Tupaia > Tupaia belangeri. The sequence goes on along the minus strand of NW_006159713.1, from coordinate 3,307,344 downwards.
TTGTGATGGATGCAACTTCTCCGTGTGAATCTGCCTGATGGGTTCATTTTTGTGACAGATGAAACTTCTCCATTGCTTCACCCAGTTCTGCAGCCAGGACTGAGGTTCCCGGGGCCCCTGTTCTCTGCTGAACTGAGGAGTGGCACAGGCAGCCAGAAGCCCCTGACATTTTCCTTGAGACTGTGACAGCTGGTGGGACTTTTGACTAAAGGAATAAAGAGCAAGCAGGCAAAAAATATTACTGTGTTAAAAGTGGTTTAAAAATGAGATGCTCCATCTGTTTGGCTACTAAGGTTTTTTAGGGCTTGTGTAGGGGGAGAGACCTCTCCCCTCCCACTCCTGGGTCTCACCTCGGTCAGACTCACCAATGAGAAACTTGACCAGGTCTGCAAGTTTTGTTTTCCACTTCTTCCAGCCTTTCTGCTCTCCCCTGCTCCCAATGCATGGGCTTACTTTGCTTCTGAAAAGAAATGTGCTTAATTTCTCCAATTACTAATGAAATACTAAATCTGCACAGCCCACCACACTTAGCTGGTTTTGGCCTTTTGCTGTCTAAGGTTGGTCCTATTGTAAAATAAGTGGGAGTTAAAAACAAACAAACAAACAAACAAACAAACAAAAGCAGGTATTTAATCTCTACTCCACTTGACAGGACCATCATCCTTATCTTTGTTCATGTTTTCACTCCTATTCTAAAGCTTTACACATTTCTCCTACTGACATTTTTTACTAACGTTGAAATATTTTTTTTCAGGGATTCCTCTCACCTTTGTGAATATGGTTATTAAAAAGACATATTCTTTTTTTATGTTTAAAGAGAGTTTTCATTGTTGTTTTTGGTATAGGGTGCATGCGCTCGCTGGAAAGACTGAGAGACAGAAAGCAAGAAATCACTCCTGGGGGGGATGGCCATGCCACAGTCCCTTCTCCTCTATTCTCCTCTTGGGATCTTGGGCACGCATGTACACACACCTGGTGTGGATTTTAAGCCACCGGGTCCAGGACTCGAACCACGGTCAGCTATGTGGGAGTCCAGTGATGTAATCATTATCTATCTACTGGTCCTTAAAAATACATATTCTAATAAGCTATTGCAGTGGTACATGAAAGTTATTAATTTCGTGTGTTAATTTTATATCTGGTCCCCTTGATAAACTCATTTGATGACAATAGCCTTTGATTCTTGTGAATTTTGTAGGGAGATGGTTTTAGTGACTGCAAATACTAACAGGTTTGTCTCTTTGTTACATTTCTTTTTTTTTCTTTCTATAACAGTTTTGTCATAGAGCATATGCACTTGCAGGAGAGAGACAGAGAGAGAAAGAAAGAGAGAAAAAGTGAGAAATTGTCCCGTGTAGCCATGTTGCAATCCCTTCTTCACTCTGCTCTCAGGCTTTTGGGTAGACATGCATGTGCCTGGCATGTCTCTTAAGTCATTGGGTCTAGAACTGAACTGCACAATTGACCATGCCAAACTGGGATCCAGTTGCCCCAATCACCATGCCACCAGCTGGCTCTCAGTGTTGTATTTCTTACTTCCTCCTTTCACCTTTATCCATGGGCATGCACTGTAAAATACTGAAAAGTTGTACTGGTTATGGGCATCTTTGCCTTGATCCTTATTTTAATGGAATGATTTATTACATTTTACCACTAACTATGAGATGTGCTGTGGGTCTATATTAGAAAATCCTTATCAAGTTTGTTAGTTTATTTATTTATTTTTTGGAGAGGTTTTTGTTATAGGGCGCGTGTGCTCGCCAGAGAGAGACAAAGAGACAGAAAGCGAGAAATCATCCTCCAGGGGGGATGGTCACGCCACAATCCCTTCTCCTCCATTCTCCTCTTGGGATCTTAGGAACACACGCACATGTGCACGGGGTGAGTTTTAAGCCACTGGGTCTGGGACGTGAACTGCGGTAGACTACATGGGAGTCCAGCGACATAGCCATTATGCTAACTGCTGGTCCCCCGAAGTTTGTTAGTTTATTTTAATGAGAAGTGGATGCTAAATTTTATCCAAGTTCAGCACCAACTGAGATCATTTGTTGTGATGATTTTACCCTAGTGAGAGAGATGGATCATTTTCTAAAGTTAACCATTCTTCCATATTTGCTCCTAATACATTACTAGTTTTATTTTTAAATATCTTAGAATTTTTGTATCTTTATTCATAAATGGTATTGGCTATGTTTGTTTTTCCTTGCATCTGTGTTTTCCTTCTCTAGTTTTGGTACTGGGTTATGCTAACTACATAAAATGAGTTGAGTAGTTTCTTTCTCCTTCTATGCCCTAGCTCATTACATTGCATGGAATTATGATTTTTTTGAATGTTCAGTAGAGCTTGACTATAAACCTTTTCACCTTGGAGTACTCTGAAGGGCTGGGAGTAGAATAGATCTTTAGTTACTATTTCAATTTCTTCTATATTTATTGGTCTTTCATAATCTTGTTCTTTAGCCAGTTATTGTAATTTATTATCTCCTAGAAAATTATCCCATTCATCTAGATTTTCAAATGTTTCATGTAAATTAGGGCATACTTTCTCTTTAAAATAATTCTACATCTGTTATGTGTCTGTTCAGTTTTACTGCTGTTAATTTTTGTCATTCTTCTCCACCCTATCCCTACTCTCTCAGTCTTGCTATGGGTTAGTCTACTTTATTGATATTTTCAAATATACAGCTTTTAGTTTTACTGATTTACATTATTGATTTTTTTGTGTGTATTTAGTTATTTAATTTTTGCATTTTATCATTACTATCTTTCCTCTAATTTCATTGGGTTTATTTTGTCTTTCTAACTTATTGAGTTGAAGAACTTTTTTGTTTTTTTGTTGTTCCCTCTTTCATAAGAACTTTAACACTGTAAATTTTCCTAAGTTAAATATGTATTTCAGGTTTTTGATATATGCCCTCTCTGTGATAGTCATTTTTGAATGCTAATACTATTTTTTCCCTGATAACCTAAGACCTATTTAAAAGGTGTGTCATCCTTTTAGGTGCATTAAAAAATATATCATTAGTACACACTTTAAAATTATAATATGTAGGGACCAGTAGATGGTGTAATGGTTATGTCACTGGACTCTCATGTAGGTAGCCACTGTTCTGATCCTGGACCTGGTGGCTTAAATCTCACACCAAGCATGTGTTCCCACCCAAAATCCTGAGAGGAGAATGGAGGAGATGGGATTGTGGCATGGCTATCCCTCCTGGGGGTGATTTCTTGCTTTCTGTCTCTCTGTCTCTCTGGAGAGTGCATGTGCCCTATAGCAAACAAAACTCTCTCAAAAAATTATAATATGTATATCATTCAGATCCTTTCTAATGCTTCTGATCTATAGCTACTTGATCTGGTGCTTTCTGAGAACTGAGTAACAAGGTATCTTTCCAAAATTATAGATTATTACTTTTCCTTGTCTACTTTCAGTTTTTACTTTATGTGTGGAAGCTACATTATTAGGTATATAATGTTCATGGCCGAGATATCTTCTCTATAGATACTATATTTTATCAAGATGAAACACTTTTTCCCCTTAGCCTTTTTTTTCCTATAAGTTCTATTTTGTTTGATATGATTATAATTTGGCCTACTTCATTTATAGCAGAATTTGCATGGCATAGTTATTTCCATTTTAAAAGAAATCTTATCTCCCACTGTCATTTTAGGTGTATCTTACAAGCAGTATGTATCTGAATTGTCGTTGTCAATCTAATTTAAGAGTGTCTGTGATTCAACAGGGAATTTAAGCCACTCATGTATAGAGATTACTGACCTACTTGGACTTACTATTGTTATTTGTTGGTGCTTTTTATTGTTGGAAAAGTCATGACACATTTTTACACAGAAAAATAAAGAAAAATATGCATGACTTTTCCAATAACCCAATATTTATCACAAATTTTCCTCTCTCCCCCTACCTCTGCTTATCTCCCCTATCTTTGTTAGGTTTATTGAATTATTTTTCACTTAATTTTTCTTAGCTAATGACTTGAAATTATTTATCTTATTTCTGTACATCTAACCCATTATACTAAATTGATGCATTGATATATTTTTAAGAGACACATTGATATCTAGAGTCAATCTCTTCCTAGATCCTCTCAGTGAAAAATGCTAAAATCTTTTAGTTCTTTTACTGCTTGTTTTCTTCCATTACTGTCTTTCTTCTCTCCACCCACACATTTTGCCATGTTGATATGATTGAGAATTTTAGTTAAAACATCAAATGATTTTATGTTAATATCAACATGTATTTCATTAGTAGAGTTTCTTAATTCCTCTGGACTTCTCTGCTTAACATAGCTTCTTGTATCTTACATTTTACTCATTTTGAATGGTTCTATTCTGTCTAAGAATTCTTTCTTACATGTTTGAAAATATTTTTAGTTTACCCTCTGACTTCAAAGATATTCTTATTGAGCATTGAATTCTAGATTTAAAATAAATTTCCTCACAACTTTGAGACAATTATTGTTTTATTTCTGGTTGGTTTCAATGATGACAGTAAGAATTTGGATGCTACATAATTCTGACTGCTTTTTAGGGTGCTATGGACTGAACTGTGCTGTGTCCCTTCAAAATTTATATGTTGAAACACTAACCCTCCAATGTGATGATCTATGGAGATGGAGTATTTGGAGATAATTAGTCTTAATTGAAGTCATGAGGTGTGGCACTAAAGATGGAGTTAGGGCCCTGATAAGAATAGACACCATCTAGACTCCTGAAATATTCAGACAAGAAGCCATTTTAAAGCTAAGGTGTGTCCTGGCGTGTTCAGGGAAGTTATACTCTAAGTTCCATCTTCTAGACTCCTGAAATATTCAGACAAGGTAGGGTGACCTCTGTCTTCTCTCTGTCTCTGGCTGCCTGCCCCTCTGTCTGTCTCACGCTCTCTCTCTCTCTCTCTCTTTAAATTTAACTTTTCTTTTTTTTTTTTTATTATTTTTTTAAATTTTCAACCACTTCTCACCTTGGGGCTTTTCTTTCACTTGCTAATTTCAGAAGCCATTTCAAAACTGAGGTGTGTCCTGGCATGTGGTACACTTTTTATGTGTAAAAAAAATTTTTTTTTGTAAAACAAAATTTTGGTAGTATTTTTCTAGTGTTTTTCTTTTGCTTATATTTTTTTTACCCTTATTAGTTTCCCACTCTGTTCTTATTTTTCAACAAACCAAGTGTCTAGATAGGCCGACGAGCACAGTAACCAAGCATCTGAATAATTTTAGAGTCATTGAAATCCTCAATGCTTATTGAACCTCCTGTTTTAATGAAGAAATTTCTTTTTATAAATCTGAACTCCCAATCTTTCTGTGGATACCACATTGCGAAGCATAGTGGAGGAGAGATTTTGTCACAGAATGACCAGAAACAACCACAGAAGCACAAGAAACATGAGAAATCAAGAACTGGCAAAATAGAATTTTATGATTGTTGAGTAAAACATTACTGATTTCTTTTCTTAATCTGCTTTGTTTTCCCAACTTAAACATTTTACTTTTTTTTTGAGTTGTTGATAGGTTCAGCAATTTGTTAAAATATTTTTCTTGTTTCTTTAAAT
>NW_006159713.1:3253468-3301321 GCF_000334495.1 Tupaia belangeri chinensis | reverse complement strand
CCTTCTCCTCCATTCTCCTCTTGGGATCTTGGGCACGCATGCACACATACCCGGTGTGAGTTTTAAGCCACTGGGTCCGGGACTCGAACCTCAGTCGATTACATGGGAATTCAGCGACATAGCCATTACGCTAACTGCTGGTCCCTTGAAAAAGACTTTGAAGGAAGAAAGAGACTGATCTTTGCTAGCAAATGGTATATAATGGAATACTTGGTAGGCAGGGCTGAATTGAGAATGTTTATGTGTGACTTGTGTGCTGGGCATTTGCTTTTCAACAATTTGAGTAGTTGACATCTAAATATTTTCTGAAAAATATTTAAAACCATACTGTTTCTCTTGTTATAGAGTCACAAAGAAAATTATACAAAATTATAAGAAAAAAAAGCTAGGGGCTAGCAAGTGACATGTTGATTGAAGCGCTGAATTCCCATATGGCCAACCACAGCTCAAGTCCTGGATCTAGTGGTTTGCTATCTTTCTTTCTCTTTCTCTCATGAGTGCACAAACTATAAGTGAGTGCATGTGCCCTGTAGCAAATTTAAAAAGCAACAATAATAAATAAAATGAAATAATTATGTTTTAAAAAAGAATAGACGCAAGGGACCAGCAGTTAGCGTAATGGCTATGTCGCTGGACTCCCACGTAGTTGACCGTGGTTCAAGTCCTGGACCCGATGGCTTAAACTCACGCCAGGTGTGTGTGTGCGTGCATGCCCAAGATCCCAAGAGGAGAATGGAGGAGAAGGGATTGCGATGTGGCCATCCCCCTGGGGGGTGATTTCTCGCTTTCTGTCTCTCTGTCTCTCTGTCTGTCTGGCAAACGCACACGCCCTATAGCAAAAGCCTCTCAAATAAATAAATAAATAAATAAATAAATAAATAAATAAATAAAAGAATAGACACCAAAGAACTTGCTCTCTTTCTCTACCATCTTAGAACACAATCAAATGGTGACTGCCTACAAGCCAACAAGAAAACCCTTATGAAAACCTAACTAGAGATGGCTCTTCAGCACAGTAGTTAATCACTGCACAGTGGAAGGTAGAGACTACATGGCTGCCCTGGGTTTGAGACCCACATCAGTAGCTTAAAAAATACACCAGGCGTGGGTGCATGTGACCAGCACTCTGACTAGACGGGATCTTGACAGGATGGAGAACGGGGAGAAAAGGAATTAGAGTGTGACCAAGACCTGTTGGGGGTGCTTTCTCCCTCCTTTCACTTTCCCTCAAACATGCATGTATACACATGCCGTTAAAAACAAAACACCAAAAAGCCCTATGATACTGGCATCCAGATCTTTGATTTCCACCCTATGAAACTGTGAGAATATAAATTTCTGTTATTCAATCCCCTAGTCTATAGTATTTTGTTATGGCATCCTGAATTGACTAATATACAAGAAATAATTTTTTTTAGAATTATTTTATTTAACTTTATTTATTTTAACTTGACTAGAGAGGGAGAGAGAAAGAGAGAGAGAGGAAATGAGAAAGCAAGCTACCAGGTCTGGGACTCAAACTGTGGTCAGCCATGTGGGAGTCCAGCATCCTCAACCACCACATCATCTGCCGTTCAGCACCCTCAACCACCATGTCACCTGCCGGCCCCCAAGAAATCGGTTGTATTTGTCTCTTTTCTTGTAAATGTTTTCACACAGTACCGAACTGTGGGTCTTTTAAGTTTATCTTGCTCAGCGGTTGATGGACCCTTTCTGTCTGGAGACTTGTATAATTTTCAAGGACTTTTCCCTTCCTCTACTTAGGTATATGTTATTCTCTATTTTCATTATTCCCTCTTCAATGTCCATTAAAGGGACTTTGGTACTGTTGGAGTCATCCTCTCTCTCTCTTCACTTTTTTCTTACCTTTCATCTATGTTTCCTTCTGTGCTCTGTTTCTGGGCAAACTCCTTGGTTCAACCTTCCAGTTTAATAATTTTCTCTTTTGTTTTTACTTATTCTGATATTCAGCTCACATACTGATTTTTTTATTTCAGTATTTAAGCTGATACTTTCTAAGACTTTTAGATGATTATTTTACATGTAAGCCATACACCCTCACATGAGACTATGAATTAGACTTTTTCTAAAGTCTTTTTTTGTATTTGATCTATTGATTTTTCCTATGGCTATTTAATACTTTAGTTTGTTAAATGTTGGTCTTTATGTTCATTTGTCACCTCAGATGGTTTCATTGAAGATTTTTCATGGTATTCAGCTTCCTCAGTGCCCAGGCTGGTCACCCTGTTTATCATCCTTGGTTCCTTCAGCTGCCTTGGACTTTGGTGTCCCTAGAGCTGCTGCTTGCACTTTTTGCTGTGGGTCTTTCCTTTGTACAATTGTGACGTGGCTTCCAAATACAGACTCTCCCATCCTTAGTAAGTTCTATCTGCCTTTCTCCTGTCAGGGATTCCTAACACCTTTTAGTTTATTGGGACACCTCTTCTCTTTTTCCAACACTATTATGAATTTTCATTATTGTGTCGTCTCAGCTTATAATGTTGTTATCAATGTTTATTGTTGCTATTATTTGTTTTCTTTTTTGTAGAACTTTAGGGTAAAAAGAAAATGTGGAGATTGTTCTTGGTTCACTATTTTTACTCAATGTCCTCAATTTTTTATATGTTAAAGGTTAATATTTTAAACACAGATTCCAAAGGTAAGTACAACTGTTCTGGGGCTAGGTCTGCCCTCTGGGTCTGACCAACAGCTGCACTGACAGCCGTGGCTTCATGGTGGCATCTTTCTGCCAGTAATTCCCTTTGTGTTTACAGATGGTTCCTGACTTATAATTAGTTCAATTTAGAATTTTTTTGACTTTACAATGGTGTGAAAATGATATGCATTCAGTGGAAACTATACTTCGAGTACCCATGTACTCAACCATTGTGTTTCTCACTTCCAGTACAGTATTCAATAAGTTACTTGGGATACTTAGTATTTTTTTTTTATAAAATAAGCTTTGTGTTAGATAATCTTGCCCAACTGTGGGCTAACAAAAATGTCCTGAGCACATTTCAAGTAGGCTAGACTGAGCTATGATGTTTGATAGGCTAAGTGTGTTAAATGCATTTTCAACATAACCCCATTATAAGACAAGATATGTCTGTATTTCTATTGATAAACTATCCTCTTGCCTAATCTCTGGTTGGAAAGTCCGTAAACTTAGATGGGTTTGCCATTTGCTAACGAGCCATGAATTATTAGTGTAATGGAAAACTGGATGTGAAGAAACCAGTCTGTTTCCTTGCATCCGGCATGAGTGATGGGAATGGTGATGCACTATCCAGAATCTCCTTCAGTAATGAAGGGCGGATTTGCCTAGCTGCTGGCAGTGACTTGGGAGTACACATCTCAACTGTCAATCCTTTGGGGATTGCCTCAGATGAGGGAGTGGCTTTGTCCCAGGTCATCCCTGTCCCTGGTGGCCAGCGGCCCTCTCATCCAGAGAATCATTTGGCCTTCAGAACTCCCTAATCTTCCCTTGACTTTGCATTGCAGCTCCACCACTCTAATTCCTCCCTTTCATTTCACTAATGTGCATTCCAAGATCAACCCCCTAATAAACCTCCTACCTGCTACACTTCATCTCAGAGTCTGCTTCCTGGCATCCAAACATATGACCAATGTTTTATTGAAAATTGTGACTTCCATCAGAGGAAAATACCACTGTGGCTTTATTTGACTACAGAGATCCTTAAATCTGCCTTAGACCTAGGAGGCAGAGCTGTGCTGGTCACAGGCAATTGGAGAGCAGGAGAGGCAACCACTTCTTACGCATGCATTCTGATAGCCCCCACTGCCCCAAGTTGCTCCTTCTACAACTTTTCCCCAACTCAAAAAAATGGCAACTACGTCTTTGTAATTGCTCAAGACAAAAAACTTAGAGTCATCTATAACCCCAAACTCTAATACCACATTAGTCTAATTCATCAGATAATCCTATCTGTTTTACTATCCACATTGATCCCAAACCTTACCCTTCCTCACTCTCTGGAATGCAACCCATCACTGGCATGGGTTATTGTCATTGCCACCTAACCAGACTCTCAGCTTCTACCTTCAGCCCCTATAGTCTGTTCTCAACACAACAGTGAAAGAGATTTTTTAAAACCAAAGTTCTTTCTTGACTCACAGCCCTCAAATATTTTCCATCCCATTCTGATAAAAATTCTAAGTCCTTCCATGGTCCTTAGCTTTTTATGACCTGGTGCTATCTTGCTGACCTTTTCTACCATTACTTTCCCCTTGTTCATCCCACTCTATGCCAAGCTCATTGTTGACTCCAGGGCCTTTGCACCTGAGGTCCCCGTGCTGAATATCTTCATAGCTCCATCCTTCACTTCTTTCAACTCCCAGATGTCACCTTATCTGATACCTTCTCTCTCTTCAACCCCAGTTTTGGCATTAACAATCCCACTTACTCTGTTAATTTTCCTCATAGAATTTAAGGCCATTCAATGGATTTATTTGTTTGTTATTATCTGTCCCTTCTGCCAATAGAATGGAAGCTGCACAAGAAGTGTTTTGTTTGCCCTTTTATCCTCAACACCTAGAACAGGACTTTTCACAGAGTAGGTGCTGAATAAATGTTTATCAAATGAGTAAAATCTTAATTACCTGACCATTTAGGGGTACATTAGGTGGGAAAAATCACTCAAGCAAAAATAGTATTCCTCATTATGCTTTTTACTTGCCTAATGACCCTCCATAAGCTCCTTTTCTTTCTGGAAGCTGAGGGAGTGGGACAAAATGCTCATCCTGTGTCTCTTCCAAGTCTGATCTTTAATAAAACTGTGATTTGTTTAATGTAAACAGCCAGCAGTGACAAAGAAGAGAGAAGCCGCCTCTCCTGTGGGCTTTCTCACTTGGAGACTGGGAAAGAGGATATTGAAAGTTGGAGTTCTGACAGTTCTGTGCTGTGTACTTGAAGATAGTCCCCCAACCCCTATTCACATTTTCTTCTTTCCTACCACCTCTCTACCTCCCCATGGAGCCATTACTACAACATGTTTTTATTGCTCCAGTGAACTCCAATTAAAGCCTTGCTTCAGCTCCTCTAGGATCCCTCCCCTTTATCATCCCACCCACAGGGACTGTCCCCCAGGTACTTAACCCTCTTTCCATTTTAAACTCCCACCCCCTTCCTGTGTTCTGTGACTTGTGTTGGCCTCCCATTGAGCAGAATATTTGTCCTTGCCCTTTGCTCTGGTAAACAGGATGTGAACAGAGATGTGAGGCCAACAGTGGTTTGAAATAATCATGAGTAATGGACTTGCTTCTTGGGCCTCTGTTGGCAACATAAGAGAAACATGCTCCCACCAGACAAAAGGAATTGAGAAAGACCTGGAATAGATATGAGCCAAACCCAAGACCAGGGCCAAATTTACCTAAGCTTAGGCAAGATTGGCAGAGCTACTCTAGGTAACTAACATATGTAAGAGAGAATAAATGAGCACTGTCAGTCAGTATTGGGTGGTTTGTTACGTAACATGATTATAGCAATAGCCGACTGATACACCAGTCTTCTAGATTCCAGCCCAGGATGCTCAGTCTTCCAGAAAATCTTTTCTTAACCCATGGGTATCACCTACAGTAAGAATTTCAGGTCTGTTCCAGGTTAATGAGGTCAGTGGTTTATGGGGACTGAGACAGGGACTGTAGCAGAAAATAAAGGGGAAAAAAGCAGCCAATATTGTTCTGTTGTGTCATTTGGTAACTCTGCAAATAGGAAGAGCAAGAATCACAAAGGATTTATAGTAGAAGTTGGTAGGTTAGGGCCTGGGGCTAGCTTTGTGCCTTGGGGCTTTCCTCCCACTTTTCCCATGAGATTTCCTTCCAAGATTCAAAAGCCAGTAATCCTGGCCCTGGCCTGAAATATGGTCTGACCTAGGGTTCTTGGATCTATCAGACTGAGGGAGCAGAGTGCTGTTGTTCTGACAGGGGAATTACACTTTCCAAATGGACACTGTGAAAATTTAGAATCAAGTCTTGTCAAAATATCCTGATTTGCATGCCAAGAAAGTCAAGGCAGAAGCTATTTTTTCTTCCTTCTTATCCAATGAAAAGATGATTTTTAAGGCGACTTCATGGCAACCATGTTTCTGTTGCTTAAGTGAATTCCAAATGCTACTGTAAATTCCATTCATTATTTAAACAGCTTCAGCTCCCTTGAGAATCTAAGTGCCTTACAGGAAGGAAGAAGCTATCAAATTCATGCAGAGTGGGGAGGTGCTCAGAGCCGGTCAGATCTTAGGCACAAGGATAGGGTGGTTAGGATGAATCTGGAGGGAGATGGATCAAGAGCCTGACTGAGTTTAGTGGGATTAATCAGGTTAAAGATAAGAGAATTGGAAGACTGTCTGGGTCTGGGATGCTTTCTCAACCTTCTTGGTCCTAAGAATCAACTAAATCGCTTGTTAAAAATAGATCTCCAAACCCCTCCCCTGGAGATTCTGTTTTAGCAGATCTGAAGTGGGGTTCAAAAATCCATACTTTTAAGAAGGACTCCAGGTGGTTTTGACATCTAGGTGCATGAGGAAAATACTGACCTATCAAGCTGCCTCGTTTTATAGATGAATAAATGGAAACCCAAGGAGGGGTCTTGGCCCAGATCACAAAGCCCCAGTTAGTGCTGCAGTTAAATCCAGGACAAGATCACTGAGACCCAAGTGGCATAGTTTAGGATGGGAGGTTTGCAATTACACTGTGACTGACAGCATAATCTACAGGTTTGCTGGTCCCTTGGTTCCTGTTTTGAAAATTCATTTTCTATCCATAAGAATAGTTGAAGGCAGGACCAGCAGGTAGGTAGTATGCTGGTTAAAAGCATTGGATTCTCACATGGCTGACCACAGTTCGAGTCCTGGACCTGGTGGCTTGCTTTCTCGCTTTCCCTTTCTCTCTCTGTCTCTTTCTAGCCAAATTTAAAAAAATAATAATAACAAAATAGAATTAAATAAATAACTCTTTTTAAGAAAGAAAGAAAGAAAGAAAGAAAGAAAGAAAGAAAGAAAGAAAGAAGAGAGAAAGAAAGAAAGAAAGAAAGAAAGAAAGAAAGAAAGAAAGAAAGAAAGAAAGAATGAATGAATATCGGGAGGCAGGGCTCCCAAAGTCAGATAGAACCAAGTTCAAATCTTGCCTTCACTTGGGAATTTACTGTGCAACCTTGGGCAAATCTTTTAACTTTTCTGAGCCATTAATATGGGCATTAAAACAAAGAACTTACCAATACCTAGTAGGTACTCTATAATTACTTATGAAGTGCCAGACCTTATTCTAAGTATAGAACTAGCCAGTATGAACTCATTTAATAAACAAAACAAGCCATTTTAAAATGAAAGAAAATAAAGAGGAGAAAATTCAAATGACCCATCAAAATCATGCATATAGCAATTGAGGGATGGAGGCAGATTTGAATTCAGGCAGTCTGTAGTCCCATTCTTTTCCTTGAGATTGGGACCCGGATTTCCCTTACCTCAGTATGGTCCCTGGTGCAGGCACTTGCACACAAACATCAGTGAGTGCTTGGCGAATGAAACTGAGATTTAAAGGCAGGATATGAAATGCACTTCAGTGTGATTGAGGGTGGGGCATCAGCAATGGGGCAGCTGGAGAGAGAGATTAAGAGATCTTGGGGAGAGAGGCCTGTACCCAGCGACTCAGGGCAGGACCTGCAGGACCAATCCCTGGGAGTTAAACACTGATTTGAGGCTGAACAATTAACACTGAAATGCGCAGAAGCCGGAAGTCTCCTTGTATTGTCGCCTGCAATAAAGAAAAATCCAGACTGAACTGGCTGCTAACGATTTGAAGTGATGTAACAAGCCGGCTTTGGCCTAGTTTTCTTAAAGCAGGCAGGTCCCCTGGCTCTCCCACACCCTTCTTTCTGGAGCCACCAGTGACAGTTTCTGCCATCTAGTGGTTGGAGTGGCACTGCACAGGCATGGGGAAAATAGGTTGGTTCTGCATGCACCGCAGGGACTCTAGCCTCCCTTCCCAAAGACAAGAGCCTCTGGTGATGGCAGAGAGTTTATTCTGTTCAAAGCATGTCCATGCCTTATGCTTCTTCTTTTGTCCATAACAATGTTTTTGAGAGTCAAGCAGGTTGTTTTTTTCCATACTGTTAAATAGTGTTCCACAGTATATAGATGTAAATACCAGATATAGTGTGTATAAAAGAGGAGGGTCTGAGGAAGGACATTTAAAAGAAAAATAGGGAGGCAAAGCATTAATGGCACAAAGAAATGTGGTATTATCTGTTGAAGATATTTTACAGTTTTATCAACTGTACTAAGGAGAAATGTTCACCTCTCGAAATATCCATTTTGTAAGCCAAATAATAATGTGATTGAATGTGTAAAAGAAAATGAAATTTTTTAAAAAATTAAAAATAAATAAATAAAATGTAAAAATTAGTGTTCCATCGTATGAATATACTACTGTTTATCTGTTTTCTTGTTGAAAACATTTGAGTTATTTCTGTTTTTTGGATATTATGATTAAGGCTGTAATTGTACATGAAGCAATACATATATTTTATTTTATGTTTTAATTTAATTTATTTATTTCTTCTGTGAGTGAGAAAGACAGAGAGACAGGCACCCCAACAGAATCCTCATGCAAGCTATCTACCCCCAATCTCAGCCAGTCTGGATCACAGACACGCCTGACATTTCAGGGAAGTCCAGAAACACAAACCTTAAACCTTTCCTAAGTGGCTCTAGTTGCATCACCATTAAACCACCAACCTGACCTATCTAGTACATTAAACATTTTTTAATTAAAAAAACATGCATTTATTTTCTCTCAAATGTTTCCTTTCCTTGCACCTCACACCCTTTCCACCACCTACTCTCTACCATCTACTCTCCTCTCCTTAAAGTCTCTAGCATCCACACTCCTCCTCTTCATCACATCTTCAGATACAAATTGAGTGGGGATATACAGTGTGATTCTTTCCAAGTTTGGCTCACTTCACTCAACATTAGTCTTCTATATTCATCCATTTTTAGTAAAACAATAGGATCTCATTGTTTCTTATATTTGTGGATATGTAATACAGTTTTTCAACCCAGTCATCATTTTTGGACACTTAAGTTGATTCCATGTTTTAGCAATGGTGAACAATACTGCAGCAAACATAGATGTACAGATGTGCTTCTGAATGAGTGTTTTCCTGTCCTTTGCATAAATACCAAGGAGTGGGATTATCAGATCAGATGGAAATTCCTGAGAAACCTCCATATTTTCTACAGTGGCTGTACCAATTTACATTCCCAGCTACCATGTATGAGGGTTCTCTTGGGACCAGCAGATGGCATAATGGTTATGTGACTGGACTCCCACATAGTCGACCGTGGTTCAAGTCCTGGACCTGGTGGCTTAAAACTCATACCAGAAGCATGTATGTGCATGCCCAAAATCCTGAGAGGAGAATGGAGGAGAAGGGATTGTGGTATGGCCATCTCCCATGGGGTATTTTTTTTTCTTTCTGTCTCTCTTTGTCTCTCCAGTGAGTGCACTTGCCCTATAGTAAAAATCTCTCTTTAAAAAAAAAAAGAGGGTTCTCTTTTCATCATAGCCTTCCAGCACTTGTTGTTCTTTATTTTTTTGATCCTAGCCATTCCAACTGAGGTTAAATGGCATTTCATTGTGGTTTTAATTTGTGTTTCCCTTATAACAATGGACTTTGAACATTTTTTTCATATGCCTCTTGGGCTTGGCCATGCCATTCATAAGTCTTCCCCGGAGAGTTGTCTATTCAATTTATTTGCCCATTTTTTAATTTTTGATTTTAATTTTTATTTTTATGGGCAAGCTGCTTGAGTTCTTTATATGATCTGGATATCAAGCCTTTGAGTAATAATCTGCATATATTTTCTCTCATTATAAAGATTATCTTTTCACTCTAATTACTGTTTCCTTTGCTGCGAGGAAGTTTTTAGTTTGATGTAATCCCCTTTGTGTATTTTGGGAACTTTTTCTAGTGCTTTTGGGGTCATATTTAAGAAATCTTTGCCTACTCCTATGTCTTCAAAAGTTTCCCCTACATTTTGTAATAGTTTTGTAGTTTGATTCATTTTGAGTTGATTTTTATTAATGGTGATAGATAGGGTCTAGTTTCATTTTTCTGTGGGTAGATATCCGGCCCTTCCAACACTATCTGCTGAAGACTTTCTTTTTCCACTGCAATGTCTTGTACCCTTTGTCAAAGATCAGTTGGCTGTATGATTGGTGTTTATTTCTGGATTCTTGTTCCATTGATCTGTGTCTTTGTGCCAGTACCATGCTGTTTTGATTATCACCCCTTTGTAATATATTTTAAAGTTGGGTAGTAAGATGACTCCTACAATATTTTATTTTTTTAGCCCAGTATTGCCTTGGTAACATGGGGTCTTTAATGATTCCAGACAAATTTTATAATTATTTGTTCCATTTCTGTGAAGAATGTCACAGGTAATTTGATCAGAATCACATTGAATATGTAAATTAGCTTGGGTAGAACTGACATTTTTTAAAAAGAATTACTTATTAATTTTATTAATTATTATTTAAATTTGCTATAGGGCACATGTGCTCACTAGAGAGAGAGAATATGAAAAAGCAAGCCACTGAGTCTGAGACTCGAACTGCAGTCAACCACAGCTTTCCTTGTAGAAGTCTTTAACCTCTTTAGTTAGGTTTATTCCTATGTATCTAATTTGTTTGTGGTTATTGTAAATGGGATTGCTTTCTCCAATTCTGTCTTGGTCTGTTCATTGTTGTTGGTATATAAAAATGCTACAGATTTTTGTATATTGAGTTTGTATCCTGTTACTTTCCTAAATTCATTTATTATTTCTGGGAGTTCTTTCATAGACTCTTTTGAATTTTCCATATATTATAAGCATATCATCTGAAAATAGGGACAGTTTAGCTGCTTCTTTTCCTATCTAAATGCCCTTTATTTTGCTCTCTTGTCTTATTGCATTGGCTAGGAATTCCAGTACTATGTTGAAAAGGAATAGAGAAAGTGTGCTGTTGATTCTAAGACTGTGACTATATACTCCTGTGTTTTATTTTAGAGGCTTTATAGATTTCACTTTTATGCTTAGGCTTATGATCTGTGTTAAATTATTTTCACGTGCAGGGTGCAAATGAGGTTGAAGTTCATTTACTTCCATGTGAATATTGTTCTAGCGCTATTTATTTAAAATATTTGTATTTTCTCCATTGAACTGCTTAATGCCTTAGAAGGTTATTTTTTCAGTTAAAACATTTAAAAAGTTTTATTTAAAATTATAGTAACATTGGCATTTTGGCTGTGTACAGTTATATCATTTTTTTGAAAAGTTTTTGTTTATTTTTTTCTTCCGTAAGCAAGAGAGAGAGAGAAAGAACCCCAGCTGGGTCCGAATGCTGCAGTCTACCCCAGTACCAGCTGGCCCCAGATCGTGGCTGGCATGTCCCAGCATAGTTATGGAGGTCTCCAGACATAAACCAAGAATCCTCCCATGTGAGTCAGCCTTGCAGAACATCATGTTCTACTGTTGTTCCACCGTCTGACCCTCTATGAGTTTTAACTCATGTATAGATTAGTGTTGCTACTGCCATAATTAGATACAGATCATCCCAAGAAACTCCTTCATTCTATCCATGTGTTTGTCTTTTTGCTGACATCACACTGTCTAGATTACTAAAGATTTATAGTAACTCTTGTAGTATTCTCAACTGGGCTGGACTGAGGTGTATATCATACCGGGTAAAGTCTCTTTACAATCTAAATGATGTATAGCAATGAAATGTATAAATAATAATTATAATAATGAAAAAAATAAATAGCCAATATGAAAAAAATAAGATGGTATTAAATGCTTCAACTTTGTACTTCTTTTGAAAAATTACTTTGGCTATTTTAGTTCCTTTCCAATGCCATACAAATTTGAGAGTCAGCTTGTCAAGGTCTTCAAAAAATCCTACTGCAATTTCGATAGGTGTTGCGTTAAATCTGTCAACCATTCTGGAAAGAACTGACATCTTCACTATACTGAGTTTTGCAATGCACAAATGTGGTATACTGCTTCATTTATTTAAGTCTTCTTTGATTTTGTTCAACAAGATTTTGTAGTTTTCAGCATACGGATTCAAATGTGCATTTGGAAAAAAATGTGTACAATCATATGTATTTTATGTTTTGGAGAGGTATTATGAACAATTGGTTTTAAATTTCATTTTCCTAATGCATATTGCTAATATATGAAAATACTATTGTTTTTGTGTATTAGCCTTGTATCCTACAATCTTGCTAAATTCATCTAATAGTTTTAGAACATTTTACAAATTCCTAGAGACCTTCTGCATAGACAATTATATCATCTGCAAATAAAAACAGCTTTATTTCTTCATTTAAAATATGCATTCTTTTTTATTCTTTTCCTATCTTATTGCAACTGTTTAGAACTTCCTGTACAGTGTCGATAAGGAATTACTTCCGGTACAGTGTCAATAAGGAATTGAAAGAGTGAACATCCATGCTTTGTTCACAGTCTTTTGGGAAATCATCCATCATTCACTAAGTACAATGTTAGCTATAGGTTTTTAATGGGTGCCCTTTAACATTTTGAGAAAGTTCTCTTCTATTTCAGGTTTACTGCAAGTTTTTATCATGAATTGGTATTAAATTTGATCAACTGTTTCTTTCTAGATTAATTAGTATGATTAGTTTTTTCATTCCTTTTAAAAGTCTTAATGTAGTGGATTACATTGGTTAATTTAAAAATATTAAACCAACCTTGTATTCCTGCTATGAATATTACTTTTTAATAGAAATACACATACACATGCATGTGAGCATGCACACACATAGATAACATGGACTATAGATTCAATTTCTTTAATATTTATAGAATTATCTTGGTTTCTATTTCATCTTTGGTGATTTTTGGGTTATGATATCCAGGAGATGTACAATTGTATATAAGTTTTTTATTTTACATGTATTGTCATGTTGGTAGTTTTTTTAATTTAAAAATTTATTATTATTATTTAAATTTGGTTTAGGGCACATATACTCACCAGAGAGAGACAGAGTAAGAGAGAGAGAGAGAGAGAGAGAGAGAGAGAGAGAGAGAGAGAGAAAGTGAGCTGCCATGTCCAGGACTCAAACTGCAGTCAGCCAAGTGGGAGTCCAGCACCTTAACCACCATGTCACCTGGTGGCCCCTGTAGTATTTTTTCTATTCTTTTAATGACTTCAGAATCCCCTTTTTCATTTCTGATATTAATAATTTATGTTCTCGCTCTTTTTTTGGACAGCTTTGCTAGACACATTTAAAACTTTTCAGTCATTTTAAAAATAAACCATGTCTTGTTTGATTAATTTTCTCTATTTTCTTTCTGGTTTTTATTTCTTTGATTATGGCATTACCTTTAATTTTTCCTTTTTCTTGGTTGTTCTGGTTTTATTTTGCTCTTCTTTTTCCCTTTTTTTGGGGGGAAAGCTTAGACTGTTGATTTCAGACATTTTTTTCTTTTACTAATGTGAGCATTTAATACTACAAATTTACCTGTAAACAGAGTGCTAGATGCATCCCACAAATTTTGATATGTTGTATTTTCATTTTCATTTAGTTCAAATATTTTTCTATTTTCCATGAGACTTCTTTTGTGAGCTATTAACTATTTGCTTGTTGTTTAATATACTGGTAGTTGGAGATTTTCCTTTTTTTCTTTCCCCTTTAATTTCTTTAGAACATATCTTCTATGATTTTAACTTTTTTAAATGTCTTAAAGTTTATTTTATGACTCAGGATCATGGTCTATCTTGATAATTATTTATCTTGCATATGAAAATGATGTGTATATTATATTAGTTGGGGTAGAGTCTTCTATAAATGTCAGATAAGACATAATTTGTTGACATGGTTGTTCAGTTCATCTGCATCTGAGATAGAAGTTTCTTTTCCTGCTCCTTGAGCCAGAACTGGAGAGCTTCTCCCGGAATTCTCTATTCATGCTAATACCCACTTCAGAGTTTCATTTAGGCTATGTTGCATTTAGATACAGGAATAACAGAGGAGAACAATGGTAATTCACAAATGGTTCAGAAGTACTTCAAATTCCAGTTTGATGTCTCCATCGACATGTTAGTACTCACTTTACAGTGTTCTTAGAATGCTTTACACATTTTTTTTTCCAGATTTTAAAGTTGCTTTGTCTTTGTGATAACTACTCCCTCTCCCTCTCAGCTCATGAGGTATGAATAGAATGGACTTTAACCCCAGTTCTATATGTCCCATTCTAGCCTGTTAATATGTTCTATCCCAAGGCTACAATGATTGGTTGAGGAATAAACAATGATTGGTTGAGGAATTGAACTGTGCAAAAAGAGAAGTCTCTGAGACTTTTCTGGAAAACAGAAGTTCTTTTCACTGTGGTTATTTAACTGCTGAGATGAAATCTTGTCATAGCTTGGGAAGAGTTTGCCTGAGAGTGAAAATACGCATTGAGGAAGCAAACTAGAGAAGGAAAGAGACAAACTCCTAATGAGCTTTCTTAAGTCCCTAGATGCAGCCATTCCTGAAACCAGTAGGCATTGCCCACAATCTGGAATCTTTACGTACATAGGCAAACAAAATGAAACAAAACATCCACCTTTTTTCTACATTAAGCAGTGTCAATGTTTCTGTCACTAAAAGAGTCTTAATATTAAGACTTAATATTAAGATATTTCATATCTTATGTTTCCCTTCAAACTCTAAGTTCCTTAGTTGGGAATCTAGAGACTTCCGTCCCTCCCTTAAGGCCTTGGGTAGTATCCCTTTTATGAGAGAACAAGTAGCTGATTTCATGGTTCTACAAACAGAAATGGTCGTTCTTAAAGAATCTCAGCATGTAAACTGGGCAGAGAAGCTGGGTCTCAGCAAGGAGCCAAGGAGTATGTTTGCAAGTCTGCATCTGTTGGGAAGATTAATGTACAAGGCAGACTGTGGACTAGGGTTTATTTTTAATAACCAGAAGCCCGTTTTACTTTTGAAGTGTGCTGCAGCCTCCTGTGACAAAAGGGAAAAGATGGTTCATTCCTTCTCTTCCTCACCCCATGGAATCTACATTTCTGAGAACCTGACGATGACATAGCTTAGTCACCACTGAGACTCAATATTCAAGAAGAAAATAAAATGATTAGGGTGGAAAAAAGGCAGGCTTTTTAAAGATGGAGAAAGAAGATTGTTTCTCTAGTATTTTTTTTACCTTTGCTAAAATTCATCAGGATCCCAAACTATGGGGTGGATGACATTTTTGGCATGCAGGTACCCAGTATATAGATATTGAAATCATAGAAACTTGGAATACAAAGATAATGAGCTTATAGCCCATGACTTTAGTGATTCAGAGAAGGGGGATCTTGAGGGAAAGTGGCTTGCCCAAGGTCACACAAAATTAAAAGCAGAATAGAAAATATACCCTGACGTAGGTTATTCTACCTGCATCCTACATCCTTCCTTCATAGCCCACAGCACACAGATCTCATTTATAATGTGCCTACATTTTCAGAAGTACCTCATGATGGGGTCCTCCTATGTGGATATCCCCTTTTGTCTTGGCCATCCTCCACCTGTCCATCACTCGTCCATCTATTACTAGTCTTCATGGGGTATTTTCTAACATAGTAGGATTTAACCAGGTTTGAATGTGGACAGTGCAACCAGAGGCATGCCACTTGCTTTGGGCCATGGAATTTGAGAGGAAGTGACATGTGTCCCTTCAGGGCAGAGATCTTTAAGTAAGATTGACTTATTGTTGTATTATCAACAAGGATTTATTGAGCACCTCTTCTGTGCCCCACACAGTACTGATATGGCCTTGGGAGCACAAGTTGACCCTATTGTCTAGGAGCCCAGCAAGGGAAGCATATATGGAAGCAGTTGCCACACAAGGTGATGGGAGCTGGGCCAGATCTATTTCCTAGGCAGACTGGATCAACAAAGGGATGGTCAGCTCTGCTAGAAGGTAGGGTTAGTTAGAGAAGGATGTGTTAATAAAACCTCTCTCTCTCTCTCTCTTTCTTCTTTTTCTTCTTCTTCTTCTTCTTCTTCTTCTTCTTCTTCTTCTTCTTCTTCTTCTTCTTTTTAAAAGTTGTTGTCATAGGACACATGAAACCACCAGATAGAAAGAAACAGTGAGAGGGGTGCAAAAAATCAGCCCCCAGGGGAATGGGTTACACTGCAATCTCTTCACCTCCTCTCAGAATGCTGGGCACTCATGCACAAGCGCCTGATGTAATTTTCACGCTGCCATGTCCAGGATTTGAAATAATAGTTGGTCAGGTGGAAACTCAGTGCCTTAACCACCATGCCACCTGCTGGCCCCACTTTCTTCTTTTGTGACATCAACCTTTCTTTGCTCTTTGTTATACTACCACGTGTCTACCCTCCCCCCTTAAGCCTACAGCCCATTTGGTGCTATACCTAACATTTTTGTGCATCAGTTTGCTCTTCTCTCAAGTGACTATAATTATATTGCTCCCTCACTAGAGATGTTTTGAGGATTAAGTTATTTAACATATATGTATGAGCAGGGGATAATGCCCCATGCATAGTAAGCACTCGGTAAATTTTAAGAGTACAATACTTTGTATATAACAGGTGATCAAAAGTATTTTATTTATTAAAGTGCTTCTCAATTTCAATTGACCATGTCATCTAAAATAAAAATAGTTCTTGAGTCAGCCAGTGGCATGGTGATTAAGATGACTGGATACCACATGACTGACAGTGCAGTTTAAGTCCTGGACCCAGTGGCTTGAAAAACACACCAGGCATGTGTGCGTGAGTGTATATGCATGCATACCTAAAGTCTTGAAAGGAGAAATGGAGGGGAAGGAATTGCAGTGTGCCCATTCCCCATGGGGGGAGTGCTTTCTTACTGTCTCTTTTTCCCTATCTGTGTGTCCTGATCACTTGCTGGCAAATACATAAGCCCTCTAGCAAAATAAAATAAATCTGACTGTTAGAAGCCTCTAGTTGCTTCATGTCTACTCTTAAAGAGCATCCCTGCCTTGAATTATCCAGTTATTTTATCTGCATTGGTATCACTAAATGATTAGCTGAGATTAAAGGAGCAGCTACTATTAAAAGTCAGGGAGAAAAAAACAATGACTCAGAACTGGCCCTAAGGCTAAGCACCTATTAGAGGAACAAAATGTATGCTTGCATTCAATATTAAAGAGACACCATAGGATGACCACACTTTCCAGTTTGTAGGTGCTTTGATAAGGAGATACCATTGCCCAAGGGAGAAGGGGGAGATAATTATCCTGTTGGGTAGAGAGCTTCCAGGGTGTCTCAGATGGATTATCTGTGTCCATCTGTACTCTAAACAAACACACCAAGAACGGGATGACATTGGTTTATAGAGTTGCAAAGAAGACATCATACAAAGGAAATGGCAGGTCTCTTTTTTCCTTTTCATTAATTCTTTGAGGTATGGGAAATACTTTTCTAAATATCAGTCAGGCATGCTAGCGATGATGGTCCAGAACCAACATTACCTAGGTTCTGGAAAGACTGGAGGTAACCGGAGCCCCAAGAAGGAGTGAGAATTGAAATGCTGCTTTGAGAATGCTGATCTGCAATCAGGAGGAAAGAGGACCAGAGAATATCTGCTCTCCACTTTGATGACTGTGAAGGACCAATCTACAGATTGGAATTTTGGCAGCAAGGGCAATTTCTGTTTTTGTGTATCACTTTTCTGATTCAATGTTTTAATATGTTTCTTCCTGTTTATTAAATGCTATTTCTGATAACTTTGTGATGAGAGAGTTGGCAGGCATGCTCGTGTCATATTTTATGATCCCAGGAGGACTATGTGAAGTGTGCATAGAAGAGAGGATATGCCAAAAAAAAAAAAAAGACATTGATCAATGAAACAGATCATTGGGAGAGTTCATGGAAAGATGCAGTGACAAAGAAGATACACACAGACATGCACCCAGAGAGAATCTGAGGCTGCCTGTTTAATAAATAAATAAGGGGCCATCCCTGTGGTACAGCAGTAATGCAGTGCTCAAGAGAAGCTGAATCCCACATGGAGATTGTAGTTTGGTTCAGAGTCCTGGCCAGGTTAGCCTGAAACATGCTGGGCATGTATGTGAATGCTCAGTATTGAATAGGCAGGAGGACTGGAGGAAGGGAATCATGATGTGACCAGATCCTTTGGAAGGCACTTCGGTCTCTCTCTCTCTCTCCTCTCACCTCTCATGTGCATGCATGAACATCCTATCATGAAGACAGCAATAAAAAATTACATAAATAAAATAAAATGAATTCTTTTAAATGGTGTAGAATTCAGAGCTGGGAGGAGTGAACAAAAAGAATTTTTGAAAGAGATAATTCTTAAAGCCTTAAAGAGTGACTGGACTTTGGATATATGAAAGAAGAAATGGTATTCTAAGATGGATCTGATGGTTAATTTTATGTGTCAACTTGACTAGGCTATGGGGTGCCCAGATATTTGATCAAACATTATTCTGTGCTTATCTATGAGGGTGTTTTTAGATAAGATTAATATTTACATGAATGCCGGAATAAAGTTGATTTATCTTCTTTACTATGGGTGACCATCATCTAAAATATTGCACGAAAGTGACTAGACAGTGGTGCGGTAAGAAGGCAATGCTTTGCAAATCTGGCCCACATAAAGAGTTTCTGGGTTCATGTCTGGAAGACGTCCGTGAGTATACCCAGTATGCATAAGCCCATGATCCAGAGTAGGCTGAAGCTGTGGTGGATCTCATCAGAGGGATCAATTTAGGGGTACCTGTATCTCTGCCTCTGTCTCTCTAGCTCATAAAAAAGAAATAAAAATAAATTGCAAAAAATATTGCATGAAAATATTATTCATCTCAATTGCTGAGTACATTTAGTGTCTTTACAAGTTTTAGGCCTCACTCACCTTACCCTAATCCTGGCCCTGGTTTTGAAGTGATGATTTGAATTTGTTGGCTGTGGAGGGCCATAAAGGCCAGTGTGGATATGGAGAGATCAGAAGGGTAGTACGCACAAAAGAGATTCTCCCAGAGTCTGAGTATGAGCAAGAGGGAGGGGACTTGTGGGCAAGCTTGCAGGTCTCTCCCCTTTGAAGATTCTGAGGAGAGGATAAGAGAGGGATGCTGTCTGCAGTCCATCTGTGGTACATGGCTGCCAACAAGGCTCGTGAGACAAGTGCCCACTTTCCTCAGCAAGGCTGCTGGGGATCCATTTTCCAGGAGGGGTGGGAAGCATCACATGGTCTGACTCAACCATGCCTTGGTGCAGATCTGAGGTACTCCCCAAGAGCCAATGGTTCCCTCTCTGTTCCTTTCTGATATCTACTTGAACCCACTCACCTCAGTTACAGCCCAGCTAAGCCCTAGTTCCAGTTGGTGAGATCTTTGCAGAGACCACCAGCCATGGGTTCCTAGAGCTCAGGGGCATGTGGACCTGCCTCTGTCCGTAACATTGCAGACAGGGCTCTGACCTGGAACACAATCTACTTCTGTGATCCTGGAGGCTGCAGTTGGGCAGCAAACACTGGACATCCAGTGAAGGCCTTGAAGGCACACTAGAAGGCCACCTATGAGATGAGATCAGAGTCAAGTGGGACCTCTGAGTCCCGAGGACACGGGTAAGGTTATCAAGACAGTCAGGCTAGGACCAGGTGGGGTAGCAGTGGATGAAGGAAAGGCTTTGTCTTAGGAGTCAGCAGACCCAGGGTCTAGTCCTGACTGCTGGGTCACCTACTTAGCATGATCTTAGGCCAGTCCCTTGCCTCTTTGAGCCTCAGTTTCCCTGTCAAATTAAGAAATTAGGCTAGAGAATCCCTGATGTTTATGTTATTTGAGTATTAGCAGAGCTGCCAAGGAGAGTAACTGATGGCCCTGTTCTTGAGGGTGAATCATAAGCTGGTGTGTCAGCTAATGCTACAATGATGCTGTTGATAAACCATCCCAAATTCAGTCTCAGGGCCTTAACACAGCAGTGAATTATTCTCATGCTCACAGTTCTGCCTATCATCTACCATTCAGTTGCCACTGCCTGCTTCTTAGTGGAGAACCTGCCCAGTAGCATAGACATGACTAGTCAACTTAGGCTTTAAGGACATCCTGGTCAAGTGAGAGGTGATGGGGCCACCCAGAATCTTCATATTAGAAACAGCACTGGGAGAGACTCAGTAACCACCACCACTAGTTGACCCTATTGTCTTCTAGCCTGGATATCGGCTCAACGGCCTGGGCTTCAGTTTGTCTAGATCTTCCCACTGTTCCTTGATCCCTCTGGCAGGTTTTGTGTCACTCTTCAGAAGCTGGGAATGAAGTGAATGTGAAACAAAACTGAGCATTTAGGTGTGAGAGAACAGGTCTGCACACATCACTGGGGCTCCTAGATACAGCCATGCCTGAATCCAGAATTTCTCAGTTATACAACTCAACAAATTCCTTATTTTAACCCAAAGTTTAAATGGGTTTTCTGTTACTTGCAATAGCAAGAGTGGGCCTTGCTTAATATAAGAGCTCACAGGCCAGCCGGTAGGGTGGTGGTTAAGGCAGCTGGATCCCATATGTCCATCTGTGCAGTTTGAGTCCTGAACATGGCAGCTTGAGAAAACACTCTCAGTGAGTGTGCATGCATGCCCTAAATCCCAAAAGGAGAAATACAGAAGAGATTGTGGTGTGACCATCCTTTGGGGGAGGGAGTGCTTTCTCACTTTCCCATTTTTCCACTCTCTCTCTCTGTGTCTCTCTGAGTACATATTCTCTCTAGGAAATTAAAAAGAAGGAAGGAAGGAAGGAAGGAAGGAAGGAAGGAAGGAAGGAAGGAAGGCAGGCAGGCAAGCACCACCAAAAAAGCACTTACATACTTAGTGGGAGGACTCAACCTGGGAGAGAAGAGGGCAGCAGGTACTTCCCAAGAGGAGTGTAGGTTAAAGCCTTACTAGTCAGAGTATGGTTTTTGGATCAGAAGTTAGCATCTCTTAAGAACTTATTAGAGATGCAAAATCTCAGGCCTTTCCCCATATTTGCAGAATAAAATCTTCATTTTAATACATTTTAATAACTGTACCAAGTGATCAATATGCACATTAAAAATTGAAAGGCAGGGACCAGCAGATGGCATAATGGTAATATTGCAGGACTCCCACATGGTGGACTGTGGTTTGAGTCCAAGACTTGGCGGCTTAAAACTCAGGCTGGACATGTGTGCATGTGTACCCAAAATCCTGAGAGAAGAATGGAGGAGAAAGGATTGCGTGGCCATACCCTTGGGGGGGGGCAATTTCACGTTTTCTGTCTCTCTGTCAAACACACGTGCCCTATAGCAAAAAATCCCCCCCAAAAAATATTGAAAAACATTTGTGTTGAGGACCAGAACAAATCTCTGCACCTCTGTGGGCATTCCTTTGTGACTGGGTACAGGTTAACAGTTAACTGGAGTTGGATACCAGAGTTAAATATCAGCATTAGCCATTTATTAGTTCAAGGACAATGAAATGTCTATTTTAAAATATCTCTGAGCCTGCTTTTTCTTCTAGAGAATGGGAGTAACAACAGTAGCTACCTCAGAACCTTGAAAGGACTCGGTGTGTTTAACTCATGGGAAGTGCTAGGCACACTAATGAGGAATAACTCAAAACGTGCCAGCTCTAGTTATTTCCACAACTCTACAGTGCGTTGTTTTTTGTTCAACCCACCTAATAACTTTCAATAGACCAAATGAAACAACAGATGGAAAAACATTTTTGGATTGTGTCAAACGATGAAAAAGTAGTGATCTTTTTCTGAATCTTAAAAGCATTTACAAAGTTTGTTCCATCTGTTGTGGTTATTTGACTTTGACATATACCTTTGAGCAAGGATAGGAACCAGATAAAGAGACAAGGAAGTGATCACTAGGAGGGAGCAGTGCTCTGAGCTGAGTCTAAGGTTAAAAGGGCCCCTGTCTTCTAGGGAATGAGCAGATCAGCATTTGGGCAGAGAGTCTTGGCTGAAGACAGGTCTTAGAGAGCCCTGGGTGGTATGCGAGGATCTTGGGCTTTAACCAGCAGAACATGAAACTAATCACAGTGACACTCAAGTGAAGCTAGTTTCTTATAGCCCTTAGACCTGGCTGAAAATGAGTCTGTTTCTCTGACTGTGTGTCTTCATATATTCATAAAACTCAGAAGGGTAGGGCCAGCCTTTGGTGTAGTGGTTAAAATACTGGACTCCCACATGGATGACCATGGCTCAAGTCCCAGACTCTGCAGCTTGAAAATCATACTAGGCATATGTGCATGCGTGCCCAAAATCCCAAGGGGAGAATGAGGGAGAAGAGATTGCAGTGTGGTGAGTGATTTCTCATTTTCCCTCTCTCTGTCTCTGTCTCTCTCTGGCAAGTGCACTCACCCTATGGAAAAAAAAAATCTTAAAACAAAACAAAACTGAACTAAAAATCTCAGAATGGCTTCAGGTGGGATTTGAAGGCCTGACACAGTCCAGCCCTACTGCAGGAGAATTGGGGGTGGGAAAAATCAGCAGTTTAGCTAGGTTCATGTTTCATTTGAGATACCTATTTAAGATGGCCTCTGAAGATCCTCGCGTCCCACTGTTTATGCCCTGTGCATTCATCTCCCATTGAGAGTGGGCGGGATTTAGTGCTGCACTTCTAGTGAAAAGAATTTGTCAGAGATAATGGAGTGTCACTTCTGAGAGTAGGTTGCAAAAAGACAATGGCTCTGTCTTGAGTATCCTTTCTTGTCCCTGTATTCTTTTGCTCCAAGGTAAGCCAGCTGCTCCATTGTTAGCTGCCTCTTGAGAGACCCACATGGGAAAGAACTGAAGGAGACTTCTGGCCGAGGGTCAGTGAGGAACTGAAACCCTCAGCCACAACCCCCTGCCAGCAACTGAATCCTGCCAACATAAGGCAGAGGCAGGATAAAGTTACTCCCATTCTCCAGAAGAAAGAGCAAGCTCAGAAATATTTAAAATGTGAAATAATACCTGTATATTGTTTTAAACTGGTACACGCTGGGGATAATTTGATATGTAGTAATAGATAATGAATATACCTATTCTAGTGGATATTTGTGCTTAGAGCTTAAGGGAGAGGTCAACGGTGGAGATAATGTTTAGGAACTCTGAGTACTTGATGGCATGTAAAGCCATGAAACTGGATAAGATTATAAAGTAGAAACGGTACACAGTGAAGAGCAGAGGTCTGAGGAGTGAGCCCTGGGGCTCCCTAGCAGTTAAAGGTTGGCCAAAGGAGAGAGATTCAGCAAAGCTAAAGTACATGAAGTGGCTAAGGAAGAAGAGGGAGGAGGGTGTGGTATCAAGAGTCAAGAGAAGGATTTGGGTGTGTCAGAGGAGGGGTCAGTGCTGCTGTGAGGCCAGAACAGGTGAAGATGGAGAAGCACTGTTGGCTTGGACTATACAAAGTCAGTGGACAACCTGGACAAGAACAGTGTAAATGGAGTGGAAGACCATTGGACAGGGTGGGGAGCAAAGTGGGGAACAGAGAGGTGATCGTGTGCCTGACTATGCAGCAGGAGGCTTGCCCCCCTAACCCTGAAATAGAGACTCTCCCCTTCATCTCCATTATGACTGTGTTTACTTTCCTGTGTAGATTTATTTTATTTTATTGATTTCCTGCATGAATGAGAGAGACATAGAGACAGAGAAAGAGAAAGAGACAGCTCCTCTAACAAGGTCTTGCCACTGCAAGTCACCCCCAGCCTTAGCCAGCCTTGGATCATGGCCATGTGGTGTCTGGGGGTAGTCAGAGAGGCCTCCAGAAGCGAACTGGGAGCCTCCCCATGTGAACACCTCACAGAGCATCGTGTTTTACTGCCGTGTCACTGTCAGCTCCATCCTCTGTGGTTCTTGGTCTTAGGAGATGAGAGATGGAAGACAGAGGCTGGAGCAGAGTAAAAGGGTGACACAAGGATCAGGAAGCAGCTAGAGCAAGCTTGATGGCAGGGCCAGGGGGCACAGTGGATTAGATCCTATTTGGATTAATTTGTTAAAATAGTTTCTTTGTATGGTCCGAGCTAGAAACCTATCCTTCAATCAGTCATTCAACAAACGTTCAGTGTGGGAACTGTGCTACACAAAGGTTATTTGTCATCAATTCAGACATCAACCCACAGGAAGAGGATTCATGGTCCAGGGGAGGCAGGCACTTTAATAAACATTATAGAACCTTATTAGCAGCCGCAGTGTGGCAGAGATATGTCCTTTTGCTATGGGAGAGCCTGGGAAGGAGGGTCTGAGCTTGCCTGGGGAATGAGTGAAGAGGTACGGGAGGAAATGGTCCTGGAGCAGAACTTAAAGCTAGCACTCTACTGCAAAGATCATTCCAGGCCCCTTCTCGCCCCTCCCTTCAAACCCCAGCAGCTCTCCCTCCTTTTCTTTTTCTTTTAGAGAGATTTTTGCTATATGGTATGTGTGCTTGCCAGAGAGACAGAGAGACAGAAAGCCAGAAGTCACTCCCTAGGAGGGATGGCCAGGCTGCAATCTCTTCTCCTCCATTCTCCTTTCAGGATTTAGGTTCTCACACACATGCACCCAGCATGAATTTTAAGCTGCTGGGGTCTGGGACTTGAACCATGGTCAACCACGTGGGAATCTATCAATGTACCATTACGCCATCTGCTGGTCCCAGCTCTCCCTCCTTTTCTAACTCTTCCCTTCCCACTCTCCTCTTTCCCCTTTCTTCCCCTGGTTTATATTCTCCTTTTCTCCTCTTTTTTCTCTCTCTCCTCTTCCCCTTGCTTCCCCCCTCCTAGCCTCCTCCTCCTCCTTTTTTCTCTCCTCCCTTCCCCACTTTTCTCTTCTTCCCTTCTCTGCCTTCCTCCCCTACTCTTTTCTCTCCTCTCCCTCCTCTCTGACTCAAGATGAAAGACCTTCTCTAGCCTGGAAGCTGATGAATTATGCATGCCCATCAGTGGGTGGGCCTGGTGTCCAATTAGGGCCTTGGCCAGCATGATAATATAGACAGATTAAAATGTAATTCATTGGGGTTGACATTTAAGCCCCATTGTGAATGGCAGGGAAGAGAAGCAATGCTTCCTTGGTACCTCGTGTGTGTGGGTTCTTCTCAGCTATCTGCAATGCTTAGCTAACACCCCTTAGAGCAGACAGACTGATTCACCAGAGGACTGGGTAAAGGCCCAAGACAGGCTTTGAGCCCAAGCAGACTTTTAATAAAACTTTTTATTGGGAAATACTTTGAGATTTATACAAGAGTAGGGATGATAGTACAGAGAGTTCCCATGTACCACTCACTGAGCTTCCTTAATGTTAACGTCTTATGTAACCATGGTACAATGATCAAAACTAAGACATTAACATGGGTACAAGACCATTAATTCATCTACTGACTTTTTAGGATTTCACCCAGTTTCCCACCAATGTCCTTTTTCTGTTCCAGGCTCCAGTCCAGGGCCCACATTCCAAAGTGGCCTTTTGTGATTTTGCCTCTTCAGGGAATGGCAACTCCTCCCAGCAACCAGGTGGGTGGTTCTCAAACTTTCAAGTCCAGAGATGTACCAGTGATTTTGTTGAAAGACACTTATATTTCTTTATGTACCTATCTATCTTTTTTTAAAAAAAAATTACTTTTATTTATTTATTTAGTGCTTTTGCTATAGGGTATGCGTACTTACCAAAGAGAAACAGAGAGAGAGAGAGAGAGAGAAAGAAAATGAGAAATCAACCATTGGTGGGATGACCACGCCGCACTCCCTTCTAGTCTCCTCTATGGATTTTGGGCATGTGCACACATGTACCTAAGGTGATTTTCAAGACACCTGGTCTAGGACTCAGACCATGCTGCTGGCTATGTGGGGTCCAGTGCCTTAACTGTCACATCACCTGCATCTATATTTTAACAAACACCCCAGTTAGCAGGGAACTGCCAGCTCTCACCTACACCTAAGCATGGCTGATTGGTTTCTAGTTCCATTGTCAAGTTAGTTGTCAACTTGTAGGTTCCTTTCATCCCCTGGCTCTGTCTTAGGACAAGGCACAGTTACCCCTACCCATCACCCACTGCTAGGCCTTGGAGGGAGGGACTGAGCTAACCTGCACATCTCTCCTTTCCACCAGTTGGCTGAACATAAAGCTGGCCAGGGCAAAACACACATAAACCCTGTTTGGAAAGGGGAAGAAACGATACTTATCTGCCACTCACAGACATGTGCACATTATCATTTAATCCACAGAATACGCTCTGCAAGTAGGTATTATTTTTCCCATTTTATAGATGAAGAAATTGGAAAAAAAAAAAGTAGTATTAGGTATAGGGTTGCCAGATTTAGCAAGTAAAAATACAGAAGGCACAGTTAATTTGAATTTTAGATAATACTATATTGGGGACATCGTTTTTTTTTTGTTGTTGTTGTTGTTTTTTAATTTAAAAACAAAAACAAAAACTTTTTTTTCATAGGAAATCCAAGTGTAGCTCAGTCTCATCTGTTTGATCTTACAACCTTGTCACCTGGTGAAGGGGTAACCTATGGTGGCCAAGCTAAGAAGTCGGCCTGCACTCTGCTGTCTGTGGCACGGGCACCCTTGTGCTCCTTGCTCTATGCCTACCTCACCTGGAAAGCTACATGCACCACAAGGTGGGGGCCACATGTACTTTTCCTCTGCAGTATCTCCAGGGCCTAGCACTCTGTGGCAGTAGTCATTTAATATATATTTGTTCAATAAATGAATTGCTAAATGCATGCATGAATGAATTTGCCACTCTATAGCAGAGAAGGTTTTGCACGGTGGCAATTAAACAGAATGCCTAAGCTGTGGGATGATAACATGCTGATAACTGGATAAGCAGAGTTAGGAGATCCGAGGCCTCATGCCCACACCAGGGACTTCAGACTTCATACCCAAGTCAAGGCAAAGGGTCCACTCTTCTTCTTGACTGAACTTCCTGGGGCCTCTGCGTTTCTATCTGTCACATGGGTTTGCATCTCTTCCAGCTCTAGGCTTCTGTGATTATGATTTTTCTTCCTTAACCCTACCTTCCTGGATAGGTAAAAAAATATATATGGGCAATTTAGAGGGTTTGCAGCCAACTATTTAGATATTCATTGAGTTGTTGGAAATGGCATGATGCATTTTTGTATAGAACACAAAATACTACAACCCAATACTTCCCAGATGGTTATTTCTTCTCTCTCCTTTCTCTTTTCCTCCATGACAATTTTCTTTGTTTTATTTATTTATTTTTTTTCCTTTGGAGAGGTTTTTTCGTTATAGGGTGCGTGCGCTCGCCAGACAGACAGAGAGAGACATAGAGACAGAAAGCGAGAAATCATCCCCCAGGGGGGATGGTCACGCCGCAATCCCTTCTCCTCCATTCTCCTCTCGGGATCTTGAGCACGCACGCACACGTGCCCGGCGTGAGTTTTAAGCCATCGGGTCCGGGACGCGAACCATGGTCGACTATGTGGGAGTCCAGCGACATAGCCATTACGCTAACTGCTGGTTCCCAATCCATGACAATTTTCTGAGCACCCCCTTGGTGCCTGGTCCTGTGTTTCTTTTTCCTCGAATGTTCCCTTCCACCCTGTCAAAAGTAGTATTAGGTATAGGGTTGCCAGATTTAGCAAGTAAAAATACAGAAGGCACAGTTAATTTGAATTTTAGATAATACTATATTGGGGACATCGTTTTTTTTTTGTTGTTGTTGTTGTTTTTTAATTTAAAAACAAAAACAAAAACTTTTTTTTCATAGGAAATCCAAGTGTAGCTCAGTCTCATCTGTTTGATCTTACAACCTTGTCACCTGGTGAAGGGGTAACCTATGGTGGCCAAGCTAAGAAGTCGGCCTGCACTCTGCTGTCTGTGGCACGGGCACCCTTGTGCTCCTTGCTCTATGCCTACCTCACCTGGAAAGCTACATGCACCACAAGGTGGGGGCCACATGTACTTTTCCTCTGCAGTATCTCCAGGGCCTAGCACTCTGTGGCAGTAGTCATTTAATATATATTTGTTCAATAAATGAATTGCTAAATGCATGCATGAATGAATTTGCCACTCTATAGCAGAGAAGGTTTTGCACGGTGGCAATTAAACAGAATGCCTAAGCTGTGGGATGATAACATGCTGATAACTGGATAAGCAGAGTTAGGAGATCCGAGGCCTCATGCCCACACCAGGGACTTCAGACTTCATACCCAAGTCAAGGCAAAGGGTCCACTCTTCTTCTTGACTGAACTTCCTGGGGCCTCTGCGTTTCTATCTGTCACATGGGTTTGCATCTCTTCCAGCTCTAGGCTTCTGTGATTATGATTTTTCTTCCTTAACCCTACCTTCCTGGATAGGTAAAAAAATATATATGGGCAATTTAGAGGGTTTGCAGCCAACTATTTAGATATTCATTGAGTTGTTGGAAATGGCATGATGCATTTTTGTATAGAACACAAAATACTACAACCCAATACTTCCCAGATGGTTATTTCTTCTCTCTCCTTTCTCTTTTCCTCCATGACAATTTTCTTTGTTTTATTTATTTATTTTTTTTCCTTTGGAGAGGTTTTTTCGTTATAGGGTGCGTGCGCTCGCCAGACAGACAGAGAGAGACATAGAGACAGAAAGCGAGAAATCATCCCCCAGGGGGGATGGTCACGCCGCAATCCCTTCTCCTCCATTCTCCTCTCGGGATCTTGAGCACGCACGCACACGTGCCCGGCGTGAGTTTTAAGCCATCGGGTCCGGGACGCGAACCATGGTCGACTATGTGGGAGTCCAGCGACATAGCCATTACGCTAACTGCTGGTTCCCAATCCATGACAATTTTCTGAGCACCCCCTTGGTGCCTGGTCCTGTGTTTCTTTTTCCTCGAATGTTCCCTTCCACCCTGTCAGAGAGAACCATAAGCCCAGAGAGACCCAGCACAGCACAGTTCCTTGCAGACAAGGAAAGACGTTGAGAGCGCATTGTATCTTTTAAAATAGACCTGTTGTCGTCGGAATGTATTTTTAGCCCTGGGAGAGATTGGCATGCTCTCAGTGCCACCATCTGCCAAGGCAGTTGCTAGGCAACTGACACTGACGACAGTGTGGGGATGACTTCATGGAGGATCTGGGGACCCTGGTGGCCCAATCACTCTCTACTGTCTAACTCCTACATGCCAACAGTCAAGCCCGGGAGAATAAACGTTCTTCTCCTTCTGGGAGAGGACAGAGTTGATTTAAGGCCATGAGCAGAGCTCAGAAGGTACTTGCTACACAGGTGAGAAAGGATGCAGGGCCATCACTGTCATCCTTGTTGGTAGATTTTCTATTTTGAAATTTGAGATATGCTGCTGTAGTTTAAGGCTGGGCTCTGGGCTCAGTGGTCCCAAAGAATACACATGTCCCTGCCTGGTGGCTCCGTAGGCTGTCTGAATTGGGGCAGGAGCTGTTTGGAGGGCCAGAGGAGGCTGGGCAAAACAGTAGGCAGTAGCCAGGACTCCTGGGTTCTGTCCCAATTCTGTCTTTTGCTCTCTGTGAACTGCATGAGTCTCTGCCATTCAGTCTCCTCCTGCCCCCCAACCCAATTTTGTTGCCATCAATGATATTGAACCAGATAAAACGCCTTTAAAGGGATAAAAAGCAGAATAACCACAGAATAGAATCATCCATGAGCCAGACCTGGGTGTAGGTCCAGACTTTGCCTATTATTGCTCATATGTGACTTCAAGTAACATACTAAACTTCTCAGTGCCTCAGTCTCTTTGTTGATAAATGATAGTGAGGATGTACTTATTGTTTTGTGAGAACAAAGCAGAACATGAAAGGTATGCATCTTTGGATCTTCCCTGCAACCTAGTAGTTAAGGGAACTGGACCTCACATGACTCACTATGGTTTGAATCCTGGTCCTGGAAGCTTGAAAAACATGCCAGGCACATGGGCGTTTATGTCCAAAATCCTGGCAGAATGGATAAATAGAGAAGAGAGTGCAGCATGACCACACCCCTTCGGGAGTGCTTTCTCCTGTTTCTTAGTCTCTCTGGCTCTCTGGGGGAGTGTATGTGGCCTCTGACAGTGGAAAAAAAATCAACATGGAATATATGCACCTTTATTTTGGCATATATTGGAGCACAATAAATGGGTAGGTATTATTCAGGTTCTGTAGCAAAGATTGTCTAGTGTCCACCACAATCATGTCTTCTCATCCATATTAATAGACTAAGCTGGGCATATTTCCAGCCTCCTTCACAGCCAAATTCTCACAAAGACACATGGAAGGGTGGAGCTTCGACCTCACTCACTTATTCCCTGGACATTCAGTAGGCAGTAGCCAGGACTCCTGGGTTCTGTCCCAATTCTGTCTTTTGCTCTCTGTGAACTGCATGAGTCTCTGCCATTCAGTCTCCTCCTGCCCCCCAACCCAATTTTGTTGCCATCAATGATATTGAACCAGATAAAACGCCTTTAAAGGGATAAAAAGCAGAATAACCACAGAATAGAATCATCCATGAGCCAGACCTGGGTGTAGGTCCAGACTTTGCCTATTATTGCTCATATGTGACTTCAAGTAACATACTAAACTTCTCAGTGCCTCAGTCTCTTTGTTGATAAATGATAGTGAGGATGTACTTATTGTTTTGTGAGAACAAAGCAGAACATGAAAGGTATGCATCTTTGGATCTTCCCTGCAACCTAGTAGTTAAGGGAACTGGATCTCACATGACTCACTATGGTTTGAATCCTGGTCCTGGAAGCTTGAAAAACATGCCAGGCACATGGGCGTTTATGTCCAAAATCCTGGCAGAATGGATAAATAGAGAAGAGAGTGCAGCATGACCACACCCCTTCGGGAGTGCTTTCTCCTGTTTCTTAGTCTCTCTGGCTCTCTGGGGGAGTGTATGTGGCCTCTGACAGTGGAAAAAAAATCAACATGGAATATATGCACCTTTATTTTGGCATATATTGGAGCACAATAAATGGGTAGGTATTATTCAGGTTCTGTAGCAAAGATTGTCTAGTGTCCACCACAATCATGTCTTCTCATCCATATTAATAGACTAAGCTGGGCATATTTCCAGCCTCCTTCACAGCCAAATTCTCACAAAGACACATGGAAGGGTGGAGCTTCGACCTCACTCACTTATTCCCTGGACGTTCTTTCTCTTTCTTCTTGTAAGCAGGGGCATGGCTATTCCTGGGATCTCTCTGTGACAGTGCAGAGCACGTGGATGTGCTGAGGATGGGGTGACAGGGAACAGGGCGACTAAGTGGAGGGACCTGGGACTGCTTTTATCTTAGTGCTGTTCCCCTACTAAGAAGAGGACTGAGAGGCTGTGGTTTATGTGGGAGGGCACAGCACTGGCAGGGGAGTGGGGAGGTGACGAAGGGAAGGGAAGGCAGCCAATATATAGTGTCTTATCAAGCCAGACACCCGGCAGATGACTAGAGCTGAATTCCACAGAGTAACCATGGGAAACAGTGTAAAATGCAGCCTCAGAGCTAGCCATGGGGCCAGGGAACAGGGGCAGTTTTGCCCTGACACCCATGAGTTCCTGGGGGACATCAGTCCCCAGTTACCTTTAGTCTTCCATGTGCTGTGGGCAGAGTAAATGCCAATGGCCCAAGGGCAGTGTCTGACAGAGATACAGATACTGGCCATGGCCAGGCTGGAAGGTGTGGAAACCATATGGGCTCCAAAAGGATGTGGGCACAGCACCAGCAGCACCAGCCTGGTTCTTCAGAGGGAGAAACCATCTATGTTCTTTCAGCTACTACATATTGAGGAGCCTCTGAGACTTCCCCCCTAACTAATCTGGTTTCCAAGAGCTATGAATAGGGGTTTCAGTTTTGCTCAATTCCTTCAAGTCCTGGACTCCATGCAATATTCATGGAGGGCACGTCTTGGCTGGAGAAACCTATGGAGTAGAGAATGCAATCAAATTGTTCTAATGGTATTTCTGGAGTGCAGGTAGTAAATGGTGGAGGCCCTTAGAGAAGGGCAGTTCAGTATGGACTAGAATAGTTAGAGAAGTCTTCCAGGAGGAGGTAGACTGAAATGGGACCTAATCTGCTGGAGAGGACTTGGTGAGTCAGGGTGAGGGGCATCCTTGCCAAGCCATGGGACAGGTCTCTGTGTCGGGTGTGGGCTAAGCAAGTACCCTGGCTGGTTTGGCTGCAGGGAGGTCTCAGGCCAGTGGATGGTAGCTTTGCTTCATTATGCATTTACAGAAGTGAGCTGCAGGATGCCTCTTAGCTAGGAATGACCTGGAGTCAGGGATCCAGCCACAGGACATATTGCCATTGATCCCTGTGTTATAAGTCTAGGAAGCTAATGGCAGGTGCCCATTGTTCCCCTTGTCACACATCTAATGCTCAGGTGGTGTGTCAGAGCTCACTAAGGCCCAGGCCTGCCCAGCAGTAAGGAACAGAGCCATGACTGCATCCCACTGTTTCTTTCTCCCTTTACCTCTATCTGGCAAATGCATTCACCTTCTGGGAAAAAAAAAAAAGAGAGAGAGAGAGAAAGAAATTAGTAATAGAATTTCATCCTCATTCTCTGCTCTATTTCAATTGGGAAAGGGGTTGCAAGTGAAAACTCCAGCTCTTCACCACCCCCTACATCTCCTAACCACCTCCCCAACAGATTGAGGATGAGTTAGAAAGAATGAGGCAGTCCACCCAGGTTTTCAAAGTTCCAGTCATCCCATGTTGGAGGGAAGGGTGGACGGCAGTGTCTCTTAGGGATGAGGAGGCTGTACAGCTCTGACCCAAAACAAAGCAGATAAAAACTGCCCTTTACTGGCTTGTTGCAAATCCCATTCCCTCTCCCCATACCTCATGTGTGCAAATGTGGATTTGTCCCCTGTTCTAGATTCTCTTTGTGTTTTATTTCCATCTGGAAAATAGGAACAGTTTTCTTTGTTCCCTTTGGGAAATGTGTGTCTTGAATGAAGAGAAGGGAGGAGGAAGTGCAGTCTTCAGCCCTGAAAAGAGAAGGGAGCCCTGGTGGAGCTGGTGCTGGTGACCATGCCCGACTTTGGGGGATAGCAGGGAGGCCTCTGTGGGCCACCTCACACCTACAAGACGAGGTATTTATGACCAACACAAGATATACAATGGGCCAAACTGTAGGGATTGGGAGCAAGAAGAGGAAGATCAGTGCAGGCTATGAGAGTCAGAGAGGATGCTACCAGACAAGGAATCTCTAGTGGGCTGCGGATAGATAGAACTGGACAAAGCAATAGAGGAGCAGGACCAGGAGGCTCCATCACTCAAGGGTAATAGAGAAGAAAGCAGAGCTCCCATGTGAGAAAAAGGAGGAAGGAGGCTAGGGAGTTAGGTTAATTCCAGGGGCACTTAGATGAGGCTGGGGGAGGGGAAAATTGGCAAAGAGCTAGGCAGATCAGAAGGAAGGAGGTGACAATTACCCAATGCCAAGCCCAGACAGGATGCCAATAAGTAAGCACCCATCTCCAATCACCTGGGAAGGCTTTCATGGGACAATGGAACATCAGTATCTACTCCCAGAAATTGTTTGGGAGTTGGGGTAGGTAGAGGTGGAGTAACCCAGTAAGTGAGGCAGAAAGGGGCGGGGGGGGGAAGATAAGCAATTATTTTTTGTGGGTAGGTATGTGACATCCCAGGAGTCCTGGAGATTTCATTACAAATCTCACAGACCTGCCCAGCAGGCACATGAGGGGATAGTGGCCAGGCTTGATAGCTAACAGCCTTGTCCTGTCAGGTTAAGCATCTCTCTCCTCATCCTCCCCTGAGAAGCTCTGGGTGAGTGAGTTGGCCTTGCCACATGAGCAGGCTCACCCGAGAGAAATGAAATCACTTTACCCATGTACCTCTGTCTGCTAGAGTTGCGTTCTGAAGCAGGAGCATCCCTTTTTGCTTCCAGGATGAAATTCTTGTTCCTTCCTATAGCATTTGAAGCTCTCAATAACTTGGCCTTGGCCTGAAGTCCTATCCTCATTTCTAATTACTGTCCTATCATCATCAGTATCACCATCATCATCATCACAGGATTATTAAAGAAGGAGCCAGCTTTGATTGAGCACCTATATGCAAGAGGAACTCTTTTGAGCAATAAACACATAATAGCATTTGATCTTTGCAACAACCCTATAGGGTTCTGTTATTTTCTATTGGGCCATTGGAAAAGTCATGATGCATTTTTGCCTGGGAAAACATAGAAAAAATACATCAGGACTTATCCAATGACCCAATATTATTCTATTGCTCTCTACTATTGATCTCTTCATTTTAGAAGAAACTGAGGCACAGAGAAACTGACCTGGTCATGTTCCATCAGCCAGCACATGGCAGGACAGTGGATAGATCCAACATGCAACTTCTTGCTGTGCCTCAAGAAAACCTTGCTT
This sequence comes from Tupaia belangeri chinensis, assembly GCF_000334495.1. Taxonomy (NCBI): domain Eukaryota; kingdom Metazoa; phylum Chordata; class Mammalia; order Scandentia; family Tupaiidae; genus Tupaia; species Tupaia belangeri. Next base: position 3,266,977 of record NW_006159713.1, on the reverse strand, counting down.
GCACATGCCTCAGCCTTTATCCAGGCTGTTCCCCCTGCCTGGATTGCCTTCTCACTTCTCAGCTACTTTGTCTACCTGACAAACAGCTATATAGGATCTCACTAGGACCTAACTTAAAAATACCTCTTCAACTCCATGGTGCAGCAGTCACACACTGCACAAGGGATGTGAATCCATAGGAAAGAATTCAGGTTCAGTTCCCATCTATCTGCATGTACTGGGCATGTGCATGGCTGGCTGGGAAGGCTGGAGGTGGAGATCACATTGTAAGACCCTGTGTAGGGCACTTGTTTTTTCTCTCTTTCATGAAAGAAATAAGTACACTTAAGAAATTAAGTAAGTTTTAAAAATATCTTTTCTGGAGGTCAGCAAGTGGTTTGGTGGTTAAGGCACTGGTCTTCCACAAGGATGACTGAAGTTTGAGTCTAGGAACAAGTGGCTTGAAACTCATGTCAGGTGTGTGTGCATGTGTGTCCAAAATCTCAGGAAGAGAATGGAGAATGGATCACAGTGTGATTATCCCTTCTGCAGGTGATTTCTCACTTTCCCTCTCACTGTCTCCCTCTGATGAGCTCATGCACGGTATCGCAAAAACCAAACCAAAACAAAACAAAATCGTCTTCTGGAAACTATTGCCCAGCTGTCATGGGAAGCACTTTTCTCTGGGCTCCCCCTAGCCTGTCTTGAGTACGGGTCCATCACATCATCCTACTGGTACTGTTCCCATAACTGTTATTTCCTTCAAAGGAAGAAACCACTCTTTTCCTATTTTTGCATTTTTTAAATAAACATTCAGTTGACATAAAGAACTACATTTTCAACTTCCAGGCTTTCTTCTCCCTCCCTGGTGTGGAGATATGGTATGGTGCAAGGGTGCAATAAATCTCCGTTGAGTGGAGATGTCTCTGTTCCCTCTTGGCTCCTTCGCTGGCCATCCTGCTCCTGAGTCTGCTGTGGGAGAATCCAGACATCATGCACAGCTGCAGTTCAGTGTGGCCCACTTTGGCTGGCATTCAAGTAGTAATTACAGACAAATGAGTATTATTACAACTCGCATCAATCAGCCCCCCTCTCCTCAAATGCTCTCACCAGGAAATAAGGACGATCTCAGTAAGATGTTGCTTTGTTTAATCCCAAGTGCCTTTCTGGTGACCAGGGAATGTGTGCTACATAGAGGAACGCTGGCACTGACCATCATTAACAGTTTATACAATCAGAGGCTATAGGTCCCTGGAAGTAGGCAGGTCCCAATTGTCACTTTCTCTGTCTGTGAACCTGGACAAGGGGCTTGTCTTCTCTGAATCTCTATACTCTTGTAGGTAACGTGGGAACAATAATACTTCCTGGGAATATTATTGCAATGATTAAGTGAGATGTTGGGTAGTTGTACAAGTCATGACATATTTTTATATGTTTTCCTGTGTAAAAATGCATCATTACTTCTCTGAGGACCAAATAGTGTGACTAAATTGTCAAGGGATTCCCTAGGTAATTCATAAATAAAAACTTCCTTTTTCCTTCATTTCTCAGTGAATGATTGGTTCTTTGTTCTCTATTGGGGGTATAGTTTTGTAATCACAAAGGTTTGCCTCAGCAGTTAGGTGCAAAATCTCAACTTATCTACATTCCAGTTTTTCTTTCTACAAAGACCCATATAGAGAAGCTTTACTGGAGAAATTGGGGCTTGCTCTGGGCATAAGAGGAAAAATTGTGTTTAACATCAGATTTGCAGATTTTTTGTGGGGTTCTAGGATACTCTGGAGAAAAGTACTAAGAATTTGAAGACCTCCAATCATGAAATTCTCCTAATTTTATAAGACCTCCTTGGGAACTATCCACAGTCTGCCTGCAGAGGAAGTTTCCTATGAGACGTAGGCTTGGGAAACATCATAGGTGGTGAGGGCAGGACTTTGCCGCTTTAGGTAAATTTAGGGAAAACATTTTATCCTGAGCCAATGGCACATTTAACACCATATTTGGAAAAAATAGTTCATAAAACTTGAGGCAAGTGGCCAGATGCCTTAATGGCATGAATGGAGCTTAGGTGTGGTAGATTTTAGATGATCTTTGTCAGTCTGTTCAATTTAACTTAATGAAATATACCAATACCTTCTTCGAGTGAGACATAGGGCTAAGAGTTGGGGATTCTGGGAAGAATAGGACAAGTTGCTTCTCTTTGACTGTTCACCATCTTCTGAAGGGTGTATAGAGGATATAGAGGATATAGAGGATGCTGATCCCTGGCTGGGGTAAGGGGATGGCTGACCTGACACTTGAAGGATGAAGGAACCTGTTGCTATTACGCTGTGCCAGGTGAGTGTTTGTGCATCACTTATTATTTTCTCTGTAACTTATTTCTGTATAATAGGAATAGTGATAATGGGAAAATAATAACCATTTTCCTACTAGAAATGGTCTCTGTGAAGATTAAGAGAGAGGGACCAACAGTTCGCATAATGGCTATGTCGCTGGACTCCCACATAGTCGACCGCGGTTCGAGTCCCGGACCCGGTGGCTTAAACTCATGCTGGGCGCGTGTGCGTGCGTGCCCAAGATCCCGAGAGGAGAATGGAGGAGAAGGGATTGTGGCGTGGCCACACCCCCTGGGGGGTGATTTCTTGCTCTCTGTCTCTCTGTCTGTCTGGTGAGTGCATGCTCTCTATAGCAAAAACCTCTCCAAAAAAAAAAAAAAAAAAAAGATTAAGAGAGATAATGCATATAGTACACTTTAGTAGAGTCTGTGCAATGGCCCAGGAAATGGCGGTGGTGATGACAGCAGTGCTTTTACCCTGAGAGGTCTAGAAGTAGAGAAAAGTCAGAATAGCAGAGCTGATCTATAGTTGATGTCTAATCATGTGCCTTTTCTTGATCTTCTGAGGATTTCTTTGAAACTCATAAATTCTTTTCTCTCTCTGCTATGAAAATATTGGCTGGCTCAACCACACTGAAATTAGTTCTGCCTCCATCTTGGAGCTCCTTCCTGACAGGTTCAGCAAGAAAATCACATGGTTCAAACACAATGACAACCACAGTTTATTGCTAGCTTGAGCTTTGGTCCCTAATGCCAATGAAACCACAGTGAGTTGGCCTGTACCTCTTTAATAATCAAATCAATCCTTCATCTTCACAGAGAAAAAGAGTCCAAAACTTTCTTTTCCTCACTTTCTTTCTATTTTCCTCAGTACCAAACACAAGAGTTCTCTCTTTGTGTTCCACTAGGGAATCCAAGTCTGGATTATAGATTTAGCAAGTTATTATTGTAACTTCTGTTATTCAAATCATCTCACTGTGAGTATAGATTTTTAAGCTTCTCCTTATTTTCCTGTCAGTTTTTGCTTTATGTTTTTTGAAGCTACACTATTAGGTACCTACAAGTTCACAGTTGCAATAACTTCTTGTAATTTTTTCCCCATCCAGTTATAAATATTTCTCTTCTTTCCCACCTGCAGCAAGAGCTTTGTACCATGGGGAAAAGTTGAAATCATTTTTCTAAAACCTTGACTAGACTATTTGATAAGCCCTATGAATGCTTGTGTTTAAGTTCCTTAATTTTGTAGCCCATGCAATTTCTGATGTAAAATGTCTGTTAGGGAGGGTAGGAGCTAGAAAAAAATCTCAGCAAGATCTTAAACTGTTGAGAGAATGAGACTTCTGAGAAGCCAATCTGGTGACACTGCTCTCCTGTGCCTCTCTGCCTCCATTTTGTCTTACATTTCTTCCTCATTAGTCTCTGAGAGTTTAAATAGTTGAACTGCCATTGTCTTCCTGTGGTTTAGGAGATTTATAATCCCCTTTTTATCAATGGAAAAACTGAAGATCATTAGGGTCATTATGACCTACATAGGTCTCCCAGTTCAAAAGTAATTATAATGCAGAATCAGAACTAGAATTCAGGTCTCTTGTTCTTAAACACTGCACAGTGACAGTCTTTTCCACAGGCTTTTTGTCTATCTTCTTTGGTTAAACAGTTTATTAATCAAATGTTGATCGAGGCTATGTTCTGGTTCCATGAGCTGTGCTAGGCATGTCAATTTAAAAGGCAGGTGTCCCCTTGGACCTCACAGCCTTATGTAAAGAGCATGTTGATACCTGCAGAAAGGTTTACTGGTGAGTGTCCTGGTTGCTTTCACATCATGGAGTTTCCTGCTTACCCCAAATCAAAGACAATATCCTTAAGTATTGGAATGGTGTCTTTTTCTCTCTTTCTCTCTCTCTTTGCATCCCTTTAAAACATGCCCTGGTCCCTGGGGGAAAGAAGAGTTCCTCACTTTCCCTCTGTCTCTGTCCTTTCTAGAAAGTACACACACCCTATAGTAAATTTAAAAACAAAACAAAAACAAAAAAAACAAGTCCTGATCTAGGACTCTTTGATCAAATGGGTCTCAGTTATGAAAGATAATGGATAGAGGTAAAATGGCCTTTCTCCAGGCTAACCCTTTGTCAGAATGGTGAAGAAGGCAGTTTGATTTTGTTAGCCCCAGTTCCATATCTATCTTTCTTTGATCTCTCCTCTCCCATCTTTCACCAAGTTCTGGTACTTCCCTTTTGTTTTCTCTGGTCTGGTGAACTCATATCTCCCTCTGAGCACCTTGAAATTCACTATCATACTCTTTTACCATGGGTTGCCAATGGTGGCATTTTAGGTAATAGCTGAGAGATGAAAATTTGGATGATGCTCTCTATGTCCTCTTATAAATCAAGGGATATAAGATTACATTTAACCATGCTTTTGTGTCTTCTGAGTTTGCTTCAAACTGCCTTGGGCCCAGGATTCTTTTTTTTTTTTATGGAGAGGTTTTTGCTATAGGGCACGTGTGCTTGCCAGAAAGACAGAGACAGAAAGACAGAAAGCGAGAAATCACCCACCAGGAGGGATGGCCATGCTGCAATCCCTTATCCTCCATTCTCCTCTCGGGATCTTGGGCACACATGCACACACACCCGGCGTGAGTTTAAGCCACCAGGTCTGGGACTCAAAACAGAAAAGATATGGAATGTTGAAGTGGGGAGATTAATGTCTCTGTACTGACTGACATGCATGGCATTCCCTTTTGAAAAAACAATGTAATACACTGTAAAGTTATATGTAATCCAATGTAATATAAAGAAGATTATGATAATAATAAAAATTAAAAAAAAAATGCAGTTGACTACATGGGAGACCAGCGGCATAGCCATTATGCTAACTTCTGGGCCCTGGGCCCAGGATTCTAACAGTTGGGAATGATGCCTCTGATAACCCTAATCCATTATGAGTATTTTATTGTGAAGAGTTAAAATATAGCAGTGATTTAAAAGGATGTTGGTTAGGACCAATGAAAGAAACCAAAGTGATATCCTCTTTTTACCCCTCATGTCTTCCATGGGTAGGTCCTTAGGATGCCAGTCCTGATGTCCTCAGATCATCTCTTCCCACTCAAGACTGGGAGATAGCCATCCTTGGGACCTGACCAAACCATACACAAGGTAAGAAAATTTCTACTGCCCATTCTATGCCTACATCTATGATGCCTCCCAAAATGCATAGTCACCATGAGAGAGTGGTTGTGATAGTTCTTATTCTCTGCCACTGGTTACTTTGGCTTGCCAGGTGATGACATTTATCTTTCTTTAAACATTTTCTTTTTTTAAGACAGATTTTTCCTATAGGGGACATGTGCTTACCAGAGAGACAGAAAGTGAGAAATCACCACCCGAGAGTGATGGTCATGTCACAATTCCTTCTTCTCCATTTTCCTCTTGGGATTTTTTTGGGCACTCATGCACATGCACTTTGTATGAGTTTCAAGCTGTTGAGTCTGAGACGCAAATGGAAGTCAACTATATGGAAACCTGATGACATAACCATTACACCATTTGCGGGTCTCATTTATGTTTTTCTTTATTTTTCTTTCTTTCTTACTTTTCTTTTCTTTATTTTTTTATTTTTTAGAGATTTTTGCTATAAGGTGCATACATTCACCAGAAAGACAGAGACAGAGAGGCAGAAAGAAGTGAGAAATCACCCTCTAAGGGGGATGACCACACCACAATCCCTTCTCCTCCATTCTCCTCTTGGGATTCTGGGCATGCACGCACATGAACCTGGTGTGAGTTTAAGCCACTGAGTCTGGGATTTGAACTGTGGTTGACTACATGGGAGTCCAGTGACCTAACCACCATGCCATCTACTGGTCCCCGTTTCTATTTCATTTTAAAGCATAGAAGACATGAAAAAATCTTCAATGGCTTTTGGCAGTCAAAGATCAAAGCTGTGTTCATCGGCCAAATGCATGGTCAAAAAGGCCAAGATCAAAAGGGAAAGGTTTTTATTTGAGGTGAACTCTCCTGTTCCTCATTAGAGTACTTCTATCATTCTCTTTTGAAAGGAACACAGATGAGGAATTTTGGCTGTGGCTGGCTGCTGAAATCAAGTGCTGACAGAAGATCCCAAAACAGCTGCAATGTAATCGTAAGTCTGGAAATTAAAATAAAGTTCACTGATACATAAAAAGAAAAGGGATAACTCTCGTGGGTTTCAGAAAAATCATTCACCAGAGCCTTTATGTTGGCCTAAATCCCACATACAAAGTGGGAGGTGTAATTGCTACGGAAACCAAAGGAGAGAAGCTGCAGAAATTCAGTCTCGCAGGTGATCCCAGCCTTCCGGTATTGCTGGCACCCAGTACACCAGAGAAAATAAATGGACTTCTTCATAAATATGAAATCTAGAGAGGCCAAAGCCAAGGGTCAGATGCATTTTGAAAGAAAAGTCTTTCTCATTGAGGATGGGGAATCTGCTTCCTAAAATGTGTAATTGGGCAACTGCATGTATTTTGTGTCTGTGAGTATGAGCTTCACAGTGAAGCTTTAAAAACAAAACAAAAACTTGTAATAGTTTGTCCACCAAATATTTGCTTGCTGGCTTTATTACCCTTCTTTTTTGGAAAAAAAAGCCCTAACTGGGGTATGGGAGAGGTGAGAAACTTGTCTCTTAACTCAGGTAAACCCTTCTCTTCTTTGTGTCTCAATTTCCTCCATCAGATAATGAGGATGTGGGATTAAATGGGTGCTTTCTTTTTATTTTTAATTTAATTTATTTATTCTATGAATGAGAGAGACAGAGAGGCAGAGAGACAGTACTTTCAACAGGGTCCTGATGCCATGATACACTCCCAGCTTCAGGGAGGAATCATGGGCATGGTTGTGTCTCAGGAATCATGGGCATGGTGTGCTCAGGGAGGTCTCCAGACATGAACCCAGAATTCTCCCATGTGAGTCAGCCTTGCAGAGCATCAAGTTTAACTGCCATGCCACCATCCAGGCCCAAGATGAGAGCTTTCTGAATGTACTTGGAAAAAAAAAAAGAACAGGGCCATCCCTATAGCACAGTGATTTAGTGCTGTGCATCGTGAAGTGATTACCACATGACTGACTGGCAGCTTGAAAAACACACTGGGCACATGTGCTTGCATAGCCAAAATCATGACAGGAGGAAAGAGAGAGTAAAGGCATGGCCATCTTCCATTGGAGAGTGCTTTCTCTCTTTCTTCCTAGCTAGTATGGTGATAAAGAAAGAAAGAAAGAGAGAGAAAGAAAGAAAGTGATTAAAAAAGAAGAAGAAGAAATAAATGTTTGAGCAAAACCTGGGCCAGGCACTGAGTGGATGGGGTTTAAGTGTCTTGGTTGGCAGGTACACTATCATGCAGCTCCCTGGCTTTTAGCTGCAGAGTTGGTGCAAGCCTGACTTTTGTTCCTTACCCCAAATCTGCTTTGATAGTTGCTTTTCAAATACAGCATTGCCAAGGTCCTTCCCTGCTGTGACAAGCAGAGCTTTTGCTATAAGCTGTGGATCCCCAGCCCCCAAACTGGCCATGGCGTTACAATTTGATTTTTTTCTGGAAGACATTTTCCCCTCATCTCTTGCCTCCCCTGCACAGCTTTTATTATGGGATGACACTGGTCTCATTCTTTCAGAGTGAAACGCTCCTATCCATCAGAAGCAAAGCTATTTTTCCTAGAGAGGAAAGCCTTGTCATTCCCAGTGTGCTTCTCATATGCCTTTTCTCTCTTGATCAACGTGAGCGGGTATTAATCTCACTTAATTCCCTGCAGCTGGCCTCACTTTGCATGGCTGTTTGGGGATAAGGTTCTTTTGTTCCCCTTTTCTTTCTTTTAAAGCAAACAGATTTTTTCTTTTGGGTTTTGGATAGATGTCATCTCAAGTTTTGATTTGGAAACAACTGTCTCTAAAAACTTCTGGGATAGGGCAGAAGGACTACAAGAAAAAAAAAAAAACAGCCATTTTCTGTGTTGAAAAAATGTATTTCTGATGAAGGTCAGGCCTCTGTGTTTACAGGGAAGATGAACAGGGTGAAGGGGTTGGCATGCAGGTCTGGATCCATACTCGCTGCTGTGTGACCTTGGCAAATCTCCTTCCCCTCTTTGGGCCACGCTGTTGCCATCTGTGCAACGGGTAGTTTAGCTTTGATTAATGGTCTGCAATTTAAAAAAATACTTTGAACTCTCTCTTCAGTTGAAATCTATCAAAATCCAATTGCTGTTTTTTTTGTAGGTCAAAAATATCAAATATAGACAATGTAGTATGTTTAGACCAGAGTCTCTCAGTCTTAATGCTGTTGACTTTGGGTCAAATAACTGTGGGACACTGCCATGTAGGATGGTTAGCAGCCTCCTTCAGCTCTATCCAATAGATATCAGTACCACTCCTTTAGTTGTGACACCAAAAATGTCTCCAGACATTGTCAAACGTCCCATGGGGGGAGGGGGCGCAATCACTTCTGAAAACCACTGCTTTTACCTAATAAAACCACAAGAAGGTGAGACTCTCTTTTGAAGGGAAATGAAAGGCATGTTACCTAGGTCCACTCTCTGTGGAAGAAGAAGCTCTTCGAATAAACCAGTGTTTCAGTAGTTGTAGTTTAAAAGTTGATTAACTTGGAGCAAGTGCTATGGTTTGTATACATTATCTAGGAGATACATTCATTTCATGGCATAAAGTAGCAGTTCATTCTTTTTCGTTGCTGTATAGGATCCCATTATAAGGATATGCTACAATTTATTTATTCTACACATATATGTATTGATTCTACTAATGCTTGACATTTAAATCAGTTCTAATTTTTCAGTATTCCAGATAGCATTACTATGGGTGGCAAATTCACTTTTAAAGTTGGATGGTAAAGATGGGCCAGCTGTCAGTGCCTCTTAAGCAAACGGAAATATGGCGCTCTCCATCCCAGGTTGGAGTTTGATGTCCCCATTGTACACTGAGAGGCTTGTGGAAGATGTTACCTTAATGACTTTCCATTAAGAACTCTAGGAAACTTTGGGAGTGCAAATCTGCATCTGGACACTTATGTGGTACTCTCTAGTCCCAGGAAGACTTCCACAGGACTGGTCTCTTTGGTTTGGGTGTTCACTGACAAGAAAAACCAGGACTGTCTTGATAAATTCAAGGGAAACAGGGCCATCCTATAGCCTTGTGGTTAAGGGAGACAGACCGTCATTGCCAACTATGGCCTAGGGGGCTTGAAAAATGTACGAATGTCCAGAATCTCAACAGAATAGAGAAATGGAGAAGAGACTGAGGCATGTCCATACTCCACTAGAGGATACTTTCTCTCCCACTCCTATCTCTTTTGCTCTGATAAACATATCACTTCTGGCAATTAAACAAGAAAAAGAAAGGCAAAGCAAAGCTTTATCTTGCCTTACTCTCCAGGACCTTGGGACACTTGGAGGATGCCAGGATGGTTTCCCCTCCTCTAAGAACCCAATTCCCCATCCCTAGATGTCTTGTCCTTCTAGTAGGACTAATGAACAGATGAGTCCCTTGCCCCCAGCTTCCTGCTGGATCACACCTCCTACCACAGGCAAAGTGCTTTGATTCCCATGGAGAACGTCATAAAGTAGTCCCCTGGTCTAGGCTTCAAGTAAGCAGACACATTTGCAGTGTTCTGGATACACAGTTGAAGAAAAGCAGAATGAGAGTTGGGACTTGAGGAAGATAGGGATAGTCTAGGGGAATGGGAATTCTTTAGTGACCCCAAATGACAGAAAACCTAACTTCTGTGAACTCATTCTCTGGTGGTCTTTGTCTGCTAACAGAAATACTTGCAATTGAGATTTATAAAGAATAGAGATTTATTTGGCTCACAATTCTGGTGGCCAAAAGTCTAAAGGTGTGATACTAGCTTCAAGCTAGCTTCTAGTGCTACATCATAAAATAGTCAACAGAAACTGTCAGTAGGGTGGGCACATTGAAAAGAGAAGACACACAGTTCCCTATTTCCTCTCTTTGTCCCTCCCAAACTCCCAGCTGACTGAATGATGCCTTCTCATTAGGCCCCACCTCTTGAATGTCTCACTACTTCCTAAAGCCATTACACTGGGACCAAGCTTTCAGAACATAAAACATCGGGGGACAAATCATTATACAAACCATAACAGTAGGATAAGTACTACTCTTTTCTGGCAGATAGAATAGGATTTAACAGCATAGGCTTCCTAATAGAGTTTTACCTTGAAATAGTGACTCTGCCATTCAGTGTCTAGGACTTTTGGAAAGATTAGCTTTTCTAAATCAGTTTTGAAATCAGTCTATTTAAAATGAGGGTATTTAAATGAAGATGAACTCCATCCTTGTCATGATGATTACATAAGACAATGATGTCACCCTTTTGTCTAATTTATCTCTAAGTTTTTAAGGTCCTCTACTCTGGTAGAGGAAGGTCAGACACCTCTGGCATCTATATAAAGAGGAATGCTGGTTGGAAGCCAGGAACTTGGGTTCTGTTTCCAGCCCTATTGCTCCTCTAAGTGTCTCCATACTTTCAGTAAAGAGGTTGGCTTTGGTCATCTTTAGTTCCTTCAGAGTTGTCATGCTCTCGGAACCTGTGCATCTATACTCTTTGCCTCCAAAAATAAATATTCAACATAGAGTAGTAGATAAAAGCTCAGATTTGGAAGTCAGGGAACTAAATACTTACTTCTCCTATGCCTTAATTCTCTTTTCACTAAAAGGAAAGTAATAATATTCATTTCATACAGTTATAGAAAGATTTTAAAAAGTAATGTATGTCAAGTACTCAGCATGGTAGAAGCCATGATAATAACAAAAACATAATGGTTGTATAATATTAATATCATTACTCATAAAAATTTAAGTAATAAATTCCCTCCAGTTAAGAGAAATTTAATTTTTATTACATTTTTATTTAAATTTATTTATTTACATTCATTTATTTTATTTTTTTATACATTTTTTTCTTTATTTACATTCATTCACTGTACATCATTATCGCATACAAAATGAGATTTTTCCATTGAGAATACACTGTATATTGGCTCAATCAAGCACATCAACATATGTGTTATTGTCAACAAATCATTTTCCATTTCTTGTTTTCTGTATATTTTGCCTTTTTTTCCCATCCTTGGTTCCCTATCTTACCCTCTGCCATCTCCCACCCTCCTCCCACACTGTGTCTGGTATCTATTGTTGCTTTCTATGCCTCCCCCATTTTATTGTTTCACTAAATATCTTAATAAATCTAAATATTTTCAATAGCAAGCACAGCTGATATGTACATATCCATGAACACAAGACTGACTTTAGGCATAAACCTCAGTGAATAGAATGAACATACTGTAAAGTAGCACCTAACTAGGGCTATATAGTTTAACTGTAGTCATCAAATAGGTATTTCTAATGCCTTTTTTTTTCTTCTGAAAAATTTTTTTTTATTAATTTACATTCATTCCCTGAGCATCATCACAACATTCTAAATGTGGTTTCCCATCTAGAATATACTATATAGTGGCTTAATAATGCATGTTATCATCCATAATATTCCATTTCTACTTTCATATATATGTTTTTTACCCCATGTCTAGCCCTCTGCCCTATTCCACTCTCTTATTACACTATCTCTGCTGTCTACAGTTGTCTTCAATTCCTTTTCCCCCAACATTTCGTTGATCACACAATATCATAAGTAATCTAACTACTTTCAATAGCAAGATCAGCCGATGGTTTCAAGAAAAGCAGTTTTGAACTGGTAAGGATATTTCTTTGAAACTTAAAGCCTAGAAACAGGTTAGTATTCTGTTCAAATAGTCGGAACATGAATCTATTGATAGCTGAAGACAGGACAAAAGTCCTTAAAACCAGACAACAAAGCTTAGAAGAAAAGCAGCAATATTTTAGTCAAGTCGTAGAATACTGTTTCATCAGTTCAGTCTCATGTACTTAATCTTTCTTCTGTATCTGTTGAGGTTCGATGTTCCAGATTGAAATCTGGGATGTAATACTCAACTCCAGCTTTTGGCCCTACAATTAAGTTGCCCATTTTCTTAGTTTCTGAACTCTTATTTCTGTGTGTCTGCATTTAATTTTACTGACATAGCACTCCCTTAAGAACTTCTTGGAGATCCGGTCTGGTGCTGGTAAATTCTTTCAGGTTTTGTTTATCTGGGAAAGTTCGTGTCTTTTCTTCCCAAATGAACGATAACCTTGCTGGGTACAGAATTCTCGGTTGAAATTGCTTTTCCCTTAATACTTTGAATACATTTTCCCATTCTCTCCTCGCTCTCATTGTTTCCGATGAGAGGTCTGCCGTTAGTCTGATGGGATACCCTTTGTAGGTAACTTGCCTTTTTTCTCTTGCCAGTCTTAGTATCTTGTCTTTGTCTGTGGTTTTGGTCAATCTGGCTATAATGTGTCTTGGAGAAGATCTTCTTGGGTTGATTCTATTTGGGGTCCTCTGTATTTCTTGGGAATGGATCTTTGAGTGCCTCTCCAGGTTTGGAAAATTTTCTTGTAAGATTTCATGGAATAGATTATCAATGCCCTTATGAGTCTCTTCACCTTCTGGGATGCCTATTATCCGGATGTTTGGACGTTTGATGGTATCTAGTACTTCTCGCATATTATTCTCAAATTTTTGGGCCATTTTCTCAGTCTTCGCGGTGGATTTTTCTAGGCCAACCATTTTCTCTTCTACATTAGAGATTCTATTTTCTGTATGATCTAGTCTGCTTTTAATACTTTCAAGGGAGATTTTGACTTCTTGTATTATAGCCTTCATCTCTAACAGTTCCATCTGATTCTTTTGTAAAGTGTGAAATTCCTCTTTTAGATCTAGCATGAATTTCCTCACCTCCTGGAACTCTTCAACTCCTTTCTCCTTCCTCTTCAGCAGTTCCTTGTCTCTCTTCTCTTCCATCTCTGTTAGCTTTGCCATTATGAATGTTCTGAATTCTTTATCAGACATTTCCATGATTTCCATTGAACTGTGTGTGGATAAAGAGGAGCTATCCTTTTCCCTTGTGGGAGAGGTATTTTCCTGCTTCCCCATATTTCTTGTGGTCCTGCAGCGATTTCTAGTCATCTGGTGGATGGTCGGTTTCTTCCCAAACTTGGAAGTTCAATCAGAGGGTCGAGGAGTGTGCAGAAAAAGAAGCAGAGAGAGGGAAACAATACCAACAGCAAAAAAACAGACAAGA
>NW_006159713.1:3251998-3253380 GCF_000334495.1 Tupaia belangeri chinensis | reverse complement strand
ATCCAGAATACACTGTATATTGGCTCAATCAAGCACATCAACATATGTGTTATCATCAACAAATAATTTTCCATTTCTTGTTTTCTGTATATTTTGTTATTTTTGCCATCCTTGATTCCCTATCTCTCACCTTCTGCCATGTCTCACCCTTCTCCCACACTCTCTCTGGTATCCATGGTTGCTTTCTATGCCTTTTACCCCCATTTTATTTATTCGCTAATGAACTTTAATTAATCAAAATATTTCCAATAGGAAGCGCAGATGATATATACATATCCATGAACACAAGTCTGACTTTAGGCATAAACCTCAGTGAGTAGAATGAATATACTGTAAAGTAGCACCTCGCTGGGACTTTATAACTTACTGCAGTCATCAAATATGCATTTTTTTGTAATTTCAAGAAAAATATTTTTCATGTTTTTTTTTTTTCTCCTGAAACTTTTTTTTTTGAGAGGTTTTTGTTTTTTGTTTTTGTTTTGCTATAGGGTGCATTCTCTCACCAGAGACAGAGAGACAGAAAGCAAGAAATCACGCCCAAGGGAGGATGGCCACGCCGCAATCCCTTCTCCTCCATTCTCCTCTCGGGATCTTGGGCATGCACGCACATGCGCCCGACGTGAGTTTTAAGCCACTGGGTCCAGGACGTGAACCGCGGTTGACTACGTGGGAGTCCAGCGACATAGCCATTACGCTAACTGCTGGTCCCTCTTCTGAAACTTTTTAAAAACTAATTAATTTACATTCATCCCCTAATCATCACAGCATACAAAAAGTGGTTTCCCATTCAGAATATACTGCATAGTGGCTTAATCATGCATGTTATCATAAATAATTTTCCATATTTGACCTCGATGTCTGACCCTCTGCCCTTTCCCACTCTCTTATCACACTATCTCTGGTGTCTACAGTTGTCTTCCATTACTTTTCCTCCCACATTTTATTGATCACACAATTTCTTAAATAATGTAACTACTTTCAATAGCAAGTTCAGCTGGTAATTTCAAGAAGAGCAGGTTTGAATTGGTAAGGAAATTTGTTTAAAATTTAAAGCCTGGAAACAGGTTAATATTCTGTTCAAATACTAGGTACATGAATCTATTGACAACTCAAGACAGGATAAAAACTCTTAAAACCGGGGAACCAGCAGTTAGCGTAATGGCTATGTCGCTGGATTCCCACGTAGTCGACCGTGGTTCGCGTCCCGGACCCGGTGGCTTAAAACTCATGCCGGGCGCATGTGCGTGCGTGCCCAAGATCCCGGGAGGAGAATGAGAATGGAGGAGAAGGGATTGCGGCGTGACCAATCACCCCTGGGGGGTGATTTCTCGCTTTCTGTCTCTATGTCTCTCTCTGTCTGTCTGGCGAGCGTCAGCGCCCTA
>NW_006159713.1:3236123-3251614 GCF_000334495.1 Tupaia belangeri chinensis | reverse complement strand
TTCTTGCAGGATTTCATGGAATAGATTATCAACTCCCTTAAGAACCTCTTTGCCTTCTGGGATGCCAACTATCCGGATGTTTGGATGTTTGATGGTTATCTAGTATTTCTCATATATTATTCTCAAATTTTGGGGCTATTTTCTCAGTCTTCATGGTGGATTTTTATAGGCCAGCAATTTTCTCTTCTACGTCTGAGATTCTATTTTCTGTATCATCTAGTCTGCTTTTAATACTTTCAAGAGAGATTTTGACTTCCTGTATTATAGCCTTCATCTCTAACAGTTCCATTTGATTCTTTTGTAAAGTGAGTAATTTCTCTTTTAGTTCTTGCAAGAATTTCTTCACCTCCCAGAACTCATCAGCTCTTTTCTTCTTTCTCTTCTGCAATTCATTGTCTCTCTTCTCTTCCGTCTCTGTTAGCTTCACCATTATGAATATTCTAAATTCTTTATCAGACATTTCCATGATTTCCATTGAATTGTCTGTGGATGAAGAGGAGTTATTCTTTTCCCTTGGAGGAGAGGTATTTTCTTGTTTTCCCATATTTCTTGTGGCCCTGCAGTGATTTCTATTCATCTGATGGAAAGTGTGTTTCTTCCCAAACTTGAAGTTCAATCTGAATGTACAGGAGCGTGCAGAAAAGGAAGCAGAGAGAGAGAAAAAACAGCAAGAAATAGAAGAAAGAAACAACAGCAAGAAATAGAGAAAAAGAGAAGAAAAAACTCAAAAACAACTAAAAAATTTAATTTTTTTTTAAAAAAGCAAAAATTAGAAAACCTAGTTCTCAGGAGCCATGAAGGTATCTTCTGAGGCCTGCTCCCTTGCCTCTCCAGGGATGGGAGGAGGAGAGGGGATTATTAACAAGATAAAGGGAGATAATGCTTTGCCTTAAAAAAATTTAAAAAGGAAAAATTACCAAAAAAAAAAAAATGAGAAGACAGAGGTAGAGAGAGACAGAGACAGGAGGCTTGAAAGTCTTCCGAGCACTCAAGTTTGTGGGCAGGAGGCTGAGTTATCAGTGGAAAATCTTCATTTTGCTTATTCCCCTGAAATCACTAGTTCTCAGGAGCCATGAAGTTGTCTTCTGACAAGAGAAATTTAATTTTTAGAGCTTGACTCCCGTCGCAATCACTGAGAGTAAAGTATCATGTAGTAAGGTAACTATCACAACCTTAATGCAAAAATATAATGTTGCTTATTGTTCCTGATGCTAAGTTAGGATACAGATGGTAAAAGTTAAAGTTAGCTTAACTTTTTCTGGGTTTCTGAACCCTTTCTCTAATTTTGTAAAATAGATTATAATCTCTGGGTTTCAGTCCTAAGACATGGAGTAAGGATGAATACATGGGGTAAGGATGAAGGATTTGCATATTTTAATATTTTGTTTTATTATTAACTAGTATGCAATTGGATGAATGTACCATAATTTATTTGTCAATTCTTTTGTTAATAAACATTTGTTTGTCTCCAGTTTGAAGCTATTGTGAATAAAGATGTTGTGTACATTTCTGCACAAGTCTTTTTCATAGACAAACACATTGATATTTCTTGGTTATATTGACCTAGGAGTAGAGTTTCTTAGTAATAGGATAGGTAATGTAACTTTATTAGAAACTCCTAAGCAATTTTACAAAGTAGTTTTACCATTTTAATGCCTAACAACCATAGGTACTCGGCATACCACCCTTGCCAAAGATTGTTGACTTAGTCAGGGATTTATTTATTTGAGCTCTTTTGATGAGTATGTAGTAGTACTCACTGTGGTTTTAATCACATTATCTTCATGGCTGATGATAGTGAGCACCCTTTCATGTGATTATTAGCTATTTGGGCAGCTTCTTTTAGAAAGTGCCTGTTCAAATTTTTTGCCCATTTTAAATTGGATTGTTTTTTTAATATTGAAGTGTGCTGGTAACGTTCTCTCAAGTTTTTCTGGCATGAATATATTTGATTTTTCTTCATTCTTGAAAGATATATTTTATGATACATAATTGTATTTTTTCTAATTTATGTGTATAATTTAATTTACATTAAATCATTGTACATTTTTACAGTGTACAAGATGGTTTTTCTTAGCATGAATATGGTACATATTAGTCAAGTCAAAGATGTACCATGTACATTACCATCAACAGATAATAGTAATAATGACAGTAGAGATATGCAATGCCTGTCTTCCATTATCTATAACCACCTTTTCTATTGTTTTTTTTTCTTTCTAGAATCCAATGTGTCTTTTATTCTCTAAGTGCTAGTAAGATATATCTATATTTATATCTACCTATGTATTACTGAGATTATTAGATATGTAGGTTGTTTATCTTGCTTGATGTTTATTGAGATTCTTAGATATGTGGATTTATGCCTTTTATTTAAATTTCCTGTCAATATTTCTTCAAATGGTTCTACAGATTCATTCTCTTTCTCTTTTTCCTCTGGAGTCCAATTATACATTTGTCAGGTCATTATGACTTATACCTTAGGTTATTATTATTTTTTCCACTTAGTGTTTCAGTTTGAATACTTGTTGATATTGCCCTGTTTTCGAGTTCACTAATCCTTTCTTCAGCTTTATGTAATCTGCTGTTAAACCCATTCATAATTCTTTATGTGTCGTAATTTTTTGTTTCAGGATATTCATTTGGTTTCTTGTAAGGTTTTTATTTCTTTACTGAAATACTCCATCTTTCACTTATTTCATCCCATTTTCCCTCTAAATTTTTAGATGTGCTTATGATAGTTATTTCGAAGTTCTTGCCTGTTAATAGAAATGTTTTTGTCATTTACAGAAACTGCTTCCATTAACTTTGACTTTAGACTATAGGTCAAGTTTTCTTTAATCATTATTTTATGGTTTTTCTATGTTCTATATTGTAAATAGGGCTGATTTGACCAATTGAATCAGAAATTAAGCTGAGTCAGAGTTGAGTTTTTGTTTAGTTATAGTTGATCCCTGGTTTCAAATGTCTTGGAGGTGGATCTTGGAGGTGGAACAAAGTCCCTCTGTTATGTAGACTTTGATATTAAGTACTGTGTATATACAAAATTTCACTTTGTTTTCCAGCTTTTCCTTCACATTCTCAGACTGCTTGCTCAGCAACTGTCTTGTGAAAGAGAATTGGCAGGCAGGGAGTGTTAAGTCCTGTGTTTGTTACTTTCCCAATTTCAATATGCCACACTAAATCACATTTGACTTTATGGCTAATGGTTTGCCTTGTCCCTGAATAACTCCCCTGCCTATGGTAGGCACACTCTTGTACCTATTTGTGACTATTTGGCAACTTCTCCAAACATATAACTGTACTCATCTATAGTTATCTGTACTCATTTAGAAACAGTATGTTCCCTCTGTGGAAATTAGTTCAGTTAGGCTTCTCCGTGTCCACAGTTCCTGGATGACTTTAAGAAAAAATATAATTTGTAAAAGTGTGCCCAGTGTTTTCTTCTTGTTACAGGAGGAACTACAACAAGCTTTTATGTGCTAACTGGAAGCAAAACTCCATGAATGCTTTTATAAGCAGACTTCTATTTTGTGTATGTGTGTGTGTGTGTGTGTGTGTGTGTGTGTGTGTTTGGCTATAGGGCATGTGTGCTCACCAGACAGACAGAGAGAGAGAGAGAGACAGAGAGACAGAAAGCAAGAAATCACCCCCCAGAGTGGATGACCATGCACAATCCCTTCCCTGTTTTCCTCCCAGGATCTTGTGTACACATACATGCACACATGCCTGGCATGAGTTTCAAGCCACTGGGTCCAGGACTCAAACCGTAGTCGACCATATGGGAGTCCAGCAATGTAACTGCTATGCCATCTGCTGGCTCCTGGATTGCTAATTAAATTTTTTTTCATAAGTTCATAAGAGATTTCAGAATTTTTAGTTTCTTATGCACTCCCTAGTGGGTTTTGGAATCAAGACTATGTAGTTCTCATTAAAGCAATTAGTAAGTATCCCTTACTTTTTATTCCTTGAATGAGCTCCTGCAAAGTTGGAATTAACCAATCTTTTAATGTTCACTCAGCTTTCTTTTCCAAATTCCAGCAATCAAATCTCAGAAAAACAACAAAAACAACAAAACAATAAACAAACAAAAAAGTTTAATTCAAAATCATGACTGGAACACTATGGGGTGTCTCAAGCATATCTGAATGTTTCTTTAAATTTGAAACTAGATGCTCTGATTCTTTGTTTTCTAAACTGGATATTTCCAAAAATTAAAAATTTCAGATTCTTTCATTTCATTGTCCACACTGTCTTGAGATGTTATCATAAACTTTCTGCCTCTTCTTTGCCTTCCTTTATCTTCTAATGTCCTTTTTCCCTTCTTAGCATGATGCAATACACAGAAGAAGACTATCTTTTGGAGTGCTTTGCATGACACAAGTTTGTATTACTTTCAGGGGCATTCAAAGAAAATTCCTTTTAGTGATGTGATTCTGATTCACAGTAGCTGGAAAGTTGTTGTGACTTGGTTTTGAAATCAAATTGAGAGTCTTCAAGGAGCTTTTATTTTTAGACTAGTCCACTGTGATATTGTGAAATATATATTTGGTCTTCATCTGCTGTTTTCTGACATACAGCCCCTAGCACTCTTAGGAACCCTGGAACAAGACTTCTGTATGTTAATGAGATATCTAGTGGATAGGAACTCCTGGATAACCCCAGGATGGGGAGATGGTTGCCAGGGGAACCAACTTTGTGATTAGAGAGTTAGATTTCCCTCACCCACCCACCCCCTGACCTCTAGGAGGGCATAGGGGTAAAACATTGAGTTGGTCACCAATGGCCAATGATTTAATCAATTGTGCCTATGTAAAGAAGCTTCCATATAAACGCAAAAGGACTGGGCTGAGAGAACTTCTGGATTACTAAACACATGGAGATTCCTGGAGGATAGCCATACAGAAAGACCATGTAAGCTCCATGCCCCTTCCCACATACCTTGCCATGTACATCTTTCCCTCTGGCTGTTCATTTGTATCCTTTGTAATATCTTTTATAATAAGTGGGTAAATGTAAGTAAAGTGTTTCCCTGAGTTCTGTGAGCTATTCTAGCAGGTTAATTCACTCCAAAGGGGGGGGGGGAGGTTATAAGAATCCCAACTTGTAGTCTGTTGGCCAGAAGTATAGGTCACAATCTACTACTTGTGACTGGCATATAAAGTGGGGCTGAGGGGATATGATAAAATATACCAAAGATCTGCTACAGTGCACCCCTTGCTCTGCTTAGATCTGCTAATACCCATTATGTTTACATTGTCACAGAGTCTTCACAGGGGTGCCAGTTATAATCTTCACAATAGACTAAATACAGGTGAGTTAGAGGAACAAGTCCCATACCCACTGTTTGACCGTTTCTAAGTTGAAGTCTACCTGGTAGAATGATCCAGATCCTCATTCCTGATGAACCTGAGCGCTTACCTGACTTGATAAACTGTGCTGGATTTGTTGTAACCAGGAAGCATCATTATATAATGTTATCCCTTGTTATTCATGCTAATCAGTGTAGTAACTCCTTTCCTTGTTGGTATCAGGAACCCAAAGAAGTCAGGCAGAAGTTTTAGTTTCAAATTCAATGGACTCTTTCCTGTGTCTGCTTGTCAATTTTTTTCATTGGGTAAAGTATTTTACCTATCCCCAAGAAAACAGGACCTGTTACTTGACAGAGCTTTGGGGAATTTGAAGCACAAATTCTGCAAGTGAGTTCCTGGGAGTGATGGTAATGGAGGTCAATATTGCTCCCATCTTTTAATTTTCATGTTTGTTTGTTCTAGCTTTTGGAACGCAACACTATTTCACAAACATTGTAGAGTATACACTGCATCTCATAGTACAACATTCCAATGCTGAAGTGTGTTGCTACCAAGTTGATATTTAGCCAATATCTTAACAGACCCTTCTATTGTGCTATTAGGCTAACACCGCCCAGTTGATGCCACATAGGATAGAACCACTGGGTTCTATCCATATGTAACAATAAAATAAATATATTTTGATATCTCATATTAGCAAATTATAAAGGAGCCCTCAGTGGTGCTGGCAAAGACACGGTGAGCAGGGAACATAACCTCATAAACTCTGAGTAGATGTCAATTCTTATAAGGATGAATCACTGTTTTATTTCCACCCCACCCCTGAGTAGGAGTATGACATAATCAGCATCTTCCCAAATAGATTTCAATACCACACATGGGAACAGTAGCCACATTAGTCTCTGCTGCTGGCTATTGGGCATTCAGCAGCAGTATTGCCTAGATCACTCATGGTGCATCAGAACCCCTGCAGAGTTCCTGTCTGCCACCATCACTATTCTGTTCATGGGGTTCATTGGCTAAGGGTAAAGGCTGGTGGACATATCTTGGATGATTTTTTTCCCACCTTTTTGTGTAGTTTTGAGTCTGTAGTCAGGGCTCTCTGGTGGCATAAACATGAGATACAAAGATCTGTTCACTTATTCCATAGATGGAGCACATGATTCTTCTCAAACATCCTTGTCACTGATTTTCCTATATATCTCATTCAGTAAGCAACCAGCCAAATCATTTGCCACTGTCCAGAAGTCATGTATATCTTTACCTCCGGGTACTTTTGTTCCTGTTCACAGTGGACAGCTAAGAATATTGCTTGAAACTGGACACCAGGAAGTTTCTTTCCCACTGCTGTCCTTTAGGACCATCCCCGAGGGTGAATGTTGTGGAACAAACTTTTTAGCCCATCATTTTAAGGTAACCTGTGTGTGAACCAGGACTGTTTTCCTTCTCCATTAGTTCATTGCAGGGAAACTGACATGACACGGAGTATGGAAGTGATCAAGGGGGAGGCATTGATGCAGTGGCATATGTCATGGCACAAGCTATGTATATATAACTTAGTCATGCTATTTAAACTTGCTCAATCACAATTTCTAATGTACCACAGGTGTTTGTTTGACTTAATTGCTAAATCTGAAAACACTAGGGTCATAATGAACAGCTCTGGTTGCATATGTACTTGATAGTCCATAGTACATATAAAAGCCATGAGAATGTACCTTGTAGGCTTCCAACTATGGCTTCGAACAACTGACCCAAAGCAGCAGCTTCTTGCCTCTAGAATTCATCAGCATGTTTACACTTCCCACAGGTTGTGTATGACAGGGATACAAAGGGAGACCCATTTATGGGAGACTTTGGTCTCCTGTGATGATCGCCTTAGACTCATAGATTCCCTGGCACACTTGCTAAAATTTTCTTAGTCTTCTTGATAGACTAGGGGTCTTTCATCCAACCTTTTTTGTTCTCTCTTCTCTGCAGATTATATCATGGTCTGGCAGCTCCATGGACCTTTTCTATTTATAGGAATCTTCCTTAGTGGAGTCTTCAAATATTTAATTATCTGCTGGTGTCTGCTTCTTGAAGCACACAGACCAACACAGGTGGTATCAGGACTGATATAAAAGGATAGGTGTTGAAATGGGAGTCTGGGATTGGGTCACCTATTGCCTAGAAAGAGTAGAGAATGTCATGTTGGTTGGTAGGTGAGGCACATATGTCCCCAGCACAAGGTGGTAGCTGAATTGCTAAGGATTTCATGGGTGACCTGGCAAAATACCCCAAATAGAGGGGAATGCTATTGAAGGTGCAATAATTTAAGCATCTGAAAAAGAGGTGAGCTAGCCCTTGACAGCTAGATCCCATATGACCAATTGCATGGTTAGAGCTCTGGAGCCAGTAGCTTGAGAAATAGATCAGACATGTGTGCATGCATATCCAAAATCCCAAAAGGAGGGAGAAAAGAAGGATGAGGGATTGTGGTATTACCATGCCCCATAGGGGCTGCTTTCTCACTTTCTTTCTCTCTCTTTCTCTCTGGTGAGTGCCTATGCCTTCTGGCAGAAATATATATATATATATTTATATATTTTACTTATATATATGACACTTCTCTCTCTCTATATATATGTATATATATATACACACACACATACACATATACTCTCTATGTATATATATATATACACAAATATACTCTCTCTGTCTCTGTCTATGCGTGTGTGTGTATGTGTGCATATACATATATATATATTACAAGGATAGTAGAGTAGGTTAGTTACTACTAATCTGCTTACTGCAGAGAGAAAATGAGAGACAGAGAGCTGTTAGCAGGCTGATAGTGGTTAAGTGTGATATCAAGAGAGGCTTAATGAAAGCTTAAAGAAAAGGCCTTATCAGTAGTGATGGACAGACAAACACAGTTGACTTACAGGCTGAAGACTTCCTCATAAATGTGCTGGTGAGAGGGGCAACAGTATCATTAAGAAATTTGGTGGTGGCCCTCCTCCGCAGAGCAAGGGGCATACTGATCATTACAGAGTTGGTCTCTTCAATGTTCACGGGGATGATAGAGCCTCAAAGTAATAGATGCTAGCCAGTGGCACTTAACTGCTAGAATTCAAGAGGCTGCAATTACTTTAATGACCTCCAAGGTCAAAGGACCAGACAAGAGCACTTAACCTGTAAGGAGTGCTGAGGGTAGTTAATAGAACATAATGTTGATAGGCACAAAAGACAGACTGTCAACAAAACAGTACTGCTTAGCATCCATAAAAAAATAAGAAGTAAGAATGAGGGGGAAGCAGAAGGCTGAGGGTGGTTGCCCTAGTAAAATGTCACAAATCTTTGTTCAGTTCTCAAAGATGAGCCAATTTTCACATCTGGAAACCATCCAAAGAAAAGGTATCCAGGCCCTTAGATAAAAAGAGCTCTGTGAAATTATAGCAAGTATACATGGTGACAATTTCCCCAGTTCTTTTCCAAAGTAACCTATGGCTATTTACTTGAGTGACTGTGCTAAAGAAATATTTCCAGGACTATTATACACAGAATCAGAATTGGCATTGATATCCAGAGATCCAAAGTGTTGTCATGACACCCTTGTGAGAGCATGGACCATAGGGACCAGGTGAAAATAGACTGAGTTCTAGCTACAGCTAACTCAACAGTAGGCTCACTGGATCAACAGACCCCACCCAGTGGGCATTTCCTCAATGGTCAGGTGCATAATTTAGGAATGATATGTTTGGCAACTGGAGTAACCTCTTACGTTGAGTCCCTGATCTATGAAGTAAAAGCTAGTACAATACAGAAGGCCAAATGTAAATATCTGAAGCTTCCAAAAGCCAAGAAGTCCCCACCCCATGGCCAGGATAGTAAATAAAAAAAAATATTGGAAGCCAGCAGATACCATGGGGTGATGTCACTAGACTCCCACATGGCCAGCTGCAGTTTGAGTCCTGGACCCAATGGCTTGAAACTCATGCCAGGCACATGTGTGCATGTGCCCATGATCCCAGGAAAATGGAGAAGGCCATCCCCCCACTTTCTCTTTCACTGTCTTTGTCTTCTCTTTCTTGGTGAGTGCATGCACCCTAGGCCATAAACAAAAACAACAAACAACAAACAAACAAAAAAGAACCTCTAAGAAAAACAAAAAACAATATTGTGCTCTGGGAGGGAGGGTTATGTCAGGGAAGGAGAGAGATGGCAGAGATTAGTGCCACCATTAAAAGCCTAAAACATGCAAGGGTAGTGTTTTTCTTACATTTTCATTAAATTCATCAGCCTGGCCCTTGCAAAAATAGAGTGGGTCTGAGGGAATAACTGTAGATGGCCACAGGCCTAACCAAGCAGGAACTCTGACTGTAGCTGCTGTGCCAGGGATGGTATCCTTGCTTGAGCAGACTAATATGGCCTCCACTGTTGGTGTGCGGCCTTTGATTTAGTGAAATAAGTGTTTCCCATTCTAATTAAAACAGATGATCAGAATGATTATATCCCTATGAGATGAATAATATTCATTTAAAGAGCTAACTCTCTCACTATGTGTCCTAAAATGGTCCAAAGACATCTAGACTGCCTGGGCATCCCAAGAACACCACGTTTAACTGTTATATTTACAACTTTGTGTTCATTGAACAGGATGAGATCAGGCAGTCAGCCCTCTGGGGTCCTCGTGCTCCAGAGGGCAGGAGGAGAGCATTATGGAAATTCAGGGACTGGACACTTCAGTGAAGATCTTAAGGATCCAGTGATGCTGGCACACCAGGATTTCACCTCTAAAGTAAAAGATAAATGTACTCTTCTCACAATTCTTGCTCAGAAAAGGAAGCAAGGCCTCCTTGGGTTCTTTGGACAACACATTTCACACCTACTCATATGAGTCTGGCCCAAATGCCAGGTGGCATGAAAGACTACCAACTTTGAGTGGGGTTGGGAGAGGAACTGGTTCTAGCAAGTCCAGGCTAGAGAAGGTGTTCTGCTGTCTGCGTTGATAGGATCTGGCAGGCCTATGATGATAGGAGATGTTAGAGACAGGAAAAGATAGAGCTTATGGTGAGTTGCTCTAGTGAGAGAACCATAATACGGGTTCCTGGAATTCTGGAGTAAGACCATGTCTACTGTAGCAGAGAACTGCATCCCTTTGAGAATAATCTTTTGGTGCATTACAGGTTCCTGGTTAGAGAAGAAACATTAGACCATGGGCACCAAGTGATGATGTATCTGGAAATTTCCATTGGGAGATATGTCTCTCAGTGGGAGAATTTTTTTTTGGTTGTTGTTATTTATTCGTAGTGACATGGCATAGTTCTTCCTTAAAGGGACCCAGCATACTTCAGTCAATGGGCTTGGTGGGTTGGAAAAGTAGTTTATATCTGGAAAGATCTAGTAAAGGATTGTGATTTTTTTTAATTGTTGTTTCTGACATAAAACTCTGCTCATCAGTTTGGCTTTTTCTCATTTACAAGATAAACAATGTTCAGGTTGGCTGCCTGTCTGTCTTATTTCTAGTCATACCATGGTCTGTTAACCATCATCATAGATCTATGTGGAACAAGGCATCCTGGTTGCCACTCTGTCTTTGCTGCCCATTAAGGAATTATTCCTACCTTACCTCTTATGACGAAATGAAACTACCTGCCTATGCTCTTCAAGGTTCTTAAGGAGTCCATTTTCATGGTATCATTATCTAATGTCAGTCCTGATATAACAAGGACAATCACCACTGGTCTTTTCAAAGAAGAATTGCTACTGCCTAGCAAATTCCTTATTGCCCTAGTAAAGGGATCCCAGGGCAACTCCTGGGAAATATCATCAGATATTGACTCCTTCATTCTAGAAAATGCATTTATTCTAATGTCCCCATATTTCTAAGCCTTCTGGTATGTTCATCAGTATGCTGCCATGGCAATTCTAGTATCTCCATCTCATTTGCTATAGGCTGTCATCATGTCTAAGCTTCAAAATCTACCCCTGTAGCCCAAGGAATTCTTTCTGGAAAATAAGTCATGTATCATGAGAATGTGCTCTTGCACTTCTAAATCCTCTCTTACCCAGTCTTAACCTTCTGATCACCCCTTAGGCCCATCCCTCAAGTACCGCTCCCACTCACGCTTTTCTTAGTTCCTACCAGGACATATTAACCATGCCATTCAGATGTAGCTCATTCTGTAAGAAAGACATTTACTCCCAGGGAAGGAAATATTTATCTTTAAATGCTGAAACTTGGCCCTAGTTATTGGCCTGGAGCAATGAGCAAAATTGGGTGATCTTTTCTGGGAAAAATTTTATCTTATGAGCCATGAGTCACAGATCAAGCCTGTGCCTGTTCCCAGAGTGAGTATCTACTCTTCTTCTAGTCTATTCTATTGCTAATAATAGGAAATATCAGAACCTAGGAGGTTTATAAGAATAAGGGTTTAGAGACCAGCAGTTAGCGTAATGGCTATATGGCTGGACTCCCATGTAGTCGACCGCGGTTCGCATCCCAGACCCGGTGGCTTAAAACTCACGCCAGGCATGTGTGCATGCGTGCCCAAGATCCCGAGAGGAGAATAGAGGAGAAGGGATTGTGGCGTGGCCATCCCCCTGGGAGGGGTGATTTCTCGCTTTCTGTTTCTCTGTCTCTCTGTCTGTTTGGCGAGCGCATGCGCCCTATAGCTAAAACCTCTCAAAAAAAAAAAAAAAGCATAAGGCTTTATTCAGCTCATGGTCTGGAGGTCCAAGGTCCAGGGGCTGCATCTGGGAAGGGTCTTCTTGTAGGTGAATAACATGGTAGAAGGAAAAAATGAACACATCTGTGTCCATGTGTCTGTTCTGGTCTCATTCCCTCTCCTTATGAACCCACCAAGAGTTAATCATAATAGCCTCACCATAATATCTAAATATTTCTCAAAGACTCTACTTTTCATCACCAAAATCAGATCAAATCCCCTCTTAAAACCTTCATGGTTCAGCCAAATTCCAACACATGAATTTTGAGGAAACACATTCAAACCATAGCAGCTCTCCTTTAGTAAAAAGGAGAGATTACTTCTGCTAATTTGGAGAGTTTAGTAGAATCTGGGTGTTAGCGATTCTCAAATGCATCTATACAAATGTCCCCATCCCATCCCTATCAGCACTATGATTTTAGCTTGGCTTATCTTTCAAGATTATGCATTCAACCTCCTTTTTAGCACTATTACCTTTATGGGTAAACTCTGCATCTAATTTTCAACATAATTTAACTGTAGTTCCAGAAGATAGGGTTATCTTTTGCTTTAGAGAGAGAAATTTTTGGTATAGGGTGCATACACTTGCCAGACAGAGAGAGACAGAAAGCAAGAAATCATGGTTATGCTGCAATCCCTTCTCCTCCATTCTCCTTTCAGGATTTTGGGCAGGCATGCACATGCGCCTGGTGTGAGTTTTAAGCCACTGGGTCTGGGTCTCGAACTGTGGTCAACTACTTGGGAGTCCAGTGACGTAAGCATTACACCATCTACTGGTCCCAAGATAAGGTTATCTTTAAAAACTGCAGGAGGCCTTTTTCTAGCTGGTTAACTGAACCTGCTGTTTACTTCAAGATTTACAAGTCAGTTAACAAAAGCCAGTCGACACCACAATCCTTAATCATTATCATTGCTTCTGTTGGGTCATCGGGAGATTCATGATTCATTTTTGCATAGAAAAATATGTCATGACTTTCCCAGCAACTTAATAGATCTAGAGGTGTTAGAGTTAATGCACATCTCAGTGGTGCCCCTCCCTCTGGGACTCATCCTATTCTGCTAGTGAGAATCTTAGTAATAGGATGCTGTTTGACTGGCAAGTGAACCACTTTCAGAATCCTGCTGAGAGTCTATCCACTAGGTTCCCTTTTAGTACCAACCAACTCAGTTTGGCTCCCCAAAAGCAAAGCCTGAAATGGGGCAGAGGGTCAAAAGGTAGTTTACTTAGAGGTGATCCTAGGAAAGAGCAAGTAGAAGGGGGAAGGAAAGTCAAGACAAGGAGTTTTTCCAGAGACCGCTGCTGTGAGCAATAAAAGCCCCACTTCTCTAGAGCTCCAACCTCCAGAACAGCATACAGATACTTCCCAGGACTCTCAGATATCACGACCCTTTTCTTGAGTGTTATTCCTGGGCCTCCAACTCTCCGGTAATTCTAGTCTCACTTGAGCAGAGACAAAGGGACTTCTCTGATAGGGGAGAAGGCCCTGAGGCAGTAAACCAAGTGGCCTAGCCATGCTTCATGGGGTGTGCTGTCAGAGCAGGGTGAGACTGAGCCTGCACAGAACTGTCCACTGGAGCTATGAATAACTCAGATGTGGGCTGAAGTTCATGATCTGGAAGAGAGATCTAGTCATCAGTGTCATCATTGTTGTCATCATCGCTATGACTGTTGCTAAACCTGTGGCCAAACCAGCTATGGATCGAGGACAGAGTATTGTAAACAATGTGATAGAGACATCAACGAAGTACATAGGAGGGACAGAAAGAATGATCTGGCATTTGGGAATGACAAATTCTGAATAGAGGAATTGGTATTTCATAGAATCTTGAAGGATGAGTAGGATTTCATCAGGTGAAGAAGCCAAGGCAAAACATTCCAGGATTAGAAAGTAACCACTGGATGCAGTGATGGGTACAGTGATGGGAGATAGTGATAAGGTGTAGTGGGGTACGGTGTTTTATTTTTTCCCCCCTTGGGGCTTCAGCCTTTGCTGGGAGAACAAAGACAACCCATCAAAAGATCTATGTCTTTCAGGGACCATCTGGGCCAATGATCTGTGCTACTAAGGGGACACCAAGATCAAAAGAAGTGATATTAAATGGTTATTTAGCTTCCTGAAGGATTAAATGACTTTTTTATGGTCTAAGAACTGCAGACACTGCATCCTCTCTGATTTTCTTCTCAGTCCTCATTTCCTACTCCTTCCTTCCCAAATTACAAAGCCCATCTTGGAGGCAGGAAACCTAGGCTTGAGACCCAGCTGTGCTTCTTCTCTGCTTTGTGATATTGAACCAATCATCTCACCTTGCAGAGCCTCATTTTCCTCATCTATAAAATAGAAATAATTGCATTTAAATTAATGGATGTAAAGCATTTAGCCCAAGGTATGGTACCTACAAGGGGTTTTGTAAGTAACAGTTCATATTATTAATTCCTGACATATCAGTATTTCTGAGTGTAGGCCATATACATCAGAGAATGCCTAAGATAATCAAAGGTAGTGATTAGATAGAACAGCAAACAGAAGATAAAAAATTAGGAAACCACTCCCTTCACCGTTCTCTTTCCATTCTGAAATCTATAGGAGAGATACCCAGTTTGGTGGCAGCATTTCTTTTTAATGTATCTAATGTTTGCTAGTTTCCCTTTTTAACAAAGAGAATACCTTGCCCCACTAGATAATGGTAGATAATTACATTTAACTCAGTCTGGTAAACTCAGTCCTATGTGGTAGTTTAAACAGTCACTTAGGTAAAAATCTTTTTCAAATAAATGCATAGCCTCTATAATTTGCTCCCCACCCCACCCACTCTCCTCTCCAAGATGGCATGTGGCTGGCTGTAGGGATTGGGGAAAGCTTACAGGACCACATAAGTAGGCGAGCAGAGAGCTCTGTAATTCCACAACATGAGAATCTCTCCAAGTGACTCCTTCCACAGCAACTCCCCCTCTTTCCAAGTTCCTGGAAAGATGAGGAATTCTAAAATAGTGAGCTCATTGTTTTGATCAGAGCCATTGATCCTCCCCTGTTACTCAGTTTCTCATCTCAGCTCAGACCAGCATTCTGCACTGTGCTCCACCCCAGGATGGGCTCTGGTTCCACTCTGTTCTCTAGCTCAGAAAGCACATCTGTAGCCCTGGGCTACTCTGCACTCCTTTTCATCTAGCTACTTTGCACTCCTTTTCATCTAGCTCCAGCCAGGTCGATAATCACCTCCAAGTTCCCTTAAAGGCTACACATTGATATCTTGGCCCCTTCCAATGGGAGACTCCAAGAGATATGAGAGCATCCCTTGAGATCTCCCTACCAAGCGACTCCTACTAAGCTATGACTGCCTAGGTGGGCTCAGAGCTGTGGCCCCCTGGTGACAGCTTCTTCCTAGAGAACCAAGGCTGCCTTCAGGCCCCCTGTCTAGCATACCTTTAGTTATGTCTAAGTAGAAAGTCAGAACATCTACTCCT
>NW_006159713.1:3217916-3235888 GCF_000334495.1 Tupaia belangeri chinensis | reverse complement strand
CCCTCCCTCTGTTTCCTTCTCCTTTCCCAGATCTATAGTGCAGGAGGGGCAGGATATCCACTATTTTTTAGTTCCTTTACACTGTAACCTACCGCTTCACCATAATGGTTGTTGAGGGTGGGGGGAGCAACAGTTGGTATGAGAGGGAGGGATGATTTTTCAGGAAAGAAATACAAAATGTATTAGCTTACTCTTTTCAAAATACTTACCCCATTACATTAGGTATGTAAAGTTTCTTTGATAATGAAGTTTTTTATGTCATTTAAAAAATATTAAATAAATTGATAGTCAAGGTGGAATAAGATAAATTGTGAAGCTAGAAGATCAATAGCTGAGTTCTGAGAAACACCAGGGTGCATGTAAAAAGCTGTGATAGACCCATATACAGAGAAGACATATAGAGAAGACCTAAGGAGGAAGACGGTCATGGTCATAACTAATTAAAAAACAAGAGAGATAAATGGGGCTGGTAGGTGGCATGGTGGTTAAGGGTATTGGACTCTTACATGGCCGACCATGGTTCAAGTCCTGTATGTGGTGGCTTGCTTTCTCATTTGTTCTCTCTCCCTCTCTCTCTCTCTCTGTCTTTCTTTCTCTCTCCCCCGCCTCTTTCTCTTGCTGGGTCCCATTCTGGTCAAATTTAAATAAATAAACAAACAAGCAAACAAAGAAAGAAAGAAAGAAAGAAAGAAAGTAAGAAAGTTAAATCATCTTGTCTTGTCAGCAACCTTCTTCCATTTCTCAGAAACTTCTCTGCTTTCCTATCTTTCTGGGATTATAGGGTAGTTTGGATACCTTATTCATACCTGGGCCTCTAGAACTTAAAATCCTAAAAAAAAATGTCTGCAGGAAATGGAGACTAAGGCCCAGAAGAGAGAGGGAATTTGTTTAAGAACACCCTTGATTCTGAGGGACAATCAAGGTAGGCCCTAGGTCTCTGTTCAGAGTCACAAGGCCATGGGCAAAATCATGTGGCAACATAGGTCTGCCATAACAAGAATGGCCTACTTGGAAAGGCAGGGAGGAGCCATATACTTCCTATAACTTTTTAAAGAACAGTGTGTGGGATGATCTTAGCTAGCAAGATTTAGAGTCCAGTCTCGCAAACACTATTGACCACCTACAGGCTAGGCTATGAAATAAATGCTTTGATAACTAAAGAGCTACAAGCCTTTGAATCTTTTCAACAACAATCGTGTCTATAAACAGGGATTAAGATATTTATATGTTTACTGTTAAACCAAAACAAGTAATCCCTGCAGACAAGCTGGAAATATTGTAGAAATTCCCACTCACCCCTACTTACCTCTAACAACTTACGGTCAGCTCAATAGTGGACAGTTTGAATATCCAACGATCGAATACGAACAGTCCCTTCCTTCCCTATCCTCAGCCCATAGTTCCCAAACATCATCATACTTAGAAACTGATGGCCACAGTTGTTTACTTGATTTCAGGGGAAATTTGAAGGATTTTTTCAAGGTGAAGTTGAATCACATTTTGATTTTTGCTGAATTAAGAATCAAGGGCCAGCTCCGTGGCCTGGTGATTAATAAAGCTGGATTCCACATGGCCATAGTGGCTTGAGAAATATGCTGTGTGTGTGTGTGTGTGTGTGTGTGTGAGAGAGAGAGAGAGAGAGAGAGAGAGAGAGAATGTTCAAAATCCCCAAAGGAAGAAGAGATAGAGATGAAGGGATTGAAGTGTGATTATTCCCATGAGAAGAAGGGATTGCAGTGTGATGGTCTGGTGCTTTCTTCTCTCTTTCTCTCTACCTCTTGGTCTCTCCCTGGTGAGTACAGGTGCCCTCTAGCAAAAATTAAAAAAAAAAATCCTCACATAAGATAAGATTTCACCGAAGTCCTCTTTCCATAGCACTGTCAGCAGCATATCAGGAGTGGAGTTAGAGTTGGTGGAAAAAGAGATTATTTAACAGAGAACCTCAAGTTCACGAAGGTTTATGGAGCACTTGCCTTGAGCAAAGCATCAGGAAGCCCCTTTCTCAGATTTCGAAGAAGGCTTTCATGCTTATGTGTGCAGACTTCTGTATCCAGCAGGCTCAGGACATTTGCTTGTGGCTCCCCTGCCTCTCTCATAAGGCGGCTACTCTAGGAAACCTCCCGTGCATGAGATCAATACTTCCTGAACCTACTATGGCTGTTGTTCTGTCTTCAGATCTCCAGGGGATGGGAAAGAAGGATGCATTTTCAAATGCCCCAGATAGTTCTGCCTCTACTAGCCCTGCCCTATGCACTTAGAAAGCCCCATCCTAGACCTTTTGCCCTAAGTAAAGTGTGGTGCCTTGTGGGTCAGAGTGGCCATGCTACTGGGTCTTGGCCTGGATCTCTTGTGGATCACAGCTGTTTCTCAGAATATGACCTTATAACGGAAAGGACATTGCAAGAAAAGTCCAGAATGCTGAGGGAAGGTCTCAGCAGAACCACTCATAATAATTTTACCTCCCTAAGCCATATGTATCTTCATAGTTGTACCACAGAGCCTAGGCCTTGATCAGAGAATTGCAAAGGGCTCACTATGACACAGCTCAAGCTGGTAGAGAGGTTGTACTGGGCTCACACGGTGATATTTTTTTAAAAAAATAATTATTTTATTTAACTTTATTTATTTAAATTTGACCAGAGAGAGAGAGGAAGCAAACCACCAGGTCTGGGACTCGAACTGTGGCCAGTCATGTGGGAGTACAACACCCCTAACCACCACACCACCTGCTGGCCCCAGAGGGTGATTTTTTTTTTTTTAATTTAAGCTTCATTTAAAAAATGGAGAGACACCATAGACTTCTAGTACCTCCTTATCACAAGTCAGATGTTTTATT
The DNA here is from genome assembly GCF_000334495.1 of Tupaia belangeri chinensis. Classification (NCBI taxonomy): domain Eukaryota; kingdom Metazoa; phylum Chordata; class Mammalia; order Scandentia; family Tupaiidae; genus Tupaia; species Tupaia belangeri. Next base: position 3,233,052 of record NW_006159713.1, on the reverse strand, counting down.
TTTTTAAAAAAATAATTATTTTATTTAACTTTATTTATTTAAATTTGACCAGAGAGAGAGAGGAAGCAAACCACCAGGTCTGGGACTCGAACTGTGGCCAGTCATGTGGGAGTACAACACCCCTAACCACCACACCACCTGCTGGCCCCAGAGGGTGATTTTTTTTTTTTTAATTTAAGCTTCATTTAAAAAATGGAGAGACACCATAGACTTCTAGTACCTCCTTATCACAAGTCAGATGTTTATTGGAGATGAGAAGTCATTGCCCCTTTAAGCAATGTGCTATCCAGTGTTCCACAGTGTCATCACTCCCTCTTGTATTTTTTGGCCAACTTCATACACTACTTGTTTGTTGCCTTCCCAACCCTTGTAGGTATCTGAATTTGAGATCTCTGGCTTACCCAATTCTGACTGTCCTTCAACTTCTATCATCCCACGAGACCAAAGCCTACAAAATTTTCTTTCCCCAGCTCCAGAGTTAATCATCACCTTCTTATGCAAATAAGAACAGGAAAGTCTTGCTTGGTCAATTTCTGTGAAAATATTGGTCTGGTGGTATTCTTCACTAACCTGGCATCCAGTGCCTTCCTGCTCAACATTTGCCAGCTAACATTTGCTCTTGTCCCTGACTGAAGCTTTCTCAGGCTTCCGTAGCTGTGGATGTCCAGTTCAGGCAGGCCAGCCAGATGAACGGGGCTTGGGTGCATCCAGGCCAGGTCCTACTCTGGGCTCTTTGGGTCCTTGCAGCTGCCGCCAAGGGTGAGACGCCAATGGGAAAGGAGGGTTCTTTGAATATAGGGAGGGGGAGGATTTTCTGCTGGTGCAAAGTTATTTCCCAGGTCTTTCAGGGTCCATGGAGGACTATGCAGTACCCTGAGGACACCAATGTCCTGGTGTTGCTGGGGGCCTCCTTCTCTACTGTGGAAGATCATAGTCCTGCCCTTGGGCTGCTCAACTCTGCAAAGGGCTTGGAAGGACTGTCCTGGGGACTGGGAAGGGCTATGGGATGGGACCTGTGCTTCTATAGCCCTGGCTGAGGAGACCAGGACTTTCAGTAATGAAATAATATTAGAAACAGTGTCAGGATAGTTGGTCCTGCTAAGTAAGCTGCTAGGCAGTTTCCTGCTAAAAGCCCCATGTTCTGTGCAGAAATGGAGATGCTTGTACACTAAGTCTCCCAAAGTGTCCTCTTCAGGCTCCTGGAAGTGGATGAGACGATTAAGGAGTTGAATCAGGTGGCATCTGGTTGGAAATTTTTTAATTTTTCCTTTTTTTTAATGTGCCAGAGGGCACTTGTACTTGCCAGAGACTGAGAGTGGGAGAGAGAGAGAAAAAAAACCCTCAATGGGACATCATCACATGCCACAATCCCTTCTCTGTCTATTTCATTGGGATCTGGGGCACGAATGTATAGTTTTCAAGCCACAGTGCCAGGATTCAAACCTCATGGTTGGCCATATGGGATAAGGCTCCCTTAACCAGTGGTCTGGTCCTGCATGAGAATATTTAATGTTTACCAGTGAGTATATATTTTCATTTGTCTTCTCTCTCTCTCTGTTTTATTTTTGAGAGGCTTTTTTTTTTTTCTGTAGAGTGCATGCACTTGCTGGAGAGGAGAGAGAGAAAGTGAGAAATCGCCCCCCCATACACACACCAGGGAGGATGGCCATGCCACAATCTTTTATCCTCTTGGAATTTGGGGCATGCATACATATATGTCCAGTGTGAGTTTCAAGCCACCGGGTCTGAGACTCAAACAGTAGTTGGCTGTGTGGGAGTCCAGCGCCTTAACTGCTACACCTCCTGCTGGCCCCCATGTGTTTTCTAAAGCACCCACCTAATTCACCAGAACCACAATTCCATAGATGTTACTGCTTAGGACTCCTCTGGATAAAAATTTTAAAGTTTATTTAAATTTAATTTTAAGGGATATAAAAGTCAGTAGTCATACAGGTGATGCATGGACATGCCAGCCATTGTGCTGATAGGTATGAAAATGCAGAAACAAGGGAAAACTGGGCAGATGATTTTGTGAGATTCTAGAACGTATAGATTCTAGCTTGTTTCAGTCCCATAGAGAAGAGAAGCTTCTATGGAGCAGAAGGGAGATTAGTTCTGCAATGAATCAAGGAAAATTCTATGGTATAGTGCTGAACTCCTAAGAGAAACTGAGTCAGTGCTCGGGTGAAGGTGACTTCCAAGGGACCCTTGAAGGAAGAATAGATCCATGGAAAGGGAACCCAGCTACTTCCTGTTGTACCAGATCTGGGTGCAAAAAGCACCCCATTGGTGGGGGTGGGGATTTGAATTGGGTGAATTTCCTGACTGCCTGGCCAGCTCCTAATTCTTCCCCATGTTCCCTCAGGGTCTGCTATGGAGGTACCATGCAGGAACACCAGGCAGGGATGGATCCAGGGAAAGCAAGTCTCTGTGCAGGGAAGCCCCATGCCTGTGAACGTGTTCCTCGGGGTCCCCTATGCTGCACCCCCTCTGGGATCTCTGAGATTTACAGGCCCACAACCTGCATCACCCTGGGATGAATTGCGAGAAGCCACGACCTACCCTAACTTGTAAGACAAGGCTCCGTGTTAGGGGTGGCCTGTGACTCTGGGAGCTGGGGGCAGAGCACTGGGAGAGAATGAAGGTTGGTCAGCCCAGTAGGCAAGGAGAGGAGGGGTGGGCATGGCAGGGGGATTGGGGCTAATGGGCGGGTGGCAGAGGAGGGGGAAAAAGAGAGGGCTACAGATCTGAGTACATGCTTTGTAATGTCATGACTCCGCAGACTAGAAGTTCAGTAGAATTGCTAGAGGTAGTGTTAAAAATATTCAGGGGATAGTTGATGGTGCGGTGGTGGCATAGCTGGAACTGTATGGGAGAGGTCTTGGGTTCACATCCCAGGACCTCCCTGAGTATGCTGGGTGCTCGTGTTTGTGCCCATGATCTGGGGCCGCTGAGACTAAGGGTAGATCATGGAGTGGAAACCCTGCTGACAATGCTTGTCTCGCTATCCCTCTCTGTCTCTCTCTTTCTCTCTTACAGAAGAAATGAATCAGTGAAACTTTAAAAAACATGTAGATTCCCTGAGCTCCCTTCTGAACTTAATGAATCAGAACCTTCTGAGCTAGGTCCAGGAAATGTATCTGAAAGCTCTTTAGGCTTTGAAGACACCGCAATGAGCTTACTTGACTTTTGGTCAAAAGGGACTATCCAGGTGTGTGACCTGGAGAGGTGCGACCTCTCACCCAGGTTTAGCTGCTACAGGCAGTCTGGGTTAGGGCTCAGAGGGAAGAATTACACCAGAGATATTCCAGCCTCCTTAGTTAAAAATAAGCCTAGTTCAAGGCCAGTCTGTAGTGGGAGCTCTGGGAACCCCTGTGGGATGGATACATGAAAGGACCTCTGTGACTCAGGGGCCTGGGAGGTAGGTAGTTCCCAGTCACTCCAGATTTGCAGGTGTGGTGGGTTAATTGTAGAGGATAAGGTGAGACTTTGGCATGGGGAGTGAGACTTCAAAATCTCAAGGAATCTTCTGGCATTTCTACTTCTGTGAAGCCCTGAGATTGGGCCATGTTGGTTCCTGGCATTTGAGTGCCAGGCAGAAGAAGTACCCTGGTGTCAGGACAACCCCTAAGGCATAGAAGAGGACCTCATGTTTCCCAGGGACTGATAACATGAAGCAGAAACTCACTCGCTTGTTCATTCATTCGTTCAACTGATGTTCATTGAGAACAGCTGGATCCCCACAGTACGTTAGATCCAGGAGCCCTCAAGGAGCATGTAGACTGGGCGGTGGTGGGGGAAGATAGAAATAATAAAAATAGACAACCTAATTATAGGGTGACAAGGGCAGCATTTGGGGATCAGAGAAGGGCGCTGAGGGATCACAGAGAACCACCTAGCCTAGCTTTGAGGTAGGGTCAGACAGTTTTGCTGAAAGCAGCAAGGCTTCGACTCTGATAAATAACATGAGGATAAAGGGGTAGGTACGCCAGTCAGGGGGCAGATTTGCAGTGGTAGGTCCCGCTGCCCATCTTGTGCTCTGTTCTAGGAAAACGGTGAACTTTCACTGAGATCTTAGTACAGTAGAATCCTCACATCTACAGTCTTGCTTAATTATGCTATGTGTCAGGCTCTGTGTAGGTGCCAGGTCTGAGGTACAGAGGTGACTAATACAGAGTCCCAAGTTTTTAGCTGCTTGTAGTTGAGTGGGAGAACATAATCATACTCATGGACAAGCCTAGAACAAGTTCTGGGAAAGGATACAAAGTATGTGGGTGTCTCCAAAGAAGAACTGTCATCTAATGGAACAACCTCAGAAGGCTTCTTGGAGGAGGTGGCATTTGAAAGAAAGGGAAGAACATGAGCAATCTGAAAATGAAAGAAAGGGAAGGACATGAGCAAGCAGTCCAGGTAGAGGAATGAGTTTGAGCAAAGCCTGAATGCAGGAGTCTCCCTGCAAGTCTGCCTCAGTTTGTAACTACTAGGATGGAGGCCTGGAAATGTCCCTTTACCCTTCTTGGGGCAGAAGAGGGTGCTATGGGAGTAAAGTCCTTGATATTCAACCCAGTGTCCTGTCTTCTACCATCTGGGAACTTGCTGGGCCAGCTTGGGTCTCTATGTGTGTCTGTCCAGGTCATGGTGGTGGGTGTAGGCATGGGAGTGTGCTGGGAGTTAATGGCACAATTATTCTGCACAAGGTGCTTTCCTACCCAGGAACCAGATCAAAGAGCATTAGAGTCGTTTGCTTGCTTGCTTGTTTTGAAACTCCTGGGGCTTGGTCATGATTCAATTCTATGGCAATAGGTTTTTTTCTGCTCAGGCAGAAAGATGATCAGGCCTCCACCCCCATGCCACCACAAGAACTGGGCCCTCCCAGGCTTGTTTGCTGATTGCAATTCGGTGACTTTCTCCTTTTTCAAGGTGTTTCCAGAACTCAGAGTGGCTGTTCTCAGACCAACGTATTCTCAAGGTTCATTACCCAAAATTCAACGTGTCGGAAGATTGCCTGTACCTTAATATCTACGTGCCAGCGCATGCCGATGTGGACTCCAAGCTCCCGGTAAGGCTGCTTGCCATGCTAGGTCTCCAGCTAGCAGGTTCTGGGCCTGGGATCTGGCAAGTGACTGTTTGAAATCACACCTAGCCTTCTGTTGTGCACAATGAAATATCATCACCATCAATAACTTGTTTTTAAAAAATCATTATAATAGGGCCAGCAGGTGGTGTGGTGGTTAAGGTGCTGGACTTCCACATGGCCAGCTATGGTTCGAGTCCTAGACCTAGCAGCTTGCTTTCTCACTTTCTCTCTCTCTCTTTCCATCTGGTCACATTAAATAATAACAATAACAATCAATAAAATTGAACAAACAAGTCTTTTAAAAATCATTATAATGATAGAGTCACTTCATTTTTTTTTTCTGATTGATTCTCTTTTGGTAATGACTTGACCTTTGACTTATATTTTTTGTTCCCCCCCCCCCCGTGGAGTATTTAATGGCCTATTAGGTTTCAGAAATGACACTGCTTAAAAGCATAAAAGCATGGGGACCAGCAGTTGGCATAATGGCTATGTTGCTGGGTTCCCATGTAGTTGACTGTGGTTCAAATCCCAGACCCGGTGGCTTAAACTCACACCGGTGCGTGTGTGTGTGTGTGTGTATACTCAAGATCCCAAGAGGAGAATGGAGGAGAATAGATTGTGGCATGGCCATCCCCCCGGGGGGTGATTTCTCACTTTCTGTCTCTCTGTCTGTCTGTCTTTCTGGTGAGCACACGCGCCCTATAGCAAAAAACTCTCAAAAGAAAAAAAAAAAAAGAGCATAAAAGGACTGTTTTTTCTTTTCTCAAGAAATCTTTTTTAAAGAGGATAATTGCATCCTTCAATTTTTCTGTTTGTAATTAAAACAGCCAAGTAATAATGTTACGTATTTCATTTAAGAATGTGAACAATCCCTGTAGAACTGAGTAGGAGCAATGCACAGTCTAAGAGCTGGTTTTTAGCCACGCCTTCCCAGCATCCTCTCTCCCCCATGCTTCTGCAATGGGAGATTCCCTCTCTTCTATCCCAACAGCAACATCTGCGGGCTGTTTCCTGTGTGCTAGGCATGGCACAGTCCATCATTTAATGCCCACAACAACCCGGTGGGTAAAGACGATTGAATCCCTCCTACAGGCGAAGAAGACAAGGCACAGGAGGGCCTACGCGAGCCTCTGTGTACACACAAGTGCCAGATCCTGGTGCCAAAGCCAAGGTTTTATTCAGCTCCCCCTTTCCCTTGGTAGCTTTCTCCTCTTTTCCTGGTTGTAATTTCTAATAAGACCTTTAAAAGTCAGTGGAAAGAATTTAGTATTAAGTATGTAAATAGTGATAATACCACTTAAATAACATTGTATGTCCCCTGGTGCCAATTTTTTAAATCAATCTAGAAATTTTTCCATACTTTCTCCTGTCTCTCCTCTCTGAAAGCAGGAAAAGAAAGCCTTAAATTCAAACATATTAAGCTGCTTTTGCTCTTATATGTGGCTTACAGTGATTGCCATCTTCCTGGGGGTATAGGCGTAATGATATTTATTGATAGTAATGTTTTCTGAGCACTTGAAATGTACCAATATTGTCCTAGCAGCTTTAGATTCAGGATCTTATTTAAGTTTCATGATAACTTCCAAAGTGAGATACTTTCATTCTTCACATCTTACCGATAAGAAAAATGAGACTCAGAGAGGTTAAGTAATCTGCCCAAGGTCACACAGCTAGTCAGTCACAGAGCTGAAATTCAAACCCAGCCACTCAGATTCCAGAGCCTGCATGCCCAGGCCTACTTCAAAAGACAAAATCCCTGACCCTACTTAGAAAAAAAAAAAAAAAAAAAAAAAGAGACATTTAAATTTCCTTAAAGAAAGTATGTTCCACAGGGGACCAGCAGGTGGCGTGGTGGTTAAAGATGCTGAACTCCTAAATGGCTGACAGCTGCAGCTTGGTTTCTCACTACCTCTCTCTCTCTCTCTCTCTCTCTCTTTCTCTGGTTAAATTTAATAATAATAATAATGTTAATAAAAATAATTCTTAAAAGAAATGTTTAAATAAAAAAGAAGAATGTTCCACAGTGCATGGGGAGAGCTGTGGGTACCTGGGGGGCTGACTGGAGTGTTCCTTTGTTCTCCTCAGGTCATGGTGTGGTTCCCAGGGGGTGCCTTTGTGACTGGCTCAGCCTCCATTTTCGATGGGTCTGTCCTGGCTGCCTATGAGGATGTAGTGGTTGTGACCACCCAGTACCGGCTAGGAATATTTGGGTTCTTCAGGTGAGTCTCCCCAAAGGACTGATCCCCAAGGGGGCAGCTATGCAATAGCCATAGGTGGTGGCCAGCAAAGTGGCGTGAGCCTTTGGTGGCACTGAGTAAATTTGACCCTAATTAGTTAACTTTTAACAGCTGCAACTAATACGTTCCTAAATTGTGAAGACTTAAAATAATAAAAATATCTTTCTCACTGAAGTAAAGTCCAAGCGAGTGTCCGTTGATTGACAGGCATCCTTCCACATTGTCAATCAGAGACCCAGGCTCCTTCCATCTTGTGGCTCTGATCGGGACTTCCTAGGGCCCTGAGTCTCCTGCATTTGGCCAGTAGTACAGTCTTGATGCAGGCCATGGAGTAGTTGAATCACAAATGCAATAGCTAATGTATCTGTAAAGTTTATTGTGTCCTTAACACCATCAATCCTCAACAATTTATGCAGTAGGTGTTTTTGTCTCCATTTTAGACATTAGAACATTGAAGCAAAATAGGTTATATGTCTTGCCCAAGGTCACCCATATAGTAAGTGGTTAGGCTATGAATCCAGGGCTAGAGGTTGTGATCTTAACCACTAAGGTATTTCTCAGGATAAATGGAAACGGAGGAACGGACAGCACATACCTAATATGTTCAGGGAGGTGCCTGGGTGTGTGCCCGGAACTTCCCATGTGGGTCAGCCTTCACAGAACATGGCACTATGGCTGTACTATCACCCAGCCCCAGCAGAGTAATTTAACCTCTCTGTGCCTGAATGTCCTAATCTGAGGGGCCGACATATCCATCAGTTTCCTCATGGCGTGCTCAGAGATTTAATAGATGGGATTAGCCTTCCTAGTTAATCAAGCCGTGGCTGTGGAGAAATGTAGCCACTGCCCAAACCACTGCCTAGCAGAAGGAAATTGTGGGATGACCTCCAGTCTCTCTATATCCCACCCCCAAGCACCTTTAAGTGGTACCTCCACTGACTGCGTGCAGCTGAAGCCTGTGTGATATAGTTCTTCAAGGCCAGCTTTTTAGGAGCAGAGCAAAAAGGATGGAGAGAGGACCTAGAGAAGTAAAGAGCGAGAAATTAGCACCATCTAACTCATCGGTTAGGGGAATTATAGAAATATTACTCAAAAGGCCTTTAAAACAGTGTCTGATACATGCTGTTGCTATTTTAATAATAACGATAATAATAAATAAATAATAACAAGAATTTAGTCATTTCTGTTGCCCAGGAAGGCCTTACTCTCTTGTCCAGACCAACTCTGAGCAGGAGGACTCTTCTCCTGGGATCCATGGATTCAAGGAAGCCCATGGTATCAATATTGTACGTGCATTTTCTGGGGCCATAGCTTTTATCAAATTCTCAGAGAAACCTAAATCCCAGAACAGACTGAGAACTAAACCCAACTTCCTCAGCTCCTCTAGGCCCCTGATTCTTAACCCCTCCCAGCTGACACCTGCCCCCAGCCTTTGTCCCAATATCCCAGGGCTACAGAAAACAGGTGGTGGCCAACTGAGAATTCTCACTGTCTCCTGCCTCCAGCACACGGGACAAGTATGCTCCAGGAAACTGGGCCTTCAAGGACCAATTGGCTGCTTTATCCTGGGTCCAGGAGAACATCAAGTTCTTTGGTGGAGACCCTAATTCCGTGACTATCTTCGGAGAGTCAGCAGGAGCCATAAGTGTTTCCAGCCTTGTGAGTTCTCCTCTTTGTGACTTGAATGAACCTCATGGGGGAGGTTGCAAAATGAGGATGATGAATCACTCACATTTGATTGTTTTTTTCATGTTGTACAAACATGAAAAACTTTTATATGCATGGCCTCCCTCAGGCCTCACAAATGCATCGTGAGTTAGGAGTTGTCTTATTCCATGGGCAAGACAGTGTCATCAAGAGAGTTTAAGTGAATCACTAAGGTCAAATAGTGAGTAATTGAGGAAAAATACCTATACAAAGAGACTTCAAAAAGTTGGAAAAAGGAATTAAAGTACCAGTTTATTTAGATACAACTTTTTTTGAAAGCGATGCATAGTTTTTTCATAATACATATTTCCATGAACTTTTTCAAGACTCTGTGTATTTGTATAGTAGAAACCTTAGTATCTTAGTAACTAATTGTTTAACAGAAAAACTCAGCTAAAACATGAACTAACAAGAGATGCATATGAACATTTTATCGTAACTTAAAACAAAATGCCTATTTCCTCACCAGTGGCCTGATGCAGGCCCTCCTCTTTTCAGTTGCTCACTGACATTCCCACATGGGTTCTCTGGCACAAACCACTCTCAAAACCCACTGCCCTCAGGCTAGCAGGTGGCATGGTGGTAGAGGCACTGGACTCCCGCATGGCTGACTGAGGTTTGAGTCCTGCACCTGCTTTCTCACTTACTCTCTTTCTCCCTGTCTCTATCTCTCTCTGTTGATCAGATGTGCCTATAGCAAAGTTAAATAATAATAATAGTAATAATAATAAATAAATTAAACAAATAATTCTTAAAAAAAATACTCACTGCCTTCAAACTTTAGTTTCAGTTTCTTTATAGTGATCACAAACTTAAAAGATGCCTGCTAGGCCAGTCCTATAGCCTAGTGGTTAAGGGAGCTATATCCCACATGGCTAACCACGGTTTGAAATCTGACACTGTTGGCTTGGAAAAAAAGACCAAGCATGTGTGCATGTGTATCCCAAATCTTGATGACAAAATGAAGGAGAAAGGATTGCAATATGACTATGCCCCATTGGAAAGGGGTTCTCTCTATATCTCTCTCTCTCTATCTCTTTCTTTCTGTCTCTCTCATGCCCCCTAGCAATTAAAAAAATAAAAGTCTACAAAGCCCTTTGACACCAGTACCATGGTTACAGCCATTAACGGTCACTTCTATTAACTAGAAACTTAGACTAGAATTTAATACTTTCCCCCAAATATTTCCACTCTTAGCATGTCCACATCTAATTTGAGAGCAATATTTTTTAGCTACTTACCTTTATCAAGGATTTTTTCCCTTCAGATATCATTTTGTTTTCTTTTTATACATGTAGTTCATTGGTTTCCTTGATATATTATTGGTTATGTTATTACAATAACAAGTGCAACTGACAAAACAGGTTGGGAAGTAAACACACCTGGCTTGGCTGGAAACTGGAGGGAATAGAAATGTGTGGAGGTGCTGGGAAATGGCCTAATGGCTCTTAGGGCTAACATTGCCTTGGCATCGATTAGGATGGTACTTACAGAATTTAGTTCCAGGGGAGCGTGTTAAGAGAGCCTCTGCTGTATAGTGCGTGTGTATTTTTATATCTGTGAAAGTACCTGCTAAGATGTATATAGTGTGTATATTTCACAAAACTTCATGGAAAATTCCTATTATGAAAAAACTAGGCATGGATTTCAAAAATTATTGCACCAAAATGAACTTGCAGTTTAATTTCATTTTTCCACAGACTGTGTGATGTACCCTAGTGCTATGATTTAAATAATGGTTTGTCTCACAAAGGTTCATGTTATGGAATCTTTCTGCTGTTGTTCTTTAAGGTTTTTGCCACAGGTTGTGTGTGTCTGCTGGAGAGAGACAGAGAGAGACAGTGAGAGGAAAAGTGAGAAATCACTCCCCAGAGGGGATGGCCACGTCGAAATCCCTTCTCCTCTATTCTCCTCCTGGGCTTGTGGGTATGCATGTACATGTACTCAGTGTCAGTTTCAACCGGCAGGTCTGGGACTCACACCTCAGTGGGCCATGTGGGAGTCCAGTGCCTTAACCACTACATCACCTTTCAGCTCCATGTTCTGGAATCTTGATCACTGATGTAATAGCTTTGAGGGATAGGGCCTAATAGCAGGGCAATATCCAATCAGCAGGGGACATGGGAAGACCAAACAGAAGAAGAGGGAATTCTGTTTCTTCCCTTTTCCCCTGTGTTCTCCTTTTGTCTCTGCATCTGTTGGACAGGTCATATAGCACCAGAGGTCAGCCTGATGCTAACTCTTACTTTCTAACCACTAAACTGGTGAACCAAATAAACCCATTTTTTATAAACCACCCGGTCCCAGGTATTTCTGTTTAGCAACACGATAACAAATGAATACAGCTTATATTAACCCAAATTTACCTATATAATAATAGCTACCATTTCATGAGTGAAATTTGACCAGCACCGTGCAAAGAATTCTACTGAGTTAAAGTCATGATGTATTTTTTTCTGTTTTTCTACACAAAAATGTATCATGACTTCTCCAAAAACCCAATATGTTCATTACTTCCACATCCTTCATAATGATTCTATGAGCACAATGAATCCAATTATTACTTTAGTTTTACAAGAGGGAGTAAACTGATGCTTACCAAGTGTTAAAGAACTTGCCAGAAGTTACCCAGTTAGAAAATAAAGAAGCTAAAACTTATAGGCCAGAAAGTTTGACTTGAAAGTTTTGCTATAAGGCACACGTACTCCCTGGAGAGACAGAGAGAGATGGAGAAACAAAGCAAGAAATCACACACACAAACACCCCGGGGGGTGGGGGGTGGGGGGTGGGGGAGGAATGCCCATGCCACAATCCCTTCTCCTCCATTCTCCTCTTGGGATCTTGGGCACATGTGCACACATGCTTGGCCTGAGTTTTAAGCCACCAGGTCTGGGACTCAAACTGCGGTGGACTATGTGGGAGTCCAGCAATGTAACCATCATGTCACCTGCTGGTCCCATTTGCTAGAATCCTTACAGCTGGTCCTTGACCCCCAAAACAGCACTTTCTTTTTCTCAAAGGTGAGAGTTCTTAAGGAGACTTCCTGAGAAGGTTTCTGTAAAGAAGGGATGGAAGGTAAATATGATGGGTGGGGCACCCTGGGGTAACTCCCTGGGTCTCCTGTGTTCTCTCTCCAGGTTCTGTCTCCCATGGCCAATGGCTTATTCCACAAAGCCATCATGGAGAGTGGAGTGGCCATCATCCCTTATCTGAAGGCATCTGATGATGAATGGAAGGAGGATGTAGGTATATTGTTAACACCTTTCCAGCTTCCTCTCCTTAGTCAAGAGAGAGCATGGTGAGGAATCTCGTCATGTCCTTGCCTTCCCATATTGACCATGCCTGAGGAACTTCATGCTGGCCCATGTGAACTTTTTTCTTCCATTGAAGGAAATGGGTCGAGCTATGTAAGGCAGCATCAGTGGTATGCACGAGTGTGAGTGTGTGTTACGGTTTTTGCATCCTATTTATTATTCTTTGCTGTGGTACACTGCTCAGTCTCCTGTTTATACACAGCCCATTTCCTGGACCTACTCTACTCCATTGGAAAGAATATCCAGAGTACCATGTTAAGAAAGATTCTGAAGCTGTTTCCAGCTCAGTGGAAAAGAACACTGGCAGATTAATGTTGTCTGGCATGGGATTATGAGGGAGAGGTGGGACATATGTCCTAGATATTTGTCTTCTGTCATTGGTCCTTACTGTAGATAGTGAGGACCTAGAGATGAACGGTTCTCTGTCTTTTGTGTCTCGAACATAATACCAGGTATATGTTAGGTAATGGTAAATGTTTGCCAAATAAGTAAATTAATGAATAAGCTGATTCATTCAATGCATATTAAGTAAGCGTAGGAATCATCTCCTATGTATTAATCATTTTTATTGGTACATTTTCTTAAACACCGGATAGGAGATAACAATACACACCAAAACAAGAAATATAGAATTATAAAATCGTATACCTTCAATACACAGGGAACATTGATTTTGGTTACATTTTATATATATAAAGCTACTTTAGTTTGTGCATGTATTTTTTTGGTCACAAATTTATTGAGTGCCTATTGTTTTCCTAGCTCCATAGAACCTATGAGTTTATTAGTGAAGAAAGCATATCCTAAACTCTAGAAAACTATAAATTTCTTTTTGGAGTCTCGCCATGTTGAATCTACTGCCTCAGCTTTGCAGCTGGAACTATAGGTGCATGTCACAATGCCTGACTCTTTTTCAGATGAAGTCACTACTACGCACAGGCAAGTTCAGTTTTGTCATTTTTCTGACTTAGCCTCCCTGCATCATTGATAGACTTGCAACACTGTGTCTAGCCTTTTGGCTGAACCAGGAATAGAACCAAGGTCTTCCATGTGGTTCCAGCCTGCAAAGTGCGGCACCTTAACAGTGTGCATCATGATGTCTAGACTATAATGTTTATTTTTAAAATTAATTTTTGTCTTTTATGATAATGAGAGGCAGGAAGAGATAAGCACTCTGCCTTCTCAGCCAGCCGGGATCATGGACGTGAGCTTCCAGCCTGCACAGGTCAACCAGGGAACCAAACATGCAATCTTCCATTGAGTCCAATTTCACCTGGGCAGCAAGATATTGCTGTTCCACTGAGTCTTTTCCATAGTCTTTCTATTTGAAGGGTTTTTGTTTGTTTGTTTGTTTGTTTGTTTGTTTGTTTGTTTGTTTGTTTGTTTGTTTGTTTGTTTGTTTGTTTGTTTGTTTGTTTGTTTGTTTGTTTGTTTGTTTGTTTGTTTGTTTGTTTGTTTGTTTGTTTGTTTGTTTGTTTGTTTGTTTGTTTGTTTGTTTGTTTGTTTGTTTGTTTGTTTGTTTGTTTGTTTGTTTGTTTGTTTGTTTGTTTGTTTGTTTGTTTGTTTGTTTGTTTGTTTGTTTGTTTAAAGCTGGAATCTGTGGATAGGTTTGGAAAGTGGTCCTTGAACACCCTGCACTTGTATGCAGACTCCATATGCTTGTGTATTTTTTCCAAGGAGAGGGTCTGTAGCTTTTCACTGAATTCTCAGAGCATGACTGCCAGAAGATTAAGAATCACCACTTTCAAGGGACATGTTGTACATATATGAATATTTTAATGGTGTTTAGCAATGGGGTAGGTAGGGAAGGTAAGATCATTGGGGTGATAGATTAGGGGAGAAAAGGGTTAGCAGGGCCTGTAGCTACAATGATCTGAAAGGATGTCTTGGAGGACGCAGGACTTGGGCCTTAAAGAATAAGTGGGATTGGTGTAGAGACAGAAAAAGACATTCAGGGTGTTCAAGGTTGTAGATGGAAATGGGGCTTGAGCATCTTGATAAGCTGAGGATCTGGCCTGAAGTCATGTCTTCATTGACAATTAAGGAGCTTGTGAAACCAGTCCTCACTCTTGGGGCTCATGGCTCCATTTAGCAACTGAAGGTTGGGCTGCCGGGTTCTATGGGTCTTACTGCCAAGGCAGCTAAGCTCATAGGACTGGCCTCTTTCTGTGAAAAGGAATCTTCATTTTATTCCACAGATGGACAGCTCCATCCCTAGCTCTGGTGTTTGCTAAAAATGACAAGGAGGGTCAGGCAAGAGAGTAAGGATAATGCAGTGCCATCTATCTTAAAGGTGTACATTCACTATTAGTACCTGGGACTGGGGAGGGGCAGCAGGCTGGAACTCATCTGACACTTCCCAACTTTCACTCATTTTCCTGAATGTTTTTTGGTCCACACTCTGACCTTGTCTTTCTCTGGAAATAGTTGCAGATGGTTGCACAGGTCTGTGGCTGCAACGCATCAGACTCCTTGGCCCTGCTGAAGTGCCTGAGGGAAAAATCCTCCGAGGAGTTGCTGCATCTCAGTCAGGTGAAAATTGATAATGAGAGAGTTTTGGGGATAGGGTTACCCTTTTGATAGAATGATGAGCAAATCCTATTCCTCTATTATTTATTTTGGTTTGGGACTTGGAAAAGAGAAGGACTAGGAATTTAGAATAACAGGTGTAAAACACAATGAGGGGTGTATAAAAATCTTTATAGACAATTCGAGGAACTTAACGGAGTGGGCTGCTGCTTAACCTGGAAAAGATCCGGCAAAATACAAGACTTGTTTCTAAGTCACTGAAGGCACCT
>NW_006159713.1:3204399-3217708 GCF_000334495.1 Tupaia belangeri chinensis | reverse complement strand
GAAGAGGGACCACTCTTGTCCCACATTTCTCCAGAAGTTAAGGCCAAGATCAAGAGCTGGAAGTTCTAATAGGAAGCCATGTGGCCTGCTGTAATTGAGAACTTTCCAAAAGGACGGTGACTGATTCATTGGGCTGAGCCAGAACAGTTTCTTTTTCCTTTTTCAGTGTATTTTAACCACTTCTAGAGTGGGCAGATTTAGCTTGACTAGGATTTAGGGACAGAAGACTTTGTGAACAGAAGCAAATGCTGATTTTCTTTCTTTTTCTTATTACAGAAAACAAAGTCTTTTACTCGAGTGGTTGATGGTCTTTTCTTTCCTGATGAGCCTCTGGAATTATTGACTCAAAAAGCATTTAAAGCAATTCCTTCTATCATCGGAGTCAATAGTGATGAGTGTGGCTTCGTCCTGCCCTTGGTAAGAATCCTGGCCACCCTCCTGCCACTCCATCAACAGTGACACGGCTGTTTGCTTTAAAGGTCATTTCCAGAGATAACACCAATGGCTTGAGGCTTGACCCCAGCATCCAAATCCACAGATCATCTCTTACCTCTGAAAGAAAACTGAAGACAAGGAGAGCAGGATTCACAGCACATGTCTGACAGGCTCCTCATACAGATTTAGAAGGAAGAAGCACCTGTCTAAAAAGGAAGGAAAAGATTACTATCCATTTGGTCTTTAATTTTTTAAAAAAACATTACAAATGATCATTTCAAATAAATATAGTTACGACCTCACCACTGAAATGCAGATGAGTTTGAAAACTTCAGTCCTTTAAACTTTTCATGTCCAGCCTTGGTTCTGACATTTTGACCTCCAAAAATGCTCTCTAAGGTTATCCAAGTTGCAAAATTGTTAACTCATTTTATTTATTCAAAAAAGTATGTACTGAATGTTTTACTGCATGCTTATAAAAATTGAGCGCTCAAGGCTGAACTACGGAAGTACATGCTGGTAGACATTGCTACTCTGCAGACTGAGGCCACAAGGACAGCCCGGGTTCAATTCCCCATCCATCCCTTAAAAGCTGGGTGTGTTGGCACATACTTGTGGTCCCAGTTACTCAGGAGGCTGAGGCAGGAGGACTGTGACACAGTGAGACACCATCTGGAAAAATTAAAAACAAAAACTTGGGACCAGCAAGTGGCATGGTGGTTAAGGTGCTGGACACTCCCACATGGCCAACCATGGTTTGAGTCCCAGACCTGGTGGCTTGCTTTCTCAATATCTCTCTCCCCATTAAATTAAAATTAATTAATTAATTAAATTAAAAATAAATAATTCTTTTTTTTTTTTTGAGAGGTTTTTGCTATAGGGCACGTGCATTCTCCAGAAAGACAGAGTGAGGCAGAGAGACAGAAAGCAAGAAATTACCCCTTCTCCTCCATTATCCTCTCAGGATTTTGGGCATGCATGCACACGTGACTAGAGTGAGTTTTAAACCACCAGGTCTGGGACTCGAGCTGGTTGACTATGTGGAAGTCAAGCGACGTAACCATTACACCTTCTGTTGGTCCTCTAGACTCTGCTTTTAAATTCTAGACTCTCTGCTTGCCTGTTTTGTGATGTTACGTGAATTGCCTAACCTCTGTGAATCTCTGTCCCCTCATGTGACATGAGGTAACTTCAGTGCCCATCTCACAAGTACACATCAAATATCCTGGCATGTGCACTCACAGATGCATATCAAATAGCCCAATCAGTAAATGACAAATACTGGAATTATTCATGTGACAGGATGGGAATTGGTTCTCAGATTACAGCTTACGAGCCTGCACAGGTGCTGATATTCCACGGGAACTAGTAGTTAGGCCCATTTCTGGTTGAACTATGTTCTGGCTATTGGAGACCACAGAAAATCCTCCAACAACAAAGTCCAGCTCCTTAACACACAGAGAGCATTTTTAATAGTAAAATTATGGTATGGACAATTTGAATCACTGTAAGTAGATTCCAGGAAATTTATTTGACAAGAGACAAATATTTCCCTTGCAGATATCTTTTTAAATTTATTTATTTCATGAGTGAGAAAGAGCACTCCTAATAGGATCTTTTCTTTCTCTTTCTTTCTTTCCTTTTTTTTTTTTTTTTTTTTTTGGGGGGTTTTTTCTTTAGGGGTTGTGGACTCCGCCGAATTTTGCTATAGGGTGTGTGGACTCGCCAGAAAGACAGAGACAGACAGAGAGACAGAAAGTGAGAAATCATCCCCCAGGGGGGATGGCCATGCCACAATCCCTTCTCCTCCATTCTCCTCTCAGGATCTTGGGCATGCACGCACACGCACCCGGCGTGAGTTTAAGCTGCTGGGTCTGGGATTCTAACCGCAGTCGAATACATGGGAGTCCAGTGACATAGCCATTATGCTAACTGCTGGTCCCTCCTAATAGGATCTTAACCCTGTAATCCATCCCTACCCTCAGCCAGCCCTCGATTATGGGCACACATGTATGTGCCTGGTGTACTAAAGGAAGTCTCCAGATATAAACCCAAACCTTTCAGAGAACTGTGTTTTACCTCTGTACCACTGTCCAGCTCCCAATTAAATGAATATTGCCAGGCAGTGGTCCTTTAACAAATAATTACATGTAACTCCTCCAAGCACTATCGCACATGCTTTACTAATACCAACTCAGTTCTCATCACAGATGAGTCAGGTGGGTACCATTGCTATCTCCATCTTAGAAGTGAGGCATCTGAGGCGTGATTGGTCGATTGCCAAGTTCACGGCTGGTGAGTGGCAGAGTGGGTACTGAAATCCAGCCCATCTTGCTGCAGAGCTCCTGTCCTCAACCCAGCCTCATGCCTTGCTGCCCAACTCCCTGCTGCTGGCTGCTCACAGGCCCTGACTGCAAAGGTCTCTAAAAGCAGAACAACAAACCAGTTTCAAGATCTGCTGGCTTCTCTTTGAACTTGGTGTTGAAACCAAGTCGTGGCCTATAGTGGTGAGCTTGGACTCCCAACAAATTCCACAACTTGGGTGGCTTAAACAACAGAAATCCATCTTGTCATGGTTCTAGAGATGGATAGTTCAAGATCAAGGTGTCGGTGGCTGTAGTGTCTTCTGAGATCGCTTTCGTTGGCTTTCGGGTGGCCACTTTCTCACTGTGTTCTCATGTGCTCTTTCCTCTGAGTGCTCAAAATCCTCCCAGTATCTCTTTGTGTATCTACATTTTCTCTTCTTTTAAGGACACCAGTGAGATTGAATTGGAGCCTACTCTACTGGCCCCATTTTAACAGAATCACCTTTTTAAAGTTCCTATCTCCAACTGCAATCACATTCTGAGGTGCTGGAGGTTAGGGTTTCAAGAAGTGAAATGTGGGGAAACACTCTTCACCCCAGCCTAGGACCCTATGTACGGGGTGGCCACTCAGGCCCTTTGAGGCATGAGGTATGATGGGATGGCTGCCCTTTGTCAAATGTGAGAAGAGGAGATTCACTGTCTGACCAAGCTGCTGAGGCAGCTCCTATGCATGGCCACGGCTTAAACAACAGAAATCCATCTTGTCATGGTTCTAGAGATGGATAGTTCAAGATCAAGGTGTCGGTGGCTGTAGTGTCTTCTGAGATCGCTTTCGTTGGCTTTCGGGTGGCCACTTTCTCACTGTGTTCTCATGTGCTCTTTCCTCTGAGTGCTCAAAATCCTCCCAGTATCTCTTTGTGTATCTACATTTTCTCTTCTTTTAAGGACACCAGTGAGATTGAATTGGAGCCTACTCTACTGGCCCCATTTTAACAGAATCACCTTTTTAAAGTTCCTATCTCCAACTGCAATCACATTCTGAGGTGCTGGAGGTTAGGGTTTCAAGAAGTGAAATGTGGGGAAACACTCTTCACCCCAGCCTAGGACCCTATGTACGGGGTGGCCACTCAGGCCCTTTGAGGCATGAGGTATGATGGGATGGCTGCCCTTTGTCAAATGTGAGAAGAGGAGATTCACTGTCTGACCAAGCTGCTGAGGCAGCTCCTATGCATGGCCACTGAGAGGCTTCCTGTTCTCCCAGCCCTCCCTGGGAAAGTCAGTGCCTGGGCCCTCAAGGAGACTGTTTCACTTTCTGCTGACCAGATGGCTCACAGAGGCCTCCCTATTTCTCTCTGCAGACGGAGATACCTGAGGTCCTTGGTGGTGCCAACAAGTCTCTTGCCCTGCACATGATACACACTCTCCTGGTAAGTGAACTTGGCTGGCTGTGGCTTTCTGGAGATTTATTCATTTAACAAACACCCCTGGGTCACACTCAGAGATAGGAACTGAGAGTATAGACATTCCCCACTGATTCATTCAGTCAGTCAGCAGACCTTTACTGAATATAATCCCACAGCCCCCCTTTATCCATAATCTCAAGGTCCAAAGAAAAGCAAAGGTTTTTTGTAATATGTCAGCCAAGCTTGATCGAGACTGATTTGTGGCCAGTCTTCATCTCCACATGTCCATTCGCTTTATTGGTCCCACTAGTCATGTACCAAATGAACTCTCTACCGTTTGAAAAGGCCTTAATTCTGGAATGCACAGGGGACTAGAGACCTGTATTCACTACACGCCAGCCAGACGTCATGCTAAGTTCTAGCAATGCCCGCCATTTACTCACTCAGTAATTTTTTACTCAGTCATTTACTCACTCATTCCCTGCACGAGCATATCAGCATCAAGTCTTCCTCTAGACACCAGTACACAGAGATGGCTTCCTTTCCCTTTTTAGTTTTTCATTTATCTTCATTCTTTTCTTAAACACTTCTTCGATGTGTACTTGATGCCAGATTCATTTCATTCATTTATTCATAGAAGAAAAGTTTGTCGAGACCCCACAGGCTCCAGCACTTCCCTGCACCCTGGGGAGCAGTGTGGGGTAGACACACATAGCAAGTCATTTCAGTGCATTTAAGCCAGCACAGTCCAATGTCCCAGGCTCTGTGTGACCACCGGAGGGGGCAGATGTCTCAGGGAGAAGGGTTTTGGATGATTAGTAGAGCTTGTCTGGTGGTGAACAGGCAGGGTGAGGGGAGCAGGGAAGAACTACTGGGAGAGGAGGGGTGTAAAGAGATTCACTACGGGGGTGGACTGCAATAGGAGATGATGCCCACGGCATTAATTATGGAAAGTGTGTAAACTTCATCCCAAGGGCTGAAAAGGAAAGGAAGAGCCTTGACATGATTTGGTTTCCATTTTAGAAAGGCTACAGAGTGGGCCAGACTGGAAGCACAGAATGCCTTAACCTGTCCAATAATGATAATTGGGATGAAGGTTTGAGAGATATTTAAAATGTAAGTTGGATGGTGGGATTGGGTTCAGCCAGTCTGGATTGGAGATGGATTCATGGAGGAGGTGACCATTGCTCTGAGCAGGAAGGCTGTTCCAATGAAGAAGGTATCTTGAACCAAGTTCCTGGAGGACATGAGGAGAACAGTTTGTGTGGGGAGGTGCAAGAGGAATGGAAGAGCATGCATTCTCTCCTAGGCCTGGTAGAAGGCACAGTCTTGCTCCAGAACCCAATGGGCTAGCATTGTGACTATCCTATGGAAGCTCACCAGACTCTACACACCATCTCTTCCACCTTGACACTTCCAGCCCTATGGGGTCTGCTGGTCTTGTGGTCTGAATAGCCAGGCCTTGCAACAGAACCTGCAGCTGCTACAGAGCTCTGCTCTCAGTCTGATTAAAACTCACCCCTCTGTCTCATCTGAGCAGCACTCCCAGCCTGTCTCACCTCCACATTCTTAAGAAACCTGCCAAAAGCCATGCCTTTGTCTTACTTAGATGTAAGGGTTTGAGGTGCAACAGTGTGTCCAGTATTCTGCCGACTGCCAGGCCCCTTAAAAACATCACCAATGTGGCAGATCCTTAAATTTCCATGAAGTTTACCTCCTACCCTCTGCCAGCTGTGGTTGGAGAAATTTGAAGGGAAGAAGACGGCAGAGAGCAGGCTAATGCCAGATCAAAGATGTCATCAAATGTCCTGTTGAGGTACTCAGCACTGGGTCTCAGGGGAACCAACAGAAGTTCTTCTGTGTAGCAGAAAGCATGCTTTTCCCTGCACATCTTAGGGAATCCTTCAAACAACTCATTTTTTAGAGATGAGGAAAGTGAGGCTCCAAGAGACCAGCTAGCTTAAACAAATAGCGAGGGCTGAAGGCACTGCTGGTACCAGGAGTGGGGCCGGTTTTATGGATGTGTGGCCTATGCTCAGAAGGGTTCTACATTAGGCTTAAATCTCTGCAGTCACTATCTTGAAATTCCTTTCTAATTTTTGAGTGAGGGGGCCCACCCTTTCACTTGCACTACAAATGATGTAGCCAGTTTTGTCTGTAAGTGACACTTTTTGAAACACAATAGACAGGCAAGGAGTAGGAGGATTGGGTGCAAATGGACTTGTGGAACAATCATGGTTCCATTGGTGTGGTCTATCCGCAGCCTCTCTAAACTTCAGTTTCCTTACCTGTGAAATGGGGCTAATTTTGATGCTTGCGAGGTAGGATGACTGTATGGCTTAAATGAAGCAACATGTGTGAAGCATTCGGAGTCCTCACTGCATAGACAAGGGCTTACTGTGTTGACCATTGTTGTTGACCTAGAACTCCTGCAACTACGATTTATTTATTTATTTATTTATTTATTTATTTTTTACAGCACATCCCCAGAAAGAATTTGTATCTCGTGGCTAATGAATACTTCCATGATAAGCACTCCCTGGTTGAAATCCGAGACAGTCTTCTGGACTTGCTTGGAGATGTGTTCTTTGTGGTCCCTGGGCTGGTCACAGCTCGATATCACAGAGGTGAGTCTTTGAGTACCTCCCTCCAAAGCCATAGCCCCATGAAGCTGGTGGCTGCAAGGACCTATGTTGACTGTTGACCTGCTCTGCCTGTCTGTTCCCTCAGTGAGAGTGAGAAAATGTCCCAGTTAAGTCTGGGATAGGACCAGGCCATGCTGACCTTTGCAACTTCCCTGCCTTTTGGAGTTTGGGGATGCAGATGAGTTCCTAGACATATAGTTATAAACAAAATAAGATCCTGCCACCATGAAATCACATTCTAATCAGGGAGACGGGGAAGAAATAAACCAGTAAACATAGACTATGTCAGATGATGCTAAGTGCTATGGAGTAAACTGAGCAGGACAGGTTAGCAGTGACAGGGTGCCGTGGGCATCCACTGTATTGTAAGGTCTGTTAAGTTCACATGTGACAGGTGAGATAAGGGCTGAGAATTGAATCTGGCAACACAGAGGTCACTGGTGATCTTGACATGAAGTATTTGGTGATTTTTAAAGCTGAGGTGTGTTCTGGCCTGTTCAGAGAAGCTATGCTCTAAACTTCATCTTCTAGACTCCTGAAATATTCAGACAAGTGGAGGAGAGATTTCACCACAGAATGACCAGAAACCACCATAGAGGCACAAGAAACATGAGAAACCAAGAAAATATTTCTCCCCTAAGGGAAAAGAACAGTCTCTTATCATCCACAGGCAGTACAGTAGAACTCGTGGAAATGTCTGATAGAGAATTCAGAATATTCATAGGGACAAAACTAAATGAGATGCAAGAGTTGAGAGATAATGAATTCCAGAAGATGCAGGAGAAAAGAGACGAGTTACAGGAGGTGTTGAGGTTCTTCCATGATCTGAAAGGGGAAATACACACCATAAAAAATAACTGAATAGAGCTATTAAAGATGAAGTCTGCCATTCAGGAAATCAGAAACTCCCTCAAAAGTTTTAAAAGCAGATTAGTCCATGCAGACAATCGAATCTTGGATGTGGAAGGCAAAACCTTTGATCTAGAAAAAATAACCCAAAACACTGAGAAAATAATCCCAAAAGTGAGAATAGTATACAAGAAATACTAGACAGCATTAAGAGCCCAAACATTCAGATAATCAGTATCCCAGAAGGTGAGGAAACTAATAAGGGCATTGATAATCTATCCCATGAAATCTTGGAAGAAAACTTTCCAAATCTAGGGAGTCATTCAAATATCCAGACCCAAGAAATACAAAGGACCCCTAATAAAATCAACCAAGAAGATCTTCTCCAAGCCACATCATAGCCAGATTGACCAAATCTACAGACAAAGACAAGATACTAAAATTGGCAAGAGAAAAACGTCAGGTTACTTATAACGGTTATCCAATCAGGCTAACATCAGACCTCTCATCAGAAACAATGCAAGCAAGCAAGGAAAGAATGGAAAAATATATTCAAAGTATTAAGTGAAAAACAGTTTCAACCAAGAATACTTTACCTGGCAAGATTATCTTTCCTGTGGAAAGAAAAAATAAAAACACTCTCAGATAAACAAGACCTGAAAGAATTTGCCAATAGCAGACCCACTCTTCAAGAAGTTCTGAAAGGAGTGCTCTACCAGGAAAACTAAAGACACAAACAGAAATAAGAGGAGAAAAGGCAACCAAGAAAATGACCAATTTAATGCTAGGGACAAGAAATATCAATAATAACACTGAATGTTACCTTCCAGGATTTAAATGGAAAGATTGGACCACAGTAATAGTGCATATTCAACACAAGAGAGTTTGAACGTAAGACTGAACTGGCGAAATAGTATTTTATACTTTTGAGTAAAATAGTACCTATTTTTTTTTACTATGCTTTGTTTTCCCAATTTAAGCATTTTACTTTCTTTTAAGTTGTTAGGTTCAGCGATTTGTTAAAATATCTTTCTTGTTTGTTTCCTTAAATGGAAACATAAATTTTTCTTCCTTTCTGACCTCTCTGGGATTGGAAAATATTTGGGAGTATTCTTGTTTTGTGGCAGAAGGGCTAGGCAATGAGATACAAGGAAACAAAGGCTTGAAACCTCCCACATATGAGCAGGGTCTTCAACAAGTTCATGGAAAATACATATTATTTTTTAAAAAAATCTATACATGAATTTCAAAATCTTTTTGTACCAAAATAACTTCATCATGATGAGTCCAAACAGGATCTACTTTAAGACACTGAGAAGGATGACATCAGTGTAAAAAGAGCCTCCACCAGGACCAGCAGATGGCATAATGTTACATTGCTAGACTCCCACATTGTCAACCACAGCCTAAGTTCTGGACCAGGTGGCTTACAACTCATGGTGGGCATGTGTCCCAAGAGGAGAAGGAATTGTGGCATGGCCACCTCTGCTGGGGATGATTTCTTGCTTTCTGTCTCTCTGTCTCTCCAGCGAGCGCATGTGCCCTATAGCAAAAATCTCTCCCTCTCAAAAAAATAAAATAAAATAAAATAAAAGAAAAGAAAAGAAAAGAAAAGAAAAGAAAAGAAAAGAAAGAAAGAAAGAAAAGAAAAGAGCCTCTACTAGAGAAACACTAATTTTGCTGAAATTGAAGCAAGAACAAACATTCAATTTATGGTGAAGCTCATAAATGTAAAAGAATGGGGGAAATCACCAATGCTTTATGTAAAGCTTCTGGGGACCATGCCCCAAAGAAATCAACAGTTTACAAATGGATAACTCAGTTTGAGAAGGGATGAGACAGTGTCGAATGTGACTCTTGCAGTGGCAGCCCATCCACAGCAGTTTACAAAGAAAAAAATTAATCTTGTTCATGCTCTAATCGAAGAAAACAGGAAGTTCACAGCAGAGACAACACTCTACACTGTAGACATTTCAGTCGGCTCAGCTT
This sequence comes from Tupaia belangeri chinensis, assembly GCF_000334495.1. NCBI lineage: Eukaryota > Metazoa > Chordata > Mammalia > Scandentia > Tupaiidae > Tupaia > Tupaia belangeri. Next base: position 3,208,081 of record NW_006159713.1, on the reverse strand, counting down.
ACCCAATTCTGACTACAAAATTAAAATTGAGCAAACTTTGTGCTTGATGGGTATGAAAACTATTGCACCCAGATCAACTACAGATGAGAACAGAGCATTCAATAGAAATTTTAAACGAGTGGGTCAAGACCCTGAAGCATTTCTTTGAAGAATTCTAAGAAGAGATGGCACATGGCGTTACCAGTATGTTCCTGAAGACAGAGCACCACCTAAGCAATGACTTCTAAGAGGTGAAAGTGGCCCAGGCCTAAACGAAGAAAAGGTGGGCCAGTCAAGGGCAAGGGTCATGACAACGTTCTTTTGGGATGTTCAAGGCATTTTGTTTGACTTAGTAGAGAGTCAAAGAAACAGTAACATCTGCTTATTCTGAGATTATTTTGAGAAAGTTAACTTAAAATTTAGTAGAAAAACACCCAGGAAATCTTCACTAGAAAGTTCTTCACCATCCCAAAAGTGTCCCTGCTCATTCCCCTCACCAAACAAGGGCAATTTTGTGAGTTAGTTTATGTCCCTGATTTGGCTCCTTTTGACTTCTCTTTGTTTTCTAATCTCAAAAAAATTTTAAGGGAACCCATTTTCCTTTAGTTAATCATGAAAAAAGTCTGCAGTGGCATGGTTAGCCTATCAGGACTCTGTTCTTCAGAGATAAACTACATGGATTGTATCATGGCTTACAAAAGTGTCTTGAACTTGCTAGAGCTTATGCCTGGGATGATTGACTGGGGTTGGTGGTTACATGAACAGGTAGATATTTGTGAAAACTCATAAAACACTACTTAAAATATGTGCATAATGTTGTCCATAAGTAATACTTCAATTAAAATAGAAAAAGTAAGCGGAAAAGGAAGTGTAAGGCAACTGTATTGCAGGACCTTCATGGAAGAGATGCACAGAAAGGAACCAGTGACCAGAGGGGAAATTGAAACCAAGAGTGTATATATTTGTGTGTTCCTGTGTGTGTGCTCATGCATGTGCACCCATGTATGTATGCATGTGTATGTGCACATGTGTTTTGGAAATCGCAGACCAAAGACCTTCAGTAGAAGAGAGGTGAAGGAATGCAGGATAGCTATCCATGGATTGGCTTGGAAGCAGGAAACAGCCTTGTTCTATGTGTCTCCGGACAGTTGAATCAGGGTCAATGAGAGGAAATCACAACAAGGAAGAACTTGCCTCAGTGTGAAGAATTTTTTTGAGAAGTAGAACTGTTGCCTTCTCAAGGTACCCTGAGGGATAATGAGCTCTTTTTTACTTGGGGTTTGAGGGCTACTATAGTGTGAAATCAAGGCCTTACGTGAGGAAAAGGGAAGTTAAGCTGGTTTAGGTCACTTCTTGCTGCTGCTTCTTTCTTTATTTTTTAAAGAATTGTTTATTTTTATTTTATGTGTTATTATTATTATTATTTTTAATTTGACCAGAGAGAGAGAGAAAGAGAAAGTGAGAAAGCAAGCCACCAGGACTGGAACTGAACAATGGTTGGCCACGTGGGAGTCCAGCACCTTAACCACTGTGCCACCTGCCGGTCCCATAGGTCACCTCTGAGCTATCCCACCATCGGTCTATAAACCCAGGACTGGAACAGGGGTGCAGGCCCAGCTCCTTGCTCCACCCTGCTTACAGGCCTGACCATTCCTGACCTTTGTCAGATGCCGGGGCACCTGTCTACTTCTATGAGTTTCAGCACCGGCCTCAGTGCTTTGAAGACACAAAGCCAGCTTTTGTCAAAGCTGATCACGGCGATGAAATCCGCTTTGTCTTCGGTGGTGCCTTCCTGAAGGGTGACATCGTCATGTTTGGTAAGGAACTGGCTGCAGGGGCTCCTGCTCTTTAGGAAATGTGAAACATGAGGAGGTGGGGAGAAGAATTGACCCCTCACAGTTACCAGGAAGCCCTCCACTAACTCCTCTACTCTACAGAGCCTGGGAGGGCTGGTGGGTTAGAATTTAATCACCACTGAGGTTTCTGCATAGACACACCTTTCTCTGGAAAATGCCCCCGCAGATATCTTTAGAAACCAGGATGAAAAAGGCCTGCCCACATTTGTTCGATGAACGTTTCTCTTTGTACCAGAGCTTGTAGTGGATGATACTTTGGGAAACTCAAAAATCTACTTAATTTGTTTGTTTCTTTCTTTCATAAAAGAGACAAGCACAGAAAGACAGGACCCACTCCCCCACCCCACCCACAGAATCTTTGTGCTGCGATCCACCAACCCACAGTCTCAACCAGCCCAGCTCACACCTGGCGTGCTCAGAGAGATCCTAGGACATGAACCTAGGACCTTTCCCATGTGAATCTGATTGCATTACTGCCATACCTCTGCCTCATATTTAATTATTACTATTATTATTATTATCATTAATTAGAATCATTTTCTTCCTTTGCTCTAACTACTGGTCTCACTCTCTCTGCTCTTTGCAGAAATCTTATGAGGCTACTACTAGGGATTAAAAAGAGAGGGACCACATTTTTAAAAAAATATAATTCTGGCCCAAAGTGCTCATATAAATACTTATGAACTATTACTAATGATGTTAGCTCATTTATTTCTGAATGTATGACATGTTCAGTCTCTAAAATAATAAATCAATCAGGTGAGGTTATCCATAGGAAAAAAATAACAAGGAAATTACACACAGGAGCCATGACTAGAATACTTAGTTAAAAACTACACAGTGTAGGCTTTTAACTAATTCTTGCCGGCCCTGCAACAATGAGATTGTTTGCCACAGAGTGTTTGCCTGTTGCGGTTTATTCATTATTTCCTTTATTCATTCTAACACAGATCAAAACAGAACTACCCTCTAGGTTGTCCTAAGGATTACATGAAACAATTCCCAGAAAGCACACAGCTAGTGCTTAATTATCGAGCAATTGTTACTATAACACAGCACATGGACTCTCCAAACTGAAAAAAATGAACAACATATGGATCAAAGGGTTGAATTCTTTAATATCGAAAAGGTTCCTAAAATCAATGAGCACAGAACCACCTCGCCTAAAACTGGGTAACACATATAAATTGACACTTTCTGTAAAAGATAACACAAGTGGCCTTTAAATACATGAAATTTCACTCAGACTTCCTAGTAACAAAAGAACTGCAGGCCAACCATGGCTGAGGAATCATTTGTCATCAGTCAAGGTTAGGAAGAACAATACATTTTAAACAATGTCTTCAAGCAAGTGTGGGGAACAATTTCATACATCCATCAAAATCTCTATCCACATGGAGTCTTTAGCCTGGCAATTACACCTCTAGGATTTTTCATGTGTAATTACACTTCCACATGCACAAAAATATATGTTCACACTAAAGCATTGCTTTTACCAGCAGAGGCATGAAAATTTTGTAAAGATTTGTCAGTAGGATACTGAATTCAGGAATGACATATTTATATATAATTGCATATAAATAAATATTTATATATGTTTATAGAACAATAAATGGCAGTTTTGTAGGTGACAATTCCCTGGATATGATTTTAGTAAAAAGAGCAAGCCTATGTGTGCAATATGCTACCAAAGGTGTAGAAAGGTGTCTCCTTCTACCATTGTACATAAGGAAGCTGTCTTTGAGAGAGCCTAGGAAGCTGGCAACGGTGTTTGCCTCGGAGGCTGGTAACTGGATATCTGGAGGGAAGAGTTGGGAGGGAAAATTGTCATTAGATATTATACACTC
>NW_006159713.1:3159451-3204258 GCF_000334495.1 Tupaia belangeri chinensis | reverse complement strand
CTCTTTCTGTTTTATTGGATTTTGTACTGTGAACAGGTTTTACCTTTCCAAGTAAATATTTCCAAATAAATATATACAATAATTTATTATAAAAGTGGGGGTTGGGTGAGGAGAGGTGGTCTGTGTCCCCAAGGGACTTGCAGCCTAATGGTAATGACTGAAGAGTGCTGCGTAGACAGATGAAGATGGATGTTCAGCCTTCACCATTTGGAGGCCAAAATTTTGGGGGCAAATCACAGATGGTCAGAACCATTGTATGCAAAATGATTACAATGACTTGGTGGGCTCGTGAGGATCCAGTGGGAGGAGAGGGGTGAAAATAATCCCTCCAATGTGAGGCACATTGGGTTTCTGGTGGTGGTTCACTATGAGCAGCTGAATTTTGTGACTTTCTCTTTCAGAAGGAGCCACAGAGGAGGAGAAATGGCTGAGCAGGAAGATGATGAAATACTGGGCTAACTTTGCTCGGACTGGGTACGTTAGCTTCCTGGCCTCCCCAGGCAGGGGTGTTGGAGGGTGAAAATCTCACTCCTGCTTCTGCTCTCTTCCAGGGATCCTAACATGGATGGCCTGCCTCTATGGCCAGCCTATAATCTGAATGAGCAGTACCTGAAGCTGGGTTTGAACATGAGCCTTGGACAGGCACTAAAACAGCAGAGAGTGAAGTTTTGGACCAATGTACTTCCCCTGATAATGTCTACTTCCAAGGCTCTCTTCAGTCCTCTTCCCTCCTTAATCTTCATTTCTCTGTTCTTGTCTTTCTTTTTCTCTTTCACTCCTTGAGAACTTACCTTTTTGTGGTTTGAATTTTCCTTTCCTTCCTTTTGCGATTTCTCCCACAATCATTAGCCTCAGTTTAGCTGCTTTCCACGGGGCTCTTTGTAAAATAAGCTGCTTTAGCTGATGTTCTATGGAATTAGGGATGATCCTTACAGAGTCCTTTTCAATACCAAAAAATACAATTTGTCTTGAAAGTTAACAAGATTTCTTCAGTAAATCTAGAGGAGGGCTGGCCTATTCACTGGCATAATAATGATCTTGTTACTCATATGAAATAAAAGCAGAATGTAAAATATACACAGGGAACAAAATTTAATTCTGTGCTAACAACTATCCCCTCCCCAGCATCCATGATGAAGTAGGCTCTTTATTAGAGAAGGTGTTTGTTACCTAAAACATAAATCTCCAACTCTGACCTGGGGGGAAGGGGCATTGACCTCAGTGTTGGCCTCTCAGTATGGACATCCTGGATATTGCTGGGTTTGAGCTGGGTGTCTTCTCTGGCTCAGCAAGACAGGTGGTGAGGGGGTCAGGAGTGGGGGGGAGCAGGGTACATGCTGAAGAAACCAGACATTATCCAAAGTCAATAATCTAGTAGTCAAACACCAGGAAGCAACAGTTAGATCAGGGACACCAAAGAGAAAAGGGGTTCCTTGATGAGATCGAAACTACTTCGTCACTCAACAAACCTTCACTGGGCACCTGAAATGTGCCAGGCCAGCCCCAGTGGGATAGGGGTGAACAAAACATGGACTCCACCAAACAGTGGGCAAACAGATGCTCAACAAACATGCTCCCAAGTGAATATCTTATGATATAAATTTGATAAGTGCTACTCAGGAAAAGTAAGGTGCTTTAAGAATGTGTAACAGAGGGGAGTTCATTTAGTTTGAAGTCTTAGGAAGTTCTCTCTGAAGAGACGGCATTTATATTAAGAGAGGACACATTAAAGTTGGCTGCATGGTAGGTAGGGAGAGTGTTGTACATAACATTATTCAAAGGGTTTTTTTTTTTTTTTTTACTTCTTATATCCATATAATCCATATCAGATCCAGATAACTCACAAGGGTGATTAATTTCACTTTGTGACTGCTTCAAGAGATGATAAGAACTTAGTTCACCTGGATGAGAGGTCTCCAACTCATAACCTGAATCTAGCCACAGGAAGTATTTTGCTTAGCCCACACAATGTTAGAAATGTGTTTTTATTTCAAATTAAAGAAATTTCACATTAGAAGCCATATTCCCAGTTCTCTAGAAAAAGAAGAACAGAAGATGTGGCAAGAAGATGTGGCAAGAGCTGCATTCCTAGCCGGTAACCAGAACTTCTGGAACCCATACAGTACTTTTGTGCGAATTAGAATGTATCTCTTCCTCAAAACCCTTCACAGACATCTTCCAGGAAATGATCGTTGAAAATATCGATGCCCATGTTGTGAACAACACCTCCTCTGGAGTGTTACTCTTTTGCAGTGCACAACCTGCACAACTGTTTTCAGCAACTCTGATGGCGTAATCTGCAGGAACCTAGTAAAGGATACTCCCCTTTTAGAGGTATGAGCTCTCAACTTTCCTCAGTCCTCACCATGCCCCTTTGTCTAGTGCCTGGCCCTTTCACTCACTTATATTACGGGACCCTTGAAGCTGTTTAAGTTTGAACCTCTGACCTCTCATGGTAAGTGAACTTTAGATGAAGAGATTTACCCAAGATCACTCAGGGATCGAACAGCAAGTCACAACCAGGCCTTAAGTCTCGTGTCTCTCCAAAACAGGACTCTTTATGCTATGCCACCTACCTCTGTTAGCACGGGTCAAGACTGTTGGGTTGTCTTAGGTTTAGTAGTTGTGGAAGGGGGTGGATTATAGCTGTCATTAATTTTATCTAGACAGGGTGAGCAGATGGCATAAAAGTTACATTATCATTTGACTCTCACATGTCCGACCACGGTTTGAGTCCCTCATGCCAGGTGCAAGTGCATGTGTGCCCAAGAACCCGAGAGGAAGTGGAAGAGAAGGGATTGTGGCATGGCCATCTCTCCAGGAGGCTGATTTCTCACTTTCCCTCTCACTCTCTCTCTCTGGCAAGCGCACATGCCCTAAGGCAAAAACCTCTCCAAAAATTTATCCTAGACATTTATGGTCATAATTTTATGAGCAACTTTAGAAACGAGTACTTAATTTCTAAATATTATTTATGGCCTCTGCATGTGCAGAAGATGACCTAGGTCAATGGTCAGACCTTTTGAAAATCACTTTTCTTAGGCTCTACAAATTCACTTTACAGCTCAGGAAGGAACCAAGTCCTATGCAAGCAAACCGGAAATTCAATCGCTCTGCAGCTGCAGAGGCTAATTTCTACATTGATATTTGGGAAAACTAACAGATAGAAAACACCACTCAACTCATTTTAAAAATACTAGCATGTTAAATGGCACTACACGCGTCATTTACACGCTGCTCTCAGTCCTAGCATCCTCACACGTGGTTCTAATCTGGGCAAGTGACTTACTAGGGGGAAACATTTCCAAGTCATCCAGTTACGGGACTCTCTGCCCTCCTTCTTCCTGCCCACATGCAGTCAGGTGATCTGTGGAGTTAAAGTGGGCATATGAATGCCACTCAGCGTGTATTTTGTTGTTGTTTTCCATGTAATCCAGGGTTTTCTATCAGGTGTAAATAGAAGAATCACTTAGAGGGTTTTCCCAAAGTTCCAATGACCAAGTCACTCCCCCGGTCCAACTAAAGCAGAATCTTCTTGTAAGGGACCTGGAAATCTGTATTTTCAGTTTTTGTGCCTTCTAATGTGAATACCTTATTAAGAGCCATAGAGTCTTAATAGTGCAGCATATGTATTTTCCAAGTTGCTAGAGGTTCTTTAAAAATGTTGCCTGGTGTGGATTTGTCACAATCTCTTCAGTCATTATTTGATCCTAGACATAGGATCATAATTTGGTCATAATTTTATGAGAAACTTTGGAAATGAGTACTTTATTTCTAAATATTGTTTATGACATCTGTATGTGCAGTAGATGTCCTAGGTCAATGGTCAGACCTTTGTAAAATCACTTTTCTTATGTTCTACAAATTCACTTTTCTGAAGAGCCTCATCACTTTATACTTAACCATGCAGATACATATTTCTTTTTAAAAATTTTCTTACTCTCTCTCTCTCTTTGTGTGTGTGTGTTGTGTGTGTCTTGCTATAGGGTGCAGGAGAGAGATGGAGAGAGAGAGGAAGAAAGAGAAAGTGAAAAATCACTCCTCCCCCTCCCCGCCCCCCAAGGAGGGATGGCCATGCCACAATCCCTTCTCCTCTCTTCCTCTCTTGGCATTTTGGGCATGCACACACATGCACCCGGTGTGTTTTCCGAGCACCAGGTCTGGGACTCAAGCTGTGCCGTTGGCCATATAGGATCCAGCACCTTAAACACTATACCACCTATGGATCATATTTCTGAATCACCTCTGCTTTTACATCATGAAAAAAAGTTTAATATAGTTATTATTATAAAATAAAAAAATTTACTTTTTTACAAAAATATTTTTTTTTTCCAAACTATCTTGATCTTGATTATTAAATCAAAGGCAAAACTTTAGGGATCAACCCAGTCGTCACCTGTGAGTTTCCTAATATCCAGCAGAGGGCAGCATTGTAATAAAGAAAAAAAACGTGTGCTGTGATTATCTTAGGACTTGGAAGGTAAAGAAACCTATACAAAATAGTTCAATTAAAAACTCATACAAAATATTGTTGTCTTTTTTCCCTAACATTTAGAAAAGGTAAAAGATAAAATCCATTACTTGAAAAGTTGGACTGAAAAGACTAAATTCACAGGCAGAACAGTGTGGAGCTGACAGTCTGTTTTCTTTTTCTTCTTTTTTAAGAGGTTTTTTTTTTTTTGCCTTTGGGCACGTGCATTCACCAGAGAGAGAGAGACCAGGACAGTGAGAGGGAAAGTGAGAAATCACCCTTTAGGGGAAATGGCCACTCCACAATCCCTTCTCCTCCATTCTTCTCCCACGATCTTTTTTTTTCCAAACTATCTTGATCTTGATTATTAAATCAAAGGCAAAACTTTAGGGATCAACCCAGTCGTCACCTGTGAGTTTCCTAATATCCAGCAGAGGGCAGCATTGTAATAAAGAAAAAAAACGTGTGCTGTGATTATCTTAGGACTTGGAAGGTAAAGAAACCTATACAAAATAGTTCAATTAAAAACTCATACAAAATATTGTTGTCTTTTTTCCCTAACATTTAGAAAAGGTAAAAGATAAAATCCATTACTTGAAAAGTTGGACTGAAAAGACTAAATTCACAGGCAGAACAGTGTGGAGCTGACAGTCTGTTTTCTTTTTCTTCTTTTTTAAGAGGTTTTTTTTTTTTTGCCTTTGGGCACGTGCATTCACCAGAGAGAGAGAGACCAGGACAGTGAGAGGGAAAGTGAGAAATCACCCTTTAGGGGAAATGGCCACTCCACAATCCCTTCTCCTCCATTCTTCTCCCACGATCTTGGGCACGCTCACACATCCCCCCTGAAAGATTTAAAAGCCACTAGGTCTGGGACTTAAACTGAGGTCGGCCATGTGGTAGTCCAGCGATGTAACCGCTATGCTATCTGCTGGCTTGGGCATTCTTTTATTTCCCAGTTTTTGCGTTTTTCTTCAACTCCCTGGGAGCCTGCCTCAGAGGGACCTAAAGGAGGTCCTCTTCCTAGGATTTCCTGTTCCTTCTCATCTTCTCTCGAGGGCCTTTGGACTCTGGACCTTTTGCTCAATCCCTATTCTGCCCTCTCTGTCTCTTCAGTCACTGGTTTTCCTCTAATTTCCCTCTGGGCAGAGGTGGGGGAGGGAGAGTGCTCAGGTCTTAAACCTGGAAAGCTGCCCCACCTGACACTGCCCCAGGTAACACATGTGTAAAATGTGCCTCCCTTATCACTGTGAAGACAGATTCTATGTGATCCTAACCCTTGTACTCTGCTAGAAGCTTGTGTTAAGAGTATGCCTTATTTTGGACCAGCAGTTGGCATAACGGCTATGTCGCTGGACTCACATGTAGTCGACCGTGGTTCGAGTCCTGGACTCGGTGGCTTAAACTCACGCCAGGCGTGTGTGCGTGTGTGCCCAAGATCCTGAGAGAAGAATGGAGGAGAAGGGATGGCAGCATGGCCATCCCCCCTGGGGGTTGATTTCTTGCTTTCTGTCTCTCTGTCTCTCTGGTGAGCGCACGTGCCCTATAGCAAAAATTTTTTGGGTGGCGGCCGGAGCCACAAAAAAAAAAAAAAAAAAAAAAAAAAAAAAAAAAAACCTCTCCAAAATAAATAAATAAATAAGATTGTGCCTTATTTTATTCTCTGGGAAGACAAAGACAGACAGAGAAAACCCTACCTTGCCACTTGATTTTTTTCAAAAGACAAAGGAATTTGTTGGTGGAGAGCTTCCTGTGCCCCATGGATGGGTTGGAGCCCAAGTTTACACTCAGGATGGGGAAGAAGGGGAATGGCCAGAGCAGTGTGGTGGCAGCATGGTCACAAATGTGCAGGAGTGGCAAGGGGCCACCCAGAGGACAGCATTCAGGGGTCTTGTGAGACAGTTTTTATTTGAACTGTAGGAAGCAGGCAGAAGAGTGATACAGTCAACGATGAGTTTATCACTCCACCCATCCACCTGTCGGTCTGTCAACCGTCTATCTGTACCCTTTTATGTAATTGTGGTTGGGGTCAGGCAATAGCAACTGGTCTCCCATGAGTTCACCTCCTGTGACCTCTGTCAGCGCAGCAGGCACGCGTGTTTGTGTGCCCAGGATCTGGTCCGGCTGAGACCTGCAGTGGGTCATGGCATGAGGACTCTGTTGCAAATGTTTGTCCCTTTTGCTCTCTTCCACTCTCTCTTTTTCATGGAAGAAGTAAGTAAATGAGCTTTCAAAAAATAAAATACATGATCATACTTGACACTCTATGAGGGGACTTCAAAAAGTTTGTGGAAAACTGAAATGAAAAACTAAAAATAAAAAATATAAACTTCAGTTCTCAAAATAAGCTCCATCAAGTTTAAGACACTTTCCTAAACAATGATACAACCCTTTAGTCCCTCCCTAAGGAGCTGAGTGTCCTTTGACTTTATCCATGCCAATGCAGAACTTCTTTACATCATTAACTAAAGAAAAATGAGTGCACCTTTAAAAGCTTTATTGAAATGGAAAGGTGTTTTTTGTTTTGTTTTGTTTTGTTTTGTTTTGTTTTTAGCTTAGGAAACAAAAAAAAAGAGGAAACACATCAGGACTGTCAAGTGGATACCTAGTGATTTCCCATTGAAATTCTCACAAAATTGCCCTTCTGTGATGAGAGTAATACACAGGAGAGCTGTTGTGGTGGAGAAGGACTCTGGTGAAGCTTTTCTGGTGAAGTTTTTGTGGGCTTTTTTTTTTTTAAAGAAATTTTATTTTTTTTTAAGAATTATTTATTGGGACACAGTGACTAGCCTGGTTGTCTGGCAGTGCGGAATGAGAAGTCTCTTCGTGCTGCGCATACAACGGACACCTAGAAAGACACTCAACCCCCAAAGCAACAGCCAATGATATTTATCTGTGGAGAATCTCACTCAGAAAATGAAATAAAATCCAGAGATCCAATCAGATGCAGAGAATGTGGATACAGAATGTACAAGAGAAGAACTAAAAGACTGGTGATTTTTGATTCTCAGTAAAACATGAGAATTCGGATGAATATCTTCATTTGTCCCTGGATTTGCCCTGTTAATGTTCCTTGTTGTATAGCTTTTGGTTTGGTATACTTAATCTTTATGAATGTAGTTTTATAGTCATGTAATTTCATTAAAAAAACCATATTGTATTTAGACATCTATTAATACTTCATATAAAGGAATTTTTGTGTTCAATTACATGACTTCTAATTTAATTTTATTGTATAATCTAATATGACATACAATGAAGGTTAAAATTGCTTCTCCAAACCACACTTTTAACCAAAACCTATAATCATCTGCAGTCCTTATTAGACATGCAGGTTTCAGGAGCCCTCTGTAGTTCTGATTAAATAAAATTCCTGGAAACCACACACACACACACACACACACACACACACACAAAGGATTATTTTATTGGGGCCACAGGTGCCATTGTAGTTAAAGGCACTGGACTTTCCTATGGCCGACTGCAGTTTGAGTCTTGGACCTGGCAGCTTGCTTTCTCACTTTCCCTCTCTCTCTCTGGTCAAATTAAAATATATCAATAAATTATTTTATTTTATTCTTTTTTGTTGTTTGTTTTTTAATTTGACAAGAGAGAGACAGAGAGAGAAAGTGAAAAAGCAAACCACCAGGTCTGGGACTCGAACCACAATAGACCATGCAGTGCCTCAACTCTTATACCACCTGCTGGCCTCTCTGGCCTTTTTTTCTGCTCAAACTTTGGCTAACTTTCTCAAAACACTCTCATAATAATCAGATGTTATTGTTCTTTGACCTTCCAGAAAGTCACAAGCAAAATGCCTGTGCACAAACACACACAAAAAACATAGTAATCACTTTTGCCTCTTACTAGGCTGTTTTTGTTTTCTGGACCATTTCCACCTCTTAGTAGCCACTGCTTTGATGGTGCTTTATCTTCAGGAATATATTGGTAAAGTCAGTTACAATATTTGTTACAATACTCTGAAGGAATGCTTTGGGATCTTGATCTTACTTGTTTAAAATGTCCATGGAAAGATCTGCCCTTAGTTGTAGTCAATCAGGATGCAACAGTTTTGGCACCTGTCAAGCAGAAAGTTTGCTCAATTTTGATTTCTCAGTCAGAATTAGAACTGCTTAAGAATTGTGTAGACAAGGCTGATTGAGATATCTGTGGAATTGGCTATTGTTTCTGCTGTTAATCATCAGTACTCTTTGATTAGGGCATGAACAAAATTAATGCTTTCTTAACAGATTGATGTGGATCTGCTGGCATCATCTTCATCATTCTCATATCTTTTTACAATAAATTAACTAATGGAAAACTACCGGGTGTTTTAGAGCATTGTCTCCATAAACTTTTTGTAAAACAATAATGATTTCACCATTCATTGGTCCAAGATTAACCATAAATTTTACATTTATTGTTGCTTCAATGACAGCAGAATCCATGTTACTCTGCCAGAGATTCTTTCCAAACTAATGTCTTACCCTTCTTAATGCCTCAAACCTGATCCAAACACATTATAGCAAGTTAGTCTGAACTTATTTTGATGATAAAAATTTTGAAATTCATGCATAGTTTTTCATAATGTACATTTTTAATAAGCTTTTTGAAGACCCCCTCATATCTTCCTCCTGGACTTTTCATGTGTGAGATACAGGTATTAGGTAAGTTTAAGTTGTATCTCTATTAGTGCACACCTGATGAAAATAATTGCAACATTTGATCATTAGTTTTCTTCTTTTTCTTTATTCTTAAAAGAATTATTTATTTAATTTTAGCGTTATTATTATTATTATTATTATTATTATTAATCTGCTATAGAGCCTCTGCACTCACCAGAGAGGGAGAGAAAGAGGGACAGCAAGAAAGCAAGCCACCAGGTCCAGGATGCAAACCAGGGTCTGCCATGTGGGAGTTCAGCACCTTAACCACCATGCCATCTGCTGGCCCCTGTATCCTATCCTATTATTTCTATGATTCTCAGTGATTTTTTTTTCTATATCAATCTTATCTCCTTTTTCAGGAAATAAGTCAAGTCTGATAATAACTTTTAGATTTTTAAACTAAATACCACATACATACAAGAAAGTTTTATAACTAAGTATAGCAAGCATACAAGAAAGTATGTATGTCCTCACACAGAGAGATGCAGTATATAAATTATGTATTGATGAATTTTTACTGATAACACTTGTGTTTTTAGTACCTAGATTTAGAAAAATAGAGTATTTTCAGCATTCCAGAAGGCATCAATCTCAGGCCTTGCCTACCACCCCTTCCTGCCCATCTTTCTCCAGTGGTAACCACTCTCTTGATTCCTGGCAGCATATAATCCAGATTTTGTGTTTTATATAAACAGAATCGTATACTCCTGCCTCTGTCTTCTCTCTCTCAAATTATATGTTATCATATATGGTTGAACAGTAGTTTGTTCATTATCATCACTGTGCAGTCATTCATTGTGTGAACATGTCGTGATTGTTGTTGAGCATTTGGATAGTGTATTAGTCAGCCCAGGCCGCCATATCAAAATATCATAGGTTGGGGAGCTTAAATAATAGAAATCTATTTTCTCACAAATCCAGAGGCTGAAAGTTCTAGATCAAGGTGCTGTCCAATTCCCAAGTTGTCTTTTTGGCTTGTAGACCATTGCCTTCTCACTATGTCTTCATATGGACTTTCTTCTGTGTGTGTATAGAAAACAAGCTCCAGTGTCCCTCCCTCTTCTTATAAAGACACCAGTTCTACCCACACTTATGGGTTTATATAACCTCAATTACTCCCATAAAGGCCTTACCTCCAAATACAGTCACACTGAGGGTTAAGGATTCAACGTAGAAATTTGAGTAGGGAAATAATTCAGTCCATAACAGAAAATCTTTAGTTTTAGGTTATCATGTTGTTGTGAACATTCTGGAACATGTCTTTTAATGAATACATGCATGAATTTCTTTTGGAAATATACTAGGAGTGCTTTCCTGGGTCATAAGAGTTGCATATGCTAACTTTAGTAGACAGTTTATAAAGTTTTTCAATGTGATTGTACCAATTTGCATCTCTACCAGCAGAGTAAAAGCTACTCCATATCATTGTCAATACCTGGTATTTCAGAAGGACAAGTACAACTTTGATTCTTATTTTAACTCTATATTCCTTCATTTGTCTTTCATATGCAACTATTGAATTACAGAAGTGCTTTTCCCAAAATAAGTTAACAAATTACTAACAGAATCACTGAAGTAATGTAAAATTACTTCACCATTTGTGGTCTACTACTCAATGGGAAAAATGGCCTGTGGATGGCCAATTCGTTAGTCATATAAGGGCAGTGGTAACCTGTACATCATCATGACCACTAGTTAGGTGCCTAGGTATTGACTTACTTAAGAGTCATCAGTGGGGCAAGCAGGTGGCATGGTGGTTAAGGTGCTGAACTCCCACATAGCCAACCGCGGTTTAAGCCCAGGACCAAGTAGCTTGAAAATTATGCCAGGGGCATGTTGTGTGTGTGCTCAAAATACTGAGAGAAGAATGAAAAGGGATTACAGCATGGCCATCTCTCTTGGGGGTGATTTCTCACTTTCCCTCTCACTGTCTCTCTGTCTCTCTCCAGTGAGTGCACACTCCCTATGACAAAAACAAAAACAAAAGACTCTATTTCTGCAGTTATTTCCTTGGACTTCCAGAAACATCTTCCTCTTGACATTCAGATCTCTGGGCAGAAGTCACATTGGAAAGACCTTGTTGAAACCCTTCTGTTGCTTGGTTGTAATTAGGTAGTCAGGGTTCCTGGGGTCAATCCAGTTATAGGACTAAAAGAAAGCCTGGTGAATTAATCTTAAAAGGGTATTTCAGAAGGACAAGTACAACTTTGATTCTTATTTTAACTCTATATTCCTTCATTTGTCTTTCATATGCAACTATTGAATTACAGAAGTGCTTTTCCCAAAATAAGTTAACAAATTACTAACAGAATCACTGAAGTAATGTAAAATTACTTCACCATTTGTGGTCTACTACTCAATGGGAAAAATGGCCTGTGGATGGCCAATTCGTTAGTCATATAAGGGCAGTGGTAACCTGTACATCATCATGACCACTAGTTAGGTGCCTAGGTATTGACTTACTTAAGAGTCATCAGTGGGGCAAGCAGGTGGCATGGTGGTTAAGGTGCTGAACTCCCACATAGCCAACCGCGGTTTAAGCCCAGGACCAAGTAGCTTGAAAATTATGCCAGGGGCATGTTGTGTGTGTGCTCAAAATACTGAGAGAAGAATGAAAAGGGATTACAGCATGGCCATCTCTCTTGGGGGTGATTTCTCACTTTCCCTCTCACTGTCTCTCTGTCTCTCTCCAGTGAGTGCACACTCCCTATGACAAAAACAAAAACAAAAGACTCTATTTCTGCAGTTATTTCCTTGGACTTCCAGAAACATCTTCCTCTTGACATTCAGATCTCTGGGCAGAAGTCACATTGGAAAGACCTTGTTGAAACCCTTCTGTTGCTTGGTTGTAATTAGGTAGTCAGGGTTCCTGGGGTCAATCCAGTTATAGGACTAAAAGAAAGCCTGGTGAATTAATCTTAAAAGGAGAACTGAATTCCACATGGGCATGCGTGAGGGATACCTTCACTCTCTTTCTCAGATACTCAGTGCCTCTAAATCCGTTTCTTTGCTATCTCCATTTTGCCTTGGTATTTGCTTGGGGGCCTCCCCTTCTTCAAGAGCTGACTTCCATTTTCTTTGCTCTAAAAGCAGTTCTCATTGCTCTGTTGACCTTCCAGCTTCCAAAATGCTGTCAGCTCTTCTCCCATGGTTGTCCATGTTGACCTATATCTTACTGTCCTTTTAGAAGATCTTGGGGAAGGAATGAAAATGGTCTATTTCCATTCTTTCACAGGAAGTGATAAACTGCTTTTTTTTAACATAAACATTTAAAAACAATATTTTTCTACCTTTTCGACAGTTACATAGCATCCCATGGTATGAATTGTATTCATAAAATTACTACTGTTGATCATTCAGATTATTTCTAATTTTTTACTATTGTCGATGTAACTGAGTGGACATCTGATACCTATATCTCTGGGCTCCTTCAGAATGATTCCTAGAGAACAGAGTTTTAAAATAAAGGTATTATTACTTGATATGTTGGCATATCAAGGCCAACGGATGGGAGATAATTGTCATTGGATGGATAGTTTGTTACTGACAGATCCCAAGGTGAAGGGGCCCCCATGGTGTACAAGGAACCACTGGGTCAGAAGATGGGGAAGAAGGGCAACTGTGAACAAGGGTCTTTACTGGGGTTTCCACAAAAACGAAGAGGTGAAGTGGGGTAGGTAGGTTTAGAATTGGCTGGACTGAGTAACTTCAGGTGTACCAGGGCATATGAACTGTTCCACTTATACTTGGCCCTGGAGTGATTAAAGTTGGTTAGTGTTCCTGGGTATGAGAATCCAATAAAGAAGGCAGTGAAGGCATAGGCTCAGGGTTGGTCAGTATTTATATGAAAAGCACACTCACCAGCAATTGGTTGACTATCTTCAGGAATTATCTAGAGTAACAGCCCCTCCAGGATTGGCAAATCCCACATGTCACAGTAGCAGAATAGAGAAAATAAAGAACATGATTAGTATGAATAGCTAGGACAAGGAAGAGGACCTCTTAAATGTTAGGATAGATTTTGCCTTATCACCTCAAGAACATTTGTACTAATGTATCTCTTGCATTGGTGGGGGAAAGTTCCAGTTTTTCCATACTCTTTCCAATACTTGGCACTCCCACTGAAAGGTTAGAGGTGAAAAGCCTTGCCAATTCAGTGAGTGCAATTTTGGCATCTGGATTGAATCGGTATTTCTTGGTATGCATGCTATCAGTCTCTCTCTATTTTCTTTTTTTTTTTTACTTAGCTGCAAAGCTGTTAAGTTTAGTTGATATGTTTGATTTTTTTTTGAGAGAGAGGTTTTTTGCTATAGGGCACGTGAGCTCACCAGAAAGACAGAGAGAGACAGAGACAGAAAGCGAGAAATCACCCCCAGAGGAGATGGCCATGCTGCAATCACTTCTCCTCCATTCTCCTTCTGGGATCTTTGGTACACATGCATAGGTGCCCAGCATGAGTTTAAGCCACTCGGTCTGGGGCTCAAACCACGGTCAACTACATGGGAGACTAGCGACATAGCCTTACGCCAACTGCTGGTCCCGCTATTGGTCTCTTAAAACATTGTGTGTGTGTGTGTGTGTGTGTGTGTGTGTGTGTGTGTGTGTGTGTGTAGGTTTGAAGACCCCTTAAAAAATATTGATGCAATGGAGGGGCACCATGCACTGACTCATCTTTCCCCATAGTAACACCTGTACCCATCCCTGAGGTGGTCCTGGCCTGCCTCCATTGAGGGACACATAGGGACAGAACAGGAACAATACTGGGAGTCCCAGAAGGGATTCATTTCCCCCACCTCCAGCTGTCAACCAACCCACCAGACATTCTAGAGATTTAATCCCTCCCACCATCTTCCAAAGAGAGACTTATGGGCCAACATCAATAGACCTTTGGAAGAGATTACAAACCTATGTGCAATCCATTAAACATCTTTTCAGGGATGCTTATGTCATTTATTCTTGTTGAGTCCTGTGTGAGCCCATAAGGCCAAGCTTTCACATGCAGAGGACTTAACTGTCTTTGGAAGGGAGAACTCCCAATGATTATTTAGGAGATTTTCTTTCAGAGTAGCCCTGCTGGTTCCTCTAAATGGCTTGCCTGCTGCTGCCAGATTCCACTTTCAGAAACGCCCTTTTCATCTTGTCATTCCCAAGATTAAAGCCTTTCAATGGCTCCTCATTATCCAGGGATAAAGTCTGTCCTCCTTATGTTGGCATTGAAGCTCTCTGTCCTCTGTTCACCCTCCAGTCCAACTGGCCTCTCAAGATGCTCCGAAACCTGTCACACATCACTGCTAATATCCTTTCCTCTGCTCAACTGTCTCTCTTTTTAAAAGTTTATATTTTTATTTCATGAGAGAGAAAAAGATTGTTATCCTTGACAGGGTCTCACCATGCCATGATCCCCACCCTGAGCCTCCCAGCCAGCTAGGATCACAGACATGGTATGGGAACATCTAGCATGTTCAGGTCAATCCAGGATCTGAGCCTAGAGCCTTCCTACATGGCTCCAGTGTCATGCAGTGGAGCACTGGCACCTGCACCTCCATGACTGTCCTATCCTGCTCATCTCTTAGTGCCAAGTACCATCAGGGAAAATTGCAGATAGTTCAGGGCATTAACGGATAAAATAATTTTTAGGGCAAGAGAACACACAAAACACTCCTCTCAATTGAGGTCGCTCTATTCACCCAGATGTTTATAATATAATCTATAGTTTTAATTGATTGAGCCTTTTCCAGACTATAATTTAATCATACTTTTCTGGGTCTAAGTTTCTACATGACTTTCCGAGTCATCCTTTTGTCTTTTTTATTCTTAAAAGGTCGAATGCAGCCTTTGTAGAGAAGCTCGAGAAAATAGACTGGTTTTACAATCAGTCTTGTGATTTTTATTAAAGAAATACAGAAATTTAGTGTTTATCAGAGTGTAGTGCACTCATTCCTGGAATTATGAAAGATCATTTTAGATGGTGTATAAAATATAGTGTATTTGCATAATGTTTCTGAATTTACCATGCTGTGTATTAAAAAAAAAATCCCTAGTACCAAATCCACGATGTAGTAGGTCATATTTGTAGAAGAGATTGCTAGCCATCCATTAATATCTGTCTTACCTTTCTTAGAACACTATCAGACCACATTCCCCAGCCTTCCTTGTAAGTAGATTCATCATGTGACCAAGTATTCTCCAAAGGCTCATGAGTCAAAGTGACTGCCACATCCAGGCCTGGCCCTAGACTTGTCTTCCCTCCCTCCCCCACCATGGTCACCCCTCCATGCTCCTCTCCTTCCCAGATGATGAGAATCAACACCCATGGCAACTTTATACACCATGACCTAAAGATAGAAAGCCACTATAGCCTTGGGAACCAGCAGATAGCGTAATGGCTATGTCGCTGGATTCCCACGTAGTCGACCACGGTTCGCGTCCCAGACCCAGTGACTTAAAACTCACGCCGGGCGCATGTGCGTGCGTGCCCAAGATCCCAAGAGGAGAATGGAGGAGAAGGGATTGTGGCGTGACCATCCCCTCTGGGGAGTGATTTCTCACTTTCTGTCTCTATGTCTCTGTCTGTCTGGCAAGTGCACGCGCCCTGTAGCGAAAACCTCTCCAAAAAAAAAGAAAGCCACTATAGCCTAGATTGGGGTCAGCAAACTACAGTCCAAGGGGCAAATATGACCTACTGTATTTGTCTTAAAATAAAGGTTTATTGAAACACAGTCACACCCACTTGTCATGTGGTCTCGGAGAGATGAAATGCTTTTTATCAGGTGTTCTTTATGGCCCCTGTCTCTTTCCTAAGTAAAAGTAAGAGAGGAATCCCAGGCCAGAACAATCTTTGTAGAATGAACATCATCTATGGCTGCTGTCACTACAACAGCAGATCTGAGTAGTAGCCACAGAGACCATATGGCCTGCAACATCTGAAATATTTTATGTCTGACCCATTTCAGAGGAAGTTTGCCAATACCATGGTCTAGGTCCTCTAGAGCCCTGAATGATCATACGGAAGATATATTCATGTCAATCCAGGAAATGAGCCCAGAGCCCTCCTACACAGATAGCTCCAGTGTCATGCAGTGGAGCCCTGGCACCTGCACCTCTGTGACTGGTCTATCCTGCTCATCTTTAGTGCCAAGTACCATCTGGGAACATTGCAGATACTTCAGGGCATTAAGTGATATAACAATTTTCAGGGCAGAAAACACATAGAACTCTTCTCTCAATTGAGGTCACTCTATTCACCCAAATGTTTGGTGAATGCCACCTTGTTGACATGAACAACACTAGTTTTTTTACATAAGCGAAAAGCAAATACATAAAGCCATTGAGATTCTGGGCCTATTTGCTGTCACAGTTTACCTTGCTCTCACTGGTACATTCTTAGCAGTCCTAGAACAATTGCTTAAGGTAGGTGGCCTGAATACCAGTTGTTTGTGTCATTCAGGGTAAACACTTATGCCCATGAGAAATGCAACTTTCCCTCTGGGACCTAACTCCAGGCCAAAATTTCCTCCTCTTACTCAATCAGTCCTAGGACTGGATTGGCCCCAGGGTCCCTCTAATTATAACACAACTTCAAGGGCCTTGGAATGTGTAAACCTAGTGCAATTTCTTCCCAATATCAAAAGGAAGAAGAAATTCCCTGAAGCGCAAGAAAATGACTACCGCGACAATGATCCTTGTACATGCCAATGTCTTGTAACCTAAGTGGTGGTCATGATAATGAGCAAGATTGTCATTGCCTATATGTTTCTAAATAACCATCAATGGTTCACTTTTCCTATCAAGTGACTTATTTGGGGGTATATACTTTTATAAACCAGATAGATGTATTATTGTTTATATATTCTTTCCTTTTTATTTTTACCATAAGTTTAATTTGAAAAACTACAGTGACACATTTTCCGTGCTTCTCTTTAACTTACAGTAAGTTACACAGGCCTTCCATTTATGGAAATGACATAAAATCCTTATTTTGAATGAGCATGGTAAAGTAAGAAGAGTTCATCCATTTAAAGAAAATTGCTAACAATAGCACACACAGATGGTATGCTGATATGGCCTCCAAAAAAGTGATATTAGTATGAGAATAACTGAGGTTCCAGAAATCCTATGTATGTCTAGGTTGCATTGTAAAATATAATAGAATTCTAAATTCAAGGACTGTTGAGCCATAGTGAAGGTGCGTGGGAAAGCATCTCATTCAGAACCACCCTTGCTTTCTACAGAAAAGAGTCTCACATGCAGATTCCTGGACATCTGGTCTCCCTGCATGGCATCCCACAGCACTAAATCTACCTGCTTAGTCCTATGACGAGTAGGCAAAGCTGAGTGAGGGGCCCAATAGGACGTGGGCCTGTCTGATGCCTGTTCTCATATGTGCTCTCCACGTATGTGTTGAGTGATAGGTTCGGAGAGATTTTAGGGGGCCAATTTGGAGCTCTCCCTCCTGGAGGGCCAGCCTTTTCAAGTCCCACCCAACTGCTTAGGATTTGAAACCAGTTCCTAGGATGTCCTGCTTCGTGTCATGTAGTTCCATATTGCCTTTGGGAGCTCTCTAAGGAAAAAATAATCCCAATCAACTGCCCCTTAAGAAGAGAAGTTTTATTTGCTGCTAAGACGACATGAGGAAATTACATACACTAAACAAAACTGAGCCCTGGTGAAAATAATCCCAATCAACTGCCCCTTAAGAAGAGATGTTTTATTTGCTGCTAAGACATGGGGAAATTACATACACTAAACAAAACTGAGACCCGGTGTAAGGCTTTTTGGACTCCAGTCTCACCCATCACTTCTGCAACGTCATCATGAACCAGGAATAGACTTTTAAAGATGGAGCTAGGTATGGGCAAAGTCTAGGAGTGGCTGCCTGTTTGCAGAATTGGCTGGTGTCACAAGTGAGCATATGATTAAACAGGAGATCAAGAAAATCATTCATCCCTACCTTTTATATTTTGCTGAGAAAGCACTCTACAATCTTCCCAGGCAAAGAGCCAGGACCATTTCCCAGGTTGCAAAGGCCTGCTGGTTAGGGCAAAAGGCTAGATGATTATGCCTTAGCAGATGTGTGTGTGTGTGTGTGTGTTTACACACGCTCACACTTGTGTATTGTATTAAGTGACTGGGAAAAAGCTTTATTGTCTACTTAGGAGGACCACCAAATTGTGCCACATGGAAAGAGATGGACATGCTTTGCATCAATGAGTTCTTCATGATCCCTGTTTCTTCCCAAGTTTAAGGAAGGGAGGAACCCCAGTCAAAATTAATCTTTATTGAATCAGTCACCTTGGAAGACAATGCTGTCACAAAGACCTCACCCCCAGCACAGAGCTCCCCCTCACCTGCCTGCTAGAAAAAAATGCTAATGAGCAACCCTTTTTTTTCCATTTTTTTCTTTATTTTTAACTTCATTTTCTTTTATACAGTCAATCACATTATTTAGTTTACAAAGTGAATATTTTAACATGTGAACATTTCTCCCTAGTCCAGTTGACTAAACTATAATATATCTTTAACGGAAATTGGCACCTTTCTTTGTCCCATTACTGCTTTTCTTCCCCAATTCTCTTCTAATTGTTCTTCCTCAAACCCTCTTTCACACACACTGTATCTGTATTTACATTCGTTTACTGTGTTTTTATATATTTTAGTCAATCATTTTCAGTCATAGAGTGCAGACACTTAGTATATATTAAGTGGAGACATACAATGCCTCTCCTTCATAGCCTGGTTTGCTTCACTCAGCAGTAACTCTTCCATATTCATCCACTTTCTGTCAAAAGCCACTTTTTAAATTTTTGTCTCCAGAAGATTTGTTTCAAACAAAACCTATGATTGTGGACAAGAACTATGAGTATCTCTGGGTTGTCATATACTTTATGGACACTGGTTGCCCTGTTCTTCCTAATGCCATTATTTGTTTGGCCTGGACAAGGGCAGATTTGCCAAATGACACCAAGAAAACACAACTCATCTCCCTAATTATGTGCTTCTTTCTCTGATCTTTCCTAATTCCTCAGCTCTAACCTCCTCGTCTTGGGCCAAAGAACTGACAATACAGTTGTATACAAAGTCAAGATATTTTGCCTTATGCTAAGGCTGGCAGTTAGAACACCTGCCTGATGTATGAAAACAAGAGAAATGGCTGCTAGCCACAATACAATGAAGTCAAAAGCCTTAGGTTCTGGTCCTGACTTTGCCATTGAGGAGTTGTGTGACCTTAGACAGTCCCTTCCCCTCTATGTGTCTTTGTTTCCTCCAGCACATGAAGAAAGGAATTGAGTGGGACTATGTCTTAGTTTGCTCATGATGCCATAACAAAATATAATAGACTGAGTGGCTTGAGCAACAGAAAGCTACTTTCTCAGTTCTGAAGACTGGAGGTCCAATTTTGAGGTACTAGCAGGGTTGATTTCCTTGGAGGCCTTCCTCCCCAACTTACAAAAAGCTGCCTCCTTATTGCCTCTTCCTGGAGCTGTCCCTCTGCACATATGGACCCCTCTGTATGTCCAAATTTCTTATTCTTATAAGGACACCAGTCATATTGGATTAGGGCCCACCCTCTTGGCTCATCTTAATATAATCACCTCTTTGAAGGCCCTATCTCCAGAGGCAGTCGCATTCTGAGGTACTAAGGGTTTGGGCTTCAACATAAGAATTTTGGGTGAACACAATTCAGTCCATAGCAGAGATATGGATCATTTGGCTAAAGAGCTAAAGATCTTTTGTTTTACTTTGGGTTTCCCAAGAAGCAGACTTGAGACAAGGATTCAAGTGCATGCAGTTTATCTGGGAGGTGTAAGGAACAGTGATGAGAATGGGAACTTGAGGTGAGGAAGAGAAACAACCAAAGAAGAGCTCATTATAATAAAGTCAATCACCACTGTGGATGACTGTGCTTAGTCCCAAGAGGAAACTGGGAAAAGCATATGTGTTTCACAGTTATTTTGCCAGAGGGGTGAAGGAGCTGAGGTATTCATACATCTCCCATTAGTCATTGATTGAGGGCTACTCTAGGAAATGGCAGGATTGTTAGTTCTTTGAAATTTCTGGTCTGCCCTGCACAGAATGGTCTCAGTTGATTTTAGGGAAATCCCTTAGAAGAGCAGAAAGGAGCTTCTGCAGTTGAAAATCATTAGAAAGCACTGAAACTGTAAGACCCAAGAGGAAGAGCCACCATTGACAGCATCTACTAACCCATTCTGAGTCTAAATTCGTGAAAGAGGCTGTGCGAGTGCATGTATGCACACCTATTCAGAGGAGGAAAAAGAGAGCAAACTGGTCGAGTCCTCTACCTCACTGATGACAAATTATTTGCACCTACCTGTGTTGGCAGGATATACTGTTCAAAAATGTACAGTGGCTCAAACACAATGGAAAGTTATTTCTTGCCCAGATAATGTCCAAAACACTGTTGTAGATCAGAGTTGCTGTGCTCCAAGTACTTTATCAGGGACGCAGGCTTCTGCCACCTTGTAACTTTACCATCTTCTGGGGCCTCAGAGCCTTTGCCTGTGGTAGGTTGTAGGGCAAATACTGACCATGGAGAATGTTTAGCTGGCTCTTTACTGGCTGGCCTGGAGACAATCTGATATCATGTTGCATCTTTTCTATTGACAGAGACTAATCTCATGACTCTGGTTAATTGCAAGAGGGACTGGGCCATGTGATTCCTGCCCAGATAGTGCTTATGAAGCAACAAGTCTACACTGAGGAGGAGAGAGCACAAATTGTGGGCAGTCCACAAGTACCTCTGCCACCCAGTCACTGCTTCTGTCAACAACCCAAGTGCTTGTCAGTCCAACCATCTGTCACTCTCTGAACAGCTCTACTCAGCAGCCAGCTCCTCATCCTTCCTGCAGCTTGGAGGACCCAGGAGGGATCAGCATGGAGGTACAGGCACTTTGAAGGGGTGGAGGTGGAGGAGATCCCAGAAGATAGAGGTTACACCAGATCACCCACAGTCCAACCAAGCATGTACTTAGGACACCAGCAAAGTTGACTTGTCAAAAACAGACACCTCAGCAGAGTGGTGAGAAGTATGAGCTGTAAAATCACACAGTTTTTATCCAATCCTCAGCTCTTCCTCTTATGTGATGTGTGATTTTGGGCCTTCCTTAGCATGTTGAGCCTCAGGAGATACTATTATCAATCTTTTGAAATTATTTTGAGACATTAGACCTTGCATACAAAACACTGAGCCTGGTTCACTATACAGTAAGTTCTCGATAAATATTTGCCAAATGAATGAATAAAAGAGGAAAATATAAATAAGCTAAAACTCAATATTCCAGCCAAGAAATGGCTATTGTAATACT
Organism: Tupaia belangeri chinensis; assembly: GCF_000334495.1. Lineage (NCBI taxonomy): Eukaryota > Metazoa > Chordata > Mammalia > Scandentia > Tupaiidae > Tupaia > Tupaia belangeri. The sequence continues at coordinate 3,182,800 of NW_006159713.1, read as the reverse complement.
AACTACATGAATAATCTTCCAGAATTTTCCTAGACAAATACAGTTATAGATTATTACTGCAGGGATCATATTATATATAACTGAAATTTAAACCATTTCTTTATTTTATTGAAATATGATTTACATGTCATAAAATAATCCTTTTTAAAGAATTATTTTATTTCACTTTATTTATTTAGTTAGTTATTTTAATTTGACCAGAGAGGGACAGAGCGAGTGAACGAGTGAGAGAGATAGAAAGTGAAAAAGTCTGCCGCCAGGTGGGGATTCGAACCGTGGCCGGCCATGTGGAAGTCCAGTGCCCTTAACCACCATGCCACCTGCTGGTCCCCAAATTCACTTTTTTAAAGTGTACAATTCTGGGGTCAGCAGGTTGCATGCTGGTTGAGACACTGAACTCCCACATGGCCAACTGCAGTTTGAGTCCTGGACCTGGCAGTTTGCTTTTCTCTCTCTCTGATTCTTTGGTCTATAACCATTTTTTTTTTTTTTTTTTTTTTTTTTGCTATAGGGCTCGTGTGCTTGCCAGACAGAGAGAGACAGAGAGACAGGAAGCGATAAATCACCCTCCAGGGGGGATGGCCACGCTGCAGTCCCTTCTCCTCCATTCTCCTCTCGGGGTCTTGGGCACGCACGCACATGTGCCCGGCGTGAGTTTAAGCCGCCGGGTCCGGGACTCGAACCGCAGTTGACTACGTGGGAGTCCAGCGACATAGCCATTACGCTAACTGCTGGTCCCTAAAAAGAAAATATAATAATAATGATCAATAAAATTAAATAATTCTTTTTAAAAATATATATTCAGTGGTTTTTAATATATTCACAGACTTGTGCAAATATCACCATTATTTAATCTCCAAATATTTTTGTCACCTCCAAAAGAAACTTCAAATCCATTACCAGTCATTCCTCATTCCCCTGCATTTCCCTTTTCCTCAGTTCCCCTGCATTTCCCTTTTCCTCAGTTCCCCTACATTTCCCTTTTCCTCAGCCTCTGGCAACCACTAGTCTACATTCTGCCCACAGTTTTGCCTATTGTGGAATTTCATATAAATAGAATATACAGCATGTGATCTTTTGTGTCTGGTTTTTTTTCACTTAGCATAATGCTGTTCTGTTTCACTCACATTGTAGCATGTCTTCTTATGGCTGAATAATATTCCATTGTATGGACAGACCACATGTTATTTCTTATGGCTGAATAATATTCCATTGTATGGGAAGACCACATGTTAATTATCTATTCATCAGTTATTGAATTTGGGCAGTTTCCATTTTTTGGCTACTACAAACAATGCTGCTACTTGTGTGGAAGTTTTTATATGGAACTACTAGATGGAGTAGTGGTTACATCATTGGGTTTCCACATGTTCAACTGTGGTTCTAGTCTCAGACCTGGTGGCTTGAAACTCATGCCAGGCACATGTGCGTGCGTGCCCAAGATACCGAGAGGAGACTGAAGGAGAAGGGATTGCGGTGTGGCCATCTCCCCTGGTGGGTGATTTCTCACTTTCTGTCTCTTTGACAATTGTACGTGCCTTATAGCAAAAATCTCTCTCTCAAAAAAAAAAAAAAAAGGTTTTGTATGAGCAGGCTTTTAATTCCTGTGGGTATATGCTAAATTTTCTGGATTATATGGCAACTCTGTTTAATTTTTTGAGGACCTGTCAAATGGTTTCCTAAAGCAGCCATAACAGTTTTACTTCCTGTTTTATCCCCTTCATAATAGATCGAGACTGTCTTTCCTTGTCATCACTCTGAGGGCATATACACAGTATTTCTGTGGTTATTTATTTATCTCGTCCATGAGCAAGACACAGAGAAACAGACAGTACCCCCCAACAGGGTCTTCACATGTGACCTACCTCCAGGTTCAGCCAGCCTCGGGTCATGGGCACTCTCCCATCTGGCATGGTCAGAGAGATCTTTGGATGTAAATTCAGAACCTCCCCATGCAGGCCAACCTTGCGGGGTGGCACATCGCTGCCCACCACCATCTGCATGCCTCCGTTGTTCATACATACTATTTTCTTAGTCATCTGTACTAAGAGTATATGCACTGAATTTCCTGTTGCGGGACATTTAATGACCCTAAGAAAAAGGTTTTGAGTGTCTTTCTTTTTTCCCTAGCACTTTTTTGCTGTGGTTTGTTTCTTTGTTTTTGCTATAGGGCATGTATGCTGGCCAGAGAGACAAAAGGAGAGAAAGACAAACAAAGTCTCTCTCCCCAGGGGAATGGCCACATCACAATCCCCATTCCTCCACTCTCCTCTTGAACTTTTGGACATGCATGCACACGTACCCAGTGTGATTTTTAAGTCACCGGGTTCAGGATTCAAACCATGAAGCCAGCCAGGTGGAACCCAGCACCCCAGCAGTCATCTGTTGGCTTCCCAGCAGTTTTTAAGTGAAACCTTCTCAGGTGTAACAGAGCATTTCGTATCTCCCTAATCTGGAGTTTCCACATTGCACTGCAATCTTCCTCCCCACCCTGCAAGTCCTTCTTACCTGCTGCATGGGTGAGCTCTTGGAAAAAAATGAATCATGTCTTGAATTCATCTTTGTATCCTAACACCTAGAAAGTGCCTGGTGTTTGAGTGATAGATGTTTAAAGAATGAATAGGTAAATGGATGGGTGGATGGATGATTAGAACCAGGCACTAAGGAGAGATGGAGTTCATTTTTCTATTCTGTTCCAAAATGTCTGCTTTGAATGGCAGTGAGTCCAATGACCGGGAGGTGTGTACAGGAGGCTGGGCCACTTGGCAGGAAAATAGTAAAGCTAATTTGGGCATCAGAAAGGAGGCTGGGTGAAATTTAAGATTGCTTCCAAACCTGAGTCCATGAGCTGCAGGACTAGGGAAGCTAAGAGAGACTTTCCATATTATCCAGCTGAGCCGGTGTGGGACTGCAATGCTGTAAAAACATACAAGCTTGTTCTGAGGATCCTGGACCAAAGGGTCCCTTTGCTTAAAGGCACCTGCCTGCTAGTGCCTGCTTTGGACCCGCTCACAGCGCACCCGGCTGGAGTCCTTCAGGGAGAAGCTCTTATGTAACAAGTTGTTGGACGAGTATGTGGCTATCTGTAATCCAAGAGTTTAGTCCGAACTTCTTTAGATAAAAGAGGGTGAACTCTGGGTGGGCGTGGCTTGGCGGTACTAACCGACACCCAGAGAGATCTTTGGAAAAGGGAGCTTTACTCTTAGCTCAGGATTCGGCCATAGCGCTGAGGGGCGGGAGCGCGGAAGCTGGGGAGTTGGGGGCGTGATCCTTGTAGCCGGTCTGACAGCACTTACACCTGGTCCGGGCCGGCGAACCGCTGTCCTTCCACGATGTGGCTCTGTGTTTTAGTCCTGGCCTCTCTTGCCGCTTCCACGGCTGGCGGTAAGTTGGTATTGGCTGGGGGGATGGGAGTGTGGGGGTGGGGGTGGGGGACATTTGGAAATCCTTGTCCTGGGCCGAGTTGGGTGAAGACGCCACAGGGCGAAGGGAGGACGCATTCCGTCCCGCTCTTTGCGCGCCCTCCCGATTTGGATTTGAACTTGAGCTTGGAGCAGCCGAGCCCACCAAACCCCTGGCCCGCAAAGCAGCGACTTAGGGATCAGCCCCCGAGCCCGCAGCGCAGGGACCAGGTGCAAGAGGGCGGCTAGCTAACCTCACGTCTGACACTCATGGGAGGCGTTTGGAGAATGCGTCCCCCTTGGTGATTAGCCCAGATGTGGCCAGATCATGGAGCATAGCCCAGCAGAAGAATGCAAGCAAAGACTCTGGAACTGCGTGCATGAGTTCGTCTCCCTGTTCAGCACTTCCGCGTGTCCTTAGGCAAGGTTCTTAACTTTTCTGTACTCCAGTTACCCGGTGGCTACAATAGCACCTAGCTCCCTGGGCTCTTGTGAGGATGGAATGGGTTGTATCTAGCACATTCTGGAGGGTTCTAGCACAGAAGAAGTGAGGAAAATAAGTGGATGGAAAAAAAAAGAAAAGGGCAGTTATTTCAAAATATAGTGCATTCCTAGAAAAAGTGAGGTGTGGTCAGGCCAACCTATCAGGAACCCACTGCCACTGAAAACAAAGAGATTGTTACTCACAGTCACTGGGGTGAAGGCGGGGGTGGGGTGGGGGACCCAGGGGAAGCACTGGGAGATGGAGGACAAGGTGACAAAAGTCTTTATTGTACTTTCCTCAGGAAGAAAGAGAGAGGGCAGGTAAATAGTTCAGGATTGGCAAGTTGGGGCTCTGGGGTATAGATGCTGTCTGTCATTGTTTTATACCTGGCTCTGGGGTGACTAGGGCAGGTGGACAGCCCAGGGCATGAGGGCCAAATAAAGAAAATGGTTGGAAGACTGGCACTGGCTTGGTGGGTCCCTCCAGGAATAGCGAAGCCCAGATGTCAAAGCATCAGAATATAGAAAATAAATACAGGGATAGAGCAAGAGACCTCGAGTACATCTGAGCCACTTTGTGGAAGGAAAAACAGACTCAGAGAGGAAAATTACTTACCCAAGGTCAGCTGGGCAGTCATGGCCTGGTCAGTCTCTGGCTCCTGAATCCAGAGCCAGTACCCAGGACCTGTCTGGATTTATCTTTCTAGCAGCGTGACAGAGAGTAAGGCAGTGAAGGAGAGGAGCCAAGTTTGGAGGGGAGCGTTCCTTTCCCGCTGGTTACCCCTGGCAATACCATTCCATTTCTAACTTAAAGAAGTCCGTTCAGGCTGTGTTCATTTCCTCGGTTTCCTCATCTATAAGGTGGTCATGTCAATGTAACCTAGCAAGGCTTTTTGGAAGATTAATTTAAACACAGCTGGGGCCAGACTGTGGTGTGGTGGTTAAAGTGGCTGTATCCAACATGGCAGACAGCACGATTCGAGTTCCAGACATGGTGACTTGAAAAACACTCTGGGTATGGGCTGTATCCAACATGGCAGACACCACGATTCGAGTTCCGGACATGGTGACTTGAAAAACACTCTGGGTACGTGTTGTGTGGATGTCCTGACAGGAGGGATAGATGGAGGGGAAAGGATTGGGACATGACCAGTTCCCATGGGCAGGGCTTTCTTGCTCTCTTGTTCTCTCTCCAGCAAACATATGTACCCTCTGGCAAATCAAAAACAAAAACTAGAACAAAAACCATGGGAATGCACATCTGGCTCAGAGTCAGCGTTCAAGATGTCCACATTACATCTACCATAAGTGGTAATGGCTGTTGTTTTATTTTTATGCCTCTAACTCCACCCACCCACTGTTTCAGTTTTGGCAGTCTGATGTTTCTCCACTTATCTGTGTGGAAGGTCACTGCTGAGCTAATAAAGGCCAGACCCAGTGGTTTATTCTGCCTCGTCCCATCTTCACCCCTTGGAAGCCCTCAGCAGTCTTTGTCACCCCTGCTCCACTTTCTTCCGCCATGCCATGACACTCCCCTCCGACCCAGCAGAGGGACAGTCACAGTTGGCTGTGTCCGTCCTTGCACTCTACCTTCAGCTCCTCTTCTCTCTGACACTGACCTCTCCTGTGGTCACTCACAGTCATGGTGCACCCTCACCACCAGGTATTCCACCTCCCGCCTCCTGCCAGCCCGGCAGAGCCCATGCCCTGTGGCATCCTCTTGCCAGGATATCTCACCAGCATCTCACCGAATCTGTGCATATTGGAGCCCAGCATCAGTAGCTTTTTGATCGCTTTTCCCTCTCATATCCCTCACATCTGGTCAGGGGCCAAGTCCTTCTTCAAAATTCCTTACAAACATCGCCATCTTTCTTCATAAAAGTGTTCTTGTGATTCTAAAGAGGGAGCTGTGTTCAGGGCAGGTAACATGGGAAACATGAGGAAAGGTCCACCTGTCATGCTAGTACCCATCAATTGACGCCTTGATATGCGATGTGCTACTTTCAAAGGAGTTCCTCTTGATGTTACTTGTCATAATTAGCGACAATAAGAATGTCCACAGTATAGGATGGGCTATTAATAACATGAGACATGAGACCAGCAGATGGTGTGGTGGTCAAGGCACTGGCTACTCCCACATGACCAACCACAGTTTGAGTCCTGGACCTGGTGGCTTGCTTTCTCACTTTTTTTTCTCTCTTTCTCTCTGTGTGAATGTCTCGCTCTGGCCAAATTAAAATTAAATAAAATGAATGAATAAAAATTTTAAAAATTGAGACATGGTTACTGTTTATAACTGAAGAGTTTCCCATGTTGCTGGGTATTCTGTAACACCAAATCTTTTATTTTCTTTCCTTTCCTTTCCTTTCCTTTCCTTTCCTTTCCTTTTCTTTCTTTACTTCCTTTCCCTTTCCTCCCCTTCCCTTCCCTTCCCTTCTCTACTCTTCTCTTCTCTTTTCTCTTTTCTCTTTCTGTTCTAGGCACACACTTTGAAAAAGTATGTCTGTGTCCATTTTGTCTGTATCCACAGCAAAGCAATTGGAATTTCCTATGAGGGCTGTTTAGGCAAAACTGAGGTTACTGAAGCCAGATTGGGAAGATGTAAGGGGTGGGCGCCAGCACGTGTCTAAAGGTCTACCTGCCACCTAAAAGGAAGATGGGATTAGTTCAGCCTGATCATTACAGGTGGAACCAGGACAGATGAAAAGCTACAGTGAGATGTATTTCAGCCCAGTGAGGAAAAATGTCTGCTGTGCAAAATCGGAACAGACTGAGACCAGCAGATGTCATAATGGCTATGTTGTTGGACTCCCACAGGGCTGACCGCAGTTCAAGTCCCAGACCTGGTGGCTTGAAACTCACACTGGGCATGTATGCATGTATGCCCAAAATCCCAAAAGGAAACTGGAGGAGAAGGGATTGCAACATGGCCATACCCTCTGGGGGATGATTTTTTGCTTTCTGTCTCTCTGTTTTTCTGTCTCTCTGGCGAGCACATGTACCCTATATCAAAAGTCTTTATAAAAATAAATAAATAAAAATAAAAATAAATGGGGCATGCAGAAATCCACCCCCAGTTTCTCACCCCTTTGAATCACCCTGCACGAGCCACTAGAAGAATCTTCTTTAAGGTTATCATAACCCTTACTCCAGAACCTATTTCTTCCTTGTCCACAGTATATTGGGTTGTAGCAATAGTCATGCTGCATTTCTGCATTAAAAACAAACAAACAAACAAACAAACAAAAAACATGTCATGACTTTTTCAATGACCCCATAAAACCCATACTTTAGCTTGGCCTGCAGGGCCATCCCTGACATTCACTCGTACGTTCCAGGCTTACTGTCTACACGCCATAGGCTCCCTCTGGTACACGCAGGCACTCGCCCTTCCCATGCAGACCCTGCCTTTTGCTCTTTCTCAGCCTCAGCACATTCTCTTCTCCCTGCTTCTTATGCTCCTCCCTGTATCCCCGTTCTCAATCTTCCTGTACTACAAGTCCCAGGCCCTCCACGATGCCGGCAATCAGAAGGCCTCGCTCCCTCTTCTAACTCCTGTGGCACCTCACTGGTGCTCCTAGGATGCTGCCACCTTCTTCTCAACATTAGGGTCAAGGAAGTGGCTCATTCTCCCCGCAAGAGCCAGTTCTCCTGAAAACAGGGGCCGCCACTTGTGCCTTCTCTCATCCAGCATGCAGCTCAGTGTCAGGTTTCTAATGGGTAAATGCTTCTAGAGGCTTCTATGAGAGAACCTAAATGACTTGTTTATTTCCAGCCACTCTCCTTCTTGTACTTTTTTTCTGACTGGATGCTTTTATACTTCCAGTTCCAACTTGCTTATTAAAACATTCTTGTAAGGGCCAGCAGGGGCCATGGCGGTTAAGGCACTGGACTCCCACATGGTCAACCATGGTTTGAGTCCCAGACCTGGCAGTCTACTTTCTCCCTTTCCTTTTCTCTCTCTGGTCAAATTAAAAAATAATAACAAAGTTGAATAAATATATTTTTTAAGAATAGCAAGTATCCTCATCCCTATTTTACATAAGAAGAAACTGGTCTGGAGGGTTTAGGGGAATTATTCAATATCCTATGCCTAGAAAGTGCAAAACCCACCTAGAATCAGGTCAAACGTTTCTACCTCTCACATATCCTCATTTTCTTTCAATGTCCTGCAGGGCACCCAGCGTCACCACCTATAGTGGACACCGTGCAAGGCAAAGTCCTGGGGAAATACGTCAGCTTAAAAGGATTCACCCAACCTGTGGCCGTTTTCCTGGGAATCCCTTTTGCCAAGCCCCCTCTTGGATCCCTGAGGTTTGCTCCACCGCAGCCTGCAGAGCCATGGAGCTTCGTGAAGAACACCACCTCTTACTCTCCCATGTAAGCCGATGGGACTGGCGTTGGCATATCTCACTGGGGATGTTTGCCTCCAAGTGTTGCAGGCAGACGTCGAGGCACTCCCCTGATCGGCTTATACTTCGCTGTGCAGTCCTTAAGTGTACTGCCTAACTTGGGACCAGTAGATGGCATAAGGGCTCTGTTGCTAGTCAACTGTGATTTGACTCCTGGACCTGGTGGCTTGAAACTCATACTGGGTACATGTATGTGCATGCCCAAAATCCCAAGAGGAGACTGGAGGAGAAGGGATTGCAGTGTGACCATCCCCCCGGGGGGGTGATTTCTCATTTTCTGTCTCTCTGTCTTTCCGGCGAGTGCATGCACCCTATAGTGAAAGTCTCTCTCTTTCAAAAAAATGCATATTACAGAACCTTAAAAACATTCACAGAATTCTAAAATTCTTTATTTAGGGGTCCAGCAGTTAGTGTAATGACTATGTCACTGGACTCCCATGTAGTTGACCATGGTTCGAGTCCCGGACCCAGTGGCTTAAACTCACGCTGGGCCCATCTGCGTGTGTGCCCAAGATCCCAAGAGGAGAGCGGAGAAGAAGGGATTGCGGCGTGGCCATCCCCTCTGGGGGGGGTTTTTTCACTTTCTGTCTCTTTGTCTCTCTCTATCTTTCTGGTAAGCACACACGCCCTATAGCAAAATCCTCTAAAATTCTTTATTTAGTATGTATTTATTGAGTGTCTACTGTGTGTCAGGTGTGATCTAAGCTCTTCAGATTCCCTAATGAACAAAACAAAGATCCCTACCTTCATGAAGCTTACATTCTAGCAGGGGAAATAGATACTAAGCAATATGCAAATTAACAAATGAATTACGCAATGGGTTAGAATATGATAAGTGCTTTGGAAATAAAAAACAGTTGGGCAGATGAGGGAGATCAGAAGTAATGATCCTACTTATTTTCTTGAACTTTACATAGGGAATGGTATGAGAGCAGGTGTGTGGGGTAGGTGGGGAGTATATTGGGGTGTGAACCTGGGAAGTTCTCAACTCCCAGGGAATGTAGCTACCAATTTACAAGCAGAGCAATGCCTCCCAGAAATCCTCTTACCCACTCTAGTATCTCAAGTCTGGTAACAGTGACTCCATCTCTAGGCTCCCCTCTCCCTGTCCAAGGCCTGGCTTGACACCAGGAGACCCCTTGCTTAGATCTGGTGGAAACTCAGGTTCTCTCTCCTCTCCCCAGGTGCTCCCAAGACATAATGGCGGGGCAGGCGATCTCAGAGCTCTTCACCAACAGGAAGGAAGAGATTCCTGTCAAATTTTCTGAAGACTGCCTTTACCTAAATGTTTACACTCCGGCAGACTTGAAGACGAAAAGCAGGCTGCCGGTAAGCAGTAGGAGCCATGGTCGAGGCATGCCAATCCCAGCACTCCTGGTGTAGATCAGACAAAGAGGTGGGCTGCTGAGACCAGGAATGTTTCAGGGGCCTCAGGGCTTCCTTTGAGCACAGGACACACAAATGTTCCATTCCTCAGTTTCTCTTATGGGCCTCTGGGGAATTTGCTGTACATCCTAATGTACATATTAATTTGTCTAAGTTCTCTCTTGCTAACAGAAGGACAAGGACTCTAATAATAGTGCAAGATTAAGAATATGCTACCCAGGGCAGCTAAGACATACCTTCCAAATAGTTAGGACTTGAGGAAATCTTAGAGAAAAACCAATAACCCAACTCTTCCTTTACAAACAGAGAAATCGAGGCCCAGACATTGAGCATGTGCGTGGTTGCTCCTTAACACACAAAGATCCATCTGTGACAAGTTCTGGGACAGTTGTCAGAAGTGGAACCTTAGACAATCCCAGAAGCACTTTCCTTTGCCTTTGGCCACCAAGTTGGGATTTTCTTGTAGCTAATTTCCCTCCGTGATTGTCTTTGGCACAGGCAGATGACTCTCTGAGTCAGCATTTCTCAAGTAAACTTGAAGGGCCAGATCCAATGAGGCAGACAGCCAGATGCAGGCTGGAGGCCTAGAGGGCCTGCTGGCAAATGAAGTCGGCCCTTCATGCGCTTTGTAAGGCACAGGAGGTGGGGACAGTGTTCCCTCACTCACTCATTCATTCATTCATTCATTCTGTACTCAGGGCCACAGTATGCATGGTTAGCTTTAGCAGTTAAGGGAAGGGCGGAACAGAACACCATTTTCATGTGGCCCCCTACACGGAGAATGCCATCTGGGCTGCATAGACATGTACTAACTTCTTCAGATTACTGCTCATGAGCCCTCAGCCTTCCCTCACAGGTGACCAGAAGCTCAGTCCCTCCCTGAGACGTTAGTAGGATCCAGAAGCGTACGAAGAACAGGAGCTCTGGGAATTTGGAGGCAAGAGAATCTCTAGTTATGGAAAGAGGTTCTAGAACTATAGGGTCGGGTTTAAATCCTGGTTCCACCTTTTACTGGCTAGGACACTTGAACAATTTCTTAACTTCTCTAATCCTTTGTTTCTTCAAAATGGGAATGACCACATATGAGTATTCAGTGACGACTGTCAGGCTTTATGTCAGCTCCTGGCTAAGTAGATAAAGCAAGCACTTGTGAAACATTAGTTAGAGTTGAAAGGAGAATCTTGCTCCTCTCCTAAAATCACCAACTTCCTGCACTGTGATCATTTCCTACATGTGTTGGCGAGTCTGGACTGTGGACTCTGGAGTCAGACTGCCTGGGTTCAAGTCTTGCTTCTATCTATTATTCACTGTATGGCCTTAGACAGGTTAAATGCCTCAGTTTTCCTATCTATCAAATGGGACACAATGAATGCCTACCTCATGGACAGTTTATCATAAATTATTTGGAGCAGGACTTGGTATGTAGTTCACATTGCGAGTTATTTTCTTTTAATTTTAGTTTTTTTGTCATAGGGTACATGCGCTTGCCAGAGAAAGAAAGAGAGACACAGAGGGAAAGTGAGAAATCATCCCCTGGGGGGATGGCCACACTGCAATCCCTTCTCCATTTTCTTCTCAGGATTTTAGACGCACACACACACACACACACACACACACACACACACGAGCCTGGTGTGATTTTCGAGCCTCTGGATCTGGGACTGGAACCACAGTCAGCCATGTGGGAGTCCAGAGCCTTAACCACCAGACCTCCTGCTGGCCAGAATTTATTTTATTCTTTAATTAACATTATTACTTTAGCCTCTCCTATTTCTTCCCTACCATGTGAGCTCTTTAAAGGCAAGAATCATATTGCCGGGGTCTAGCCTCGGCGTGGGTGGGTTATCTCGACGAAGGCGGCGAAGGTGAACAGAAGACAGAGGCCTCGATGCCTTTTATGCACGTCCTATGCCAGACACCCCTCAGAGATCGCTCTCTGAGGAGTGACGACTGCTAGGAATCATCATGCGTTTTTATTGAAAACGTGTTACATGCAAGTAAAGGGAGAGGGGCTAGTGTTTTAATTAACAGCTCATAAAATTTTTAACAATAGAGAACAAAGATTCTACTCAGGGTTTGATTAAGGGTGGGTCTAGTGCAGTTCCGCAATTGTAGGTGGGCCTTCATGGAATGCAGTTTCGGGAAAGCGGTTCCGGTAAGCAGATGCGAGCCATTTTGTGATTACTGGGAATGGTGCTGAGAAAAGAAAATCTCAAGAATAGATATTAGTTCTTATGGATCTTAATAAAGAATGATATTTATACAGTTTTGTAGGGATCTAAAACTTAATTTGAGGAATCCTAATATATTTATCTATTTCACTTGGAGAGGGCAGAGGTGTCCTGGGCCAGTTTTGGCCTAATCCTATTTTACATAAAGAAAGAAAGAATTTAAGGGCCTTCCAAAGGTCAAGATTACTTCTGCCTAGAAAAAACTTCAGCCTACCCTCTATTGTGACCACAGAGGTAAAGCATTGTAATTAATAGTAAGTAATCAGAGCAAAAGGGAGCTATCGGTTGGGGGACTTCCTGGAAGATTTTATCATATACTCAGGATGTATAGGAGAGCTATGCAATTCTTTTATAGTAGTAAATTGGGGAGTCAGAGGGGGGTCGCTTCCCAGTGAGGCTGCCTCAATTCTCTAGAGCAAATAGCAAGCAGCCTTGCTGACATGCTAACTGACCCAAGCTTTGTTCCAAGGTCGGAGGGTGGGGTGTGTGCACAACAGTAGCCTTGCCAACGTGTTGATCCGACCAGAAGCAGAGCTCAAAGGTCAGGGGGCTCAGGCAAATCCTGGGGCCTCACCGGGTCGGACTCCTCCATCATATATCCACATCTTCCATTTTTATCCTCAGACCTTCATGGGCTCTCACATAACCTTAGCCAGATTATTGAAGACTTCCTGGAGAAGGTGCATTTTAGGCTGAGCTTTGGAGGCTGCATAGGATTTAGGGTTGCAGAGGAGGCAGAGAGGAGGCATATTAGGAAGAGATATCAGAGGCATGTGTGCTTTGCGAGGTAATTATTCACTGATACACAGAAAAGTTGAATTTACCAAAAGAGGTGACCAAGATAAAGCTAAAACACTAGGAACTTCCCTGCATGCATTCATCTGGATGAACAGTCCAGGAGTGAGGCTGGTGGGAGCATCGGGGTAACAGGCATCCTTAGCCTTTGCTTTTCCAGTGATGACGTTCTCAGTGTGAAGAGCCTTGGGAGGAGGCGGCACTTGGGGCTGGGGAGAAAGGCAGGGGCAGGCAGGGTGTACTGAGTAGGGTGGTGTCTGGGTCCTTTCTGTAAGAGCAGAGGAGGAATTACAAGAGAGACTATTGGTGCAGCCTTGCTGGGCACTGGTAGACTTTGGGTAATGGCCTCCTTGACTCTTGGCCAAGAGGTGGGTGACCAAACCAGATCATCTCTGAGGTCCTTTCCAGCTCTGCTTCCTGTAACCAATGTGGGCACTTCCTCTCTGGCCAGGTGATGGTGTGGATCCATGGAGGTGGTCTGCTGATAGGCGGGGCATCAACCTATAATGGACTGGCCCTCTCTGCCCATGAAAATGTGGTGGTGGTCACCATTCAGTACCGCCTGGGCATCTGGGGATTCTTCAGGTAAGATGCTAGATCTCCTCACTGCACATTGGTCCAGAAGCCAGGGTGCTAGGACCCAGTTCTGGAATGTCAACCTTCACAGGCACCTCTGCTGAGTTCCTTAATGAGGAAGCCAAGTCCTCTCCTAATTGGATCCCACCTCCCTACTCCCCAGCAGCACTCATCCACTTGCATCTGAGCTTTGGCATGCTCTGTTCCCTCAGCCCAGAATGCCTACTCTACCTGACAAATGCCTGTTAATCCTTCAGAGCCCAAATGTTACCTCCTCTTAAATGCTTACCTTCTTTTTTTTTTCTTTCTTTCTTCTTTTTTTCCCTTCCATGAAAATGTGGTGGTGGTCACCATTCAGTACCGCCTGGGCATCTGGGGATTCTTCAGGTAAGATGCTAGATCTCCTCACTGCACATTGGTCCAGAAGCCAGGGTGCTAGGACCCAGTTCTGGAATGTCAACCTTCACAGGCACCTCTGCTGAGTTCCTTAATGAGGAAGCCAAGTCCTCTCCTAATTGGATCCCACCTCCCTACTCCCCAGCAGCACTCATCCACTTGCATCTGAGCTTTGGCATGCTCTGTTCCCTCAGCCCAGAATGCCTACTCTACCTGACAAATGCCTGTTAATCCTTCAGAGCCCAAATGTTACCTCCTCTTAAATGCTTACCTTCTTTTTTTTTTCTTTCTTTCTTCTTTTTTTCCCTTCCTTTCTTTCTTTCTTTTTTTCTTTTTAAATAATTACCCCTTTAGCTTGTGCTGCCCCAGCACACTGCATTCTGCTGCGATGGCAGTTAGTGTGCAGCACAGACATTAAACATTTACACTTCTCCTCATGGCTAAGAGGGAAGAGGCAGACCTGGGGGGGAGCTCGGTGAGTGACTGTAGGGGAGGAGTGAGCGACTGGAGATAGGAGGCTGTCAGAGCACCTGACCTCACTGAACAGCCCTCACCTTTGGGGCCCACACACCTCTTTTCCTTTGGGGGATTTGGCACATGCTGGAGTCAAGGCTAGAGTCCTCACTATCAGGTCTCCATAGACAGGAACCAGGCTTCCTTCCACAGTCACTGAGCCTTTCTGAGTGTGCCTATCCCAGAACAGCTGACCCCGAGAGGGCTGGTGGGTGAGCCAGGGGAGGAATGTGGCTCACCAGTGGGAAGACCTTTGGGTCTGGAGAAGGGGTTGTAGTCTGCCTGTCCTCAGGTCTCCTCTCACTCCATAAATTCCTCACATGACGCTACGGGCACTCTCAGAGCTCCCTATTTTTAAGCTCCCCAGTAGCTCTCCTTTGAGAGCCAGAGATCTGTCATTAACTACTCCCCCATCTCTCCTGGCTGTCTAAATGGCGCCGTATGACCCACCCTGGACAGGCCACCCTTAATGCCCACTGCCCTTCCCCCAGCATAGACACCCTTCCATTTCGCCTGGGCCCCGGGCACTGCCTTTATTTGTTTAGCAACTATTTCCTTATTACCGTGGGCCCAACACTGTCCTCAGAGCTAGAGCACATCTGAGAACAAACCTGGCTAAATCTCAGACTCCAGAGCCCACACTACAGGCCACAAACACATAGATGGCGTAGACCATGTCAGGTGGTGAAAGTGCTTTCTGGAGTGATAAAATATGCTAAGGAAGGGAGGATGGGGTCAGGGTGCTACTTCAGTTCATATGACCAGGGGAGGGCTTGAGTAGAAACTGAATGAAATGAGCACTTTAGCCTTACCACTATCAAAAGAAGGGAACTCCAGGCAGAAGAAACAGTAGGTTCAGAAGCCCTGGGGCCCAGTGAGTTAAAGTGTGAGTATGGTCTTCGCTGAGGCTCCAGCTCCCTTTCACCCGCAGCCTGTGTGTCTGCTCCTGGCTACATAAAACTGCTGCATGACCTCTCTCCACTTCCTTTTTCCCTGTCTCTCCTCCACCCACACTAGGCAGACTTTCTTTTTTCAGAGAGATTTTTGCTGTAGGGCACATGTGCTTGCCAGAGAGACAGGGACAGAGAAAGTGAGAAATCACCCCCCTGGGGGGATGACCACACCGCAATCCCTTCTCCTCCATTCTCCTCTCCAGATTTCGAGCGCACGTACACATGCCTGGATTGAGTTTCAAGCCTCCAGGTCCAGGACTTGAACCAGGCAGGCTTTCACCTGACCATGCTACCTGGCTGTTCTCGTCAAGGTCCCCAGTGACTTCCACTGGTTCCCTGTTCGGTCTCATTTGACCTCTCAGCAGCAGCACCTGAAGACACTCATGCCTCTTGGGAACGCTTACTTCTCCTGGCATCTGGCCACCTTGCACCTCCCTGTGGCTCTGCCTCCCACGGGCCTTATTGGTGGGCCCACTTCTCCTCCTCCTCCTGTCCTCAGGCCTCCTCTCCCTCTCCACTAATTCCCTACATGACCCCAGGGGGCACTCTCAGAGCTTAGTCGACCGCGGTTCGTGTCCCGGACCCGGTGGCTTAAAACTCACGCCGGGCGCGTGTGCGTGCGTGCCCAAGATCCCGAGAGGAGAATGGAGGAGAGGGGATTGCGGCGTGACCATCCCCCCTGGGTGGTGATTTCTCGCTTTCTGTCTCTATGTCTCTTTCTGTCTGTCTGGCGAGCGCACGCGCCCTACAGTGAAAATCTCTCCAAAAAAAAAAAAAAAAGAACTGGAAGTGCCATATAATTTTTGTTTTTATTAATGTAATTCAATAGAAAGACTAAGCATCCAGAGGAGGATAATGACAAACTTACCAGAGTAGATAGATTTGATGTACAAACTAAGGAATCAACAAAGCAGTACTTGGGTCATCAGCACGTAGAAAAGACGTGGTATAGATGTCAGCACCACGGAGAGCTCCATCTGATGCTATTGCTCTCAAGGCCACCTGAATCCGTCTTAGTAAGTTCTACCTCTAAGGTAGATGATATCTACCCATTCAGTTAACACTTTTGATCTTAATTAGAGCAGAAATTTATCCAATAAGGAACTACCATGGCTTACGTAAAAAGTCAAGTCTATCTGAAAGCATAAAGTTGAGGTCTGTCAGGTTGGGCCAACCCTGGCAATTTTGTTGTTCAGAACAGGTGTTTGGCTCTCTAGTTATACTTATCAGTAGTATACCTACTTCCCTTGAGGTCTTTGGTATGAAGGTGGCAAGAGAAATTAATTACACCCTAAACTCATCTTGAGTATTCAAATTCTTTACTCTGTCCCTCTTTCTTACTCAGAAAAATTTATTCTTTTGCCTTTATCTTGACCATATGTATAATTAAAATACCTCCTGTATTTCAACCTCAGCATTCATATCCTTGGTTAAGTCAGAATTATAACAATGCCTTCTGCCTAAGTCTCATTAGATCACCAGAGATTCCTTAATAAATTTCAGAACAATGTCTGGAAATATGCACAGAATTTTAGGGGTCCTGCTTTGATATGTGTATTTTCTACTTTTTGTAAAATAACAGGATCACTAATACACTAGTTCAAGCATGTTGAGTAAGTTCTTTCAAACATATAGAATTCCTGCTATGTGCCCTATATAGACAACACTAAAAGGCATACCATGGAAGTCACTTACCAAAATCTATTCTATTGTACTATGTGGTGCTGGTCAGCAAAATACATTTCCCAGACTCCTTTACTGATCGACTTTGTGCTAGGTTCTACCAATAGGAAGCACTGGATGAAATTTAGAATAAGAAGAGGGTTCTCTTTCCTATTTAAACTGTGGTCAAAGTGTTTCAGTGGTAGTTTGCTTCAGCATCACTGCTTCATTTAGTACTTACACATTTAACAGTCTTACCAGATCTCTTACAATATTATATGGCACTTCTATTTTCAGAGATTGATCACCCATTCTATAGGGTCCCTCCTAAAGTTCCAAGGTTCTAGTCACCCTAACATTTCTCCTTTAATTTCCCATCCCTAAGAGTAGTAGCTTCTCCCAGGACGTATTATCTGTGGCATATTCTTGTGTTGGGGGGTTTGTTTCCTTGTTTGTTTGCTTTTGTTTCTTGTTTCTGTTTTTCCCCAACTCTTTAAAACCAGCTTTACCAAATCTCTATATTTAATTTTTGTTCTTGAAATATACAGTGTTGTTTCTGATTTCCTGACTTAATCTTAACAGAAAAATGTATGTAATTATCAGTCCCAATGAATCATAAGCCAAAAATTTAAAGTTATGGGATTATACAATTAGAAACTTCCTAAACATTTTATAGACATGGACCCATTCTGATAGATATTGTGGGCTTTCTCCCCAGAAACTACATTATTTACAAACTTTTGAGTGTAATATCAAGGGGTTCATGCATCCCCTCAAGTGTTCCTCATTAATTTTCAGACTATATCCAATCTACATTGATGGAAAAGATCCCATATGGTCATGAAAATTTCAGAAATGATTATCCTTATAGTTTTTACTTACATAACAAAAATTACTTTGTTTTAAAATATTTATCATCTTTTATTTTTTTGAGAGGTTTTTGCTATAGGGCACATGGGCTCACCAGAAAGACAGAGACAGAGAGACAGAAAGTGAGAAATCACCCCTCAGGGGAGATGGCCATACCACAACCCCTTCTCCTCCATTCTCCTCTCAGGATCGTGGACACGCACGCACACGCACCCAGCGTGAGTTTAAGCTACTTGGTCCAAGACTCAAACCACGGTTGACTACATGGGAGTCCAGCGACATAGCCATTATACCAACTGCTGGTCCTAATATTTAGTATCTTAACAAATTAATCACAACAGTATTTCCATATTTTGTCTTTCTTTCTTTCTTTCTTCTTTTTTTCCCTTCCTTTCTTTCTTTCTTTTTTTCTTTTTAAATAATTACCCCTTTAGCTTGTGCTGCCCCAGCACACTGCATTCTGCTGCGATGGCAGTTAGTGTGCAGCACAGACATTAAACATTTACACTTCTCCTCATGGCTAAGAGGGAAGAGGCAGACCTGGGGGGGAGCTCGGTGAGTGACTGTA
Source organism: Tupaia belangeri chinensis (assembly GCF_000334495.1). Lineage (NCBI taxonomy): Eukaryota > Metazoa > Chordata > Mammalia > Scandentia > Tupaiidae > Tupaia > Tupaia belangeri. The sequence continues at coordinate 3,164,554 of NW_006159713.1, read as the reverse complement.
GGGGAGGAGTGAGCGACTGGAGATAGGAGGCTGTCAGAGCACCTGACCTCACTGAACAGCCCTCACCTTTGGGGCCCACACACCTCTTTTCCTTTGGGGGATTTGGCACATGCTGGAGTCAAGGCTAGAGTCCTCACTATCAGGTCTCCATAGACAGGAACCAGGCTTCCTTCCACAGTCACTGAGCCTTTCTGAGTGTGCCTATCCCAGAACAGCTGACCCCGAGAGGGCTGGTGGGTGAGCCAGGGGAGGAATGTGGCTCACCAGTGGGAAGACCTTTGGGTCTGGAGAAGGGGTTGTAGTCTGCCTGTCCTCAGGTCTCCTCTCACTCCATAAATTCCTCACATGACGCTACGGGCACTCTCAGAGCTCCCTATTTTTAAGCTCCCCAGTAGCTCTCCTTTGAGAGCCAGAGATCTGTCATTAACTACTCCCCCATCTCTCCTGGCTGTCTAAATGGCGCCGTATGACCCACCCTGGACAGGCCACCCTTAATGCCCACTGCCCTTCCCCCAGCATAGACACCCTTCCATTTCGCCTGGGCCCCGGGCACTGCCTTTATTTGTTTAGCAACTATTTCCTTATTACCGTGGGCCCAACACTGTCCTCAGAGCTAGAGCACATCTGAGAACAAACCTGGCTAAATCTCAGACTCCAGAGCCCACACTACAGGCCACAAACACATAGATGGCGTAGACCATGTCAGGTGGTGAAAGTGCTTTCTGGAGTGATAAAATATGCTAAGGAAGGGAGGATGGGGTCAGGGTGCTACTTCAGTTCATATGACCAGGGGAGGGCTTGAGTAGAAACTGAATGAAATGAGCACTTTAGCCTTACCACTATCAAAAGAAGGGAACTCCAGGCAGAAGAAACAGTAGGTTCAGAAGCCCTGGGGCCCAGTGAGTTAAAGTGTGAGTATGGTCTTCGCTGAGGCTCCAGCTCCCTTTCACCCGCAGCCTGTGTGTCTGCTCCTGGCTACATAAAACTGCTGCATGACCTCTCTCCACTTCCTTTTTCCCTGTCTCTCCTCCACCCACACTAGGCAGACTTTCTTTTTTCAGAGAGATTTTTGCTGTAGGGCACATGTGCTTGCCAGAGAGACAGGGACAGAGAAAGTGAGAAATCACCCCCCTGGGGGGATGACCACACCGCAATCCCTTCTCCTCCATTCTCCTCTCCAGATTTCGAGCGCACGTACACATGCCTGGATTGAGTTTCAAGCCTCCAGGTCCAGGACTTGAACCAGGCAGGCTTTCACCTGACCATGCTACCTGGCTGTTCTCGTCAAGGTCCCCAGTGACTTCCACTGGTTCCCTGTTCGGTCTCATTTGACCTCTCAGCAGCAGCACCTGAAGACACTCATGCCTCTTGGGAACGCTTACTTCTCCTGGCATCTGGCCACCTTGCACCTCCCTGTGGCTCTGCCTCCCACGGGCCTTATTGGTGGGCCCACTTCTCCTCCTCCTCCTGTCCTCAGGCCTCCTCTCCCTCTCCACTAATTCCCTACATGACCCCAGGGGGCACTCTCAGAGCTACCTATTTCTAGCTCCCCCTCCCCCGCCACTGCCTCTCCTTTGAACCCCAGAGTTCATCATTAACTACCTCCTCCACCTCCCCTGGCTGTCTAGAGGGTGCCCATGCTTCACCTGGACAGACCTTGACACCCACTGCCCCTCCCTCAGCAAAGACACTCTTCCATTTCCCCTGGTGTCACCTGCTCAGTAGCTGGCAGTGCCTCCCTCCTGGTTGTACAGGATAGAGCCCTGCGTGCAGCCTGGATGCTTCTCTTTCAGACACCACATCAGGTCAGCTAGCAAATGCTACTGGCTGCACCTTTAAAATGTATTTAGGGGAACCAGCAGATGGTGTAATGGTTATGTTTCTGGACTCTCACATGACCAACTGTGGTTCAGGTCCTAGACCCAGTGGCTTGAAACTCATGCTGAGTGTGTGTGTGTGTGCATATGGGCATGTCCCAAATCCCTCAAAATCCTGAGAAGAGAATGAAGGTGAAGAGATTGCAACATGGCCATGCCCCAATGGGAGAGATTCCTTGCTTTCTGTCTTTCTCTCCCTCTCTAGTGAGCACTTGAATCTGGTAGGAAAAATCTCTAAAAACAAAAAAACAAAAACAAAAAAAGAGAAAGAAAAAATGTATTCAGAATTCAGATCCTTCTCTCCTCCTTCCTTTCTTCCACCCTAATCAAAGCCCTCTCTCTCTTGCCTGGATTATTGTCCTCAGCTCTTAGAATGGTGCTGAGCACACAGTACACACTCAGTGGTGACTGCCAGATAAAGGACTGTAGAGCCCTACAAGAGAGCAGTGTGTAGGAATGGAGGGCAGGTGAAGGCCCCTGTGTCAGGAACATGGGAGTCCAGCCTTATTCTGGAAGGTTCACCGAGCGACCCAGCCCCATCTGTGAGTGGTCCTGAGAGTCCTGCCGTGATGACTCTGCTCTGCTTCCTCCATTTTCTTATAGCACAGGGGACGAACACTGCCGAGGAAACTGGGGCCACTTGGACCAGGTGGCCGCACTGCACTGGGTCCAGGACAACATTGCCAATTTTGGAGGGAATCCAGGCTCTGTGACCATCTTTGGAGAGTCAGCAGGAGGTGAAAGTGTCTCTGTTCTTGTAAGTGTTCCTGCACCGGCCCCACCCCTAGGCCTGATGGCTACTGATGGACATCTGAGAGATGAGCCAATCCAGCCATGGGCCCCTGTGCTTAAAAGGATTCAGGGTGACTCCTCTCACCACACAGCATCAGATAGTAGAGCGAAGAGGCAGAGACTCTCTGGCCCCCAGGAAACTCAGAGCTCAGCTTCAGGTCCTGGGGCCATGAGAATCTCTAGCCACAGCTGGCAACAGTGACATTCCTCCTCTACTGACTTGAGCTTGTTCTCTCCTTCCTGACCATTTTAGCTTCGGGACTCACCTCACCTCTCTCAGGATGTTGGGGTGGGTATAAATCGCAAATGAGTGGAGGCAAGGATGAGAGCTGGACTAGCAGGTTACATGTCAAGGGAATGCTAGTATTGAGAGCAGGCAGGGCATCCACAGAGGTGGTCAGACAACTTGTCCATGTCCAAGAATGGGTAGCAGTCTCTGGGTGAAGAGAGAGGAGGGCCAGGGGAGGTGGATGGGAAGACGGAGGGATGCCATAGGGCATGGGAGACATAGTCTGGGGCATAAGATGTCTTGCTGGTGTGGGGAATGGGGCTGAGGGAGAAGCCAAAGGAAGCCAAGATGGAAATCCAGATGGGAAGGTGCTGAGAATGTTAAGAAACTCTCCAGCAGAGGGTCAGCATTGCTACCATGTTTTTCAAACGTGCATTTGGTTCAGGGTTGAAAACTCCAAAGAAAATGTTTTTGTTTTCTTAAAGTAGATAAAAAGGGAAAGTATTGACAAACCCAAAGATGAAAAATGTCCTCTGCAATCCCAGTACACAAGGATAGTCACTGTGGACATTCTGCCATGTATTTTCTAGTGTTTTTTTCTGTATCTATATATCTACTCTCTTTATCTAATTTCTTTATTAAGTCTCCTTCACCACCTTCTTCCCTTTCTTCATTTATTTCTTCCTAATCAATCTATCTAATCTAACTGTCCACCCATAAATGGTGTTTTTTTTTTTTTAAGGTGGCCTTGGATTGAGCCAGCTTTTTTTTTGTTTGCTTGTTTGTTTTGTCATAGAGCACGTACATTTGCCTGAGAGAAGGAGAGAGACAGAGGCAGAGGGAGGAAAAGTGAGAAATCATCCCCCTGAGGGAAGATCGCCATGCCACAATCTTCTCCTCCATTCTCCTCCTGGGATTTTGAGGCACACAGCACATGTACCCAGTGTGACTTTCAAACCACTGAGTCTGGGGATTAAATTGGAGTAGCCATGTGGGAGTCCAGCACCTTAACAGATATACCACCTGCTGGCCCTTGAGCATTTTTAATTGCCAGAGGTCATGTGCATTTGCCAGAAAGAGACAGAGGGATGGGGGAGAAGGCACTCCCAATGGGGCTGACATGCCATAACCCCTCTCCTTCATTTTTCCATCCTGTCAGGATTTGGAGCACACATACATACACACTTTTGTGTGTGTTTTGCAAGGTGCCAGAGCCAGGACTCTAATTATGGGCTGCCATGTGGGATCCGGTTCCCTTAATCACAAGGCTATGGGGCTGGTCCTTGGGTAGTAACTATTTTTTTTTATGAAGACTTTCTTTAACATTACATTAGGTTGTCCGAGAAGTCATGACATGTTTTTCTATGCAAAACTGTGTCATGACTTTCCTGACAACCCAATAGTATGTAATATAAACATTTCCCTACACATTAAACACTCTTCTATGATACGATCTTTTGTAATTGCATAGTATTCCGTGGTAAGAATGAAAAATTACTCAGCCAGTGTCCTGACATTGCAACCTTGGGTCATTTTCAATTTTTACTCTTATAAATGGTATGAGCATTCTTATGCATCTCCATGGCCTTAATGATCATTTTTCATGAAATAAATTCCAAGTAATGGAAATGCTGAGTCAGAATCCATGGCTATGATAGTCAGACTGTCTTTTGATTATTCAGATCAGTGCATTCCTCATCTTGTTCTGTCTTTAGCTCTGTGCTCTGGCTCAACCCCACTGAGATTCTCTTGGGGAAGCCAGGCCCCAGCTGAGCTTGGGAAGGAGGCCAAGCCAGGTGAGAAGCCCTAGAGTCCTCAGGGAAGCAAACCAAGAAAGAGCTGTGGGTGGAGGTGACCTCGAAGAGCAAATGTGCCACTGAGCCCCTCCCCATGTGCATAAATTCTTCTCTCCACTCCCTGCTTAGGTTTTATCTCCCCTGGCCAAGAACCTCTTCCACAGGGCTATTTCTGAGAGCGGCGTGGCCCTCACTCCTGTCCTGGTCAAGGATGCCAGCAAGGACCTGGCTGAGGTAGGTGTCACACCAGACAGCTCCCACTCCTTCACTCTGCTCCCCTGGGGCCCTCAGGGGTCTTTCTTGCTGTGGGATCCAGTTGACATTCTTTAAGAATCACTGAAGTGAAAATGACGTGAGGCTCTCCTTCAGCACAGGTTTGCTTTTACTTTTTTTTTTTTTAAGAGGGAAA
>NW_006159713.1:3116170-3159077 GCF_000334495.1 Tupaia belangeri chinensis | reverse complement strand
CGTGAGTTTAAGCCACCAGGTCCGGGACACGAACCGCGGTTGACTATGTGGGAATCCAGCGACATAGCCATTACGCCAACTGCTGGTCCCATTTTTTAAATGGCTTTTAAAATCAAAAGAAAAAGAAGGACCAGCAGTTGAATATGTCACTGGATTCCCATGTAGTCAACCACGGTTTGAGTAATGGACCTGGTGGCTTAAACTCATGCTGGGTGTGTGTGTTCATGTGCCCAAGATCCAAAGAGGAGAATGGAGGAGGCTGCGTGGCCATCCCCCCTGGGGGGGGATTTCTCACTTTGTCTCTCTGTCTCTGTCTTTCTTGCGAGCACACGCGCCCTATAACAAAAAACTCAAAAAAAAAAAAAAAAGAAACAAAAGAAAAGAAAGTGGGCTTCTGATAGCATACATTCTTCCTCCCTCCCATCCTCCCTTCCTCCCTTCCTTTCTTCTGTCCTTTATCCTTTTTCTCATTATTTCTTTTAAAGTGTATATATTTATTTATTATTTCATAAGCAAGAGAGAGAAAGAGTAGAGTGTGTGTGTGTGTGGATGTGGCAAAGACAGCACCCCCAAAAGAGTCTTGATGGCATGATCCAACTCCAACCTTCAGCTGGTCCCAAATCATGGGCAAATACACGCCCCGAGTTCCCAGGGACATCTCCAGACTTAAAGAGACCTTTCCCATGTGGGCCAGTCACATGGGAAATAGCATTGTGATTCTTAAAATTTTTATTTATTATTAGTTTTGTTTTGCTTTTCATTTGCTATAGGGCATGTGCACTCACCAGAGACAGAGACAGAGAGAGAGAGGGAAAGTGAGATAGCAAGTGGCAAGATAAGGGACTCAAACCACAATCAGCCACGTGGGAGTCTAGCACCCATTCCATTTTCCTGCTGCATCACCATCTGGCCACCAGAACACCTCTCTCAATATTGATGGAGGGAAGGGACGTTGCTCTTGAATTCTGCCGTTTGTTGCCTGTGATTTCCACAGCGAATCGCTGTCACTGCTGGCTGTAAAACCACCACCTCGGCTGTCATGGTTCACTGCCTGCGCCAGAAGACAGAGAACGAGCTCTTGGAGGTGACACTGAAAATGGTAGGTGTATCCACCCCGCTGGCCCCTGCCCTGTAAGCTTGAGCCCTCGGTTCATCATCCCAGCTTGTCCCCTTGCCCTGGAATAAGTACTTGGGACAGCTTCTCATCTCTCAAGAGTCTCTAAATCTAAGAGGAGGATTTCGGCTTGAATTTTTTTATTATAAAACACCTCAAATATCAAAAATGTTCAAAAATAGCATGAGAGAAAAATGACTAAGAATCCTCTAACTCCATCAAACCCTAATATTTTGCCATTCTTATTTTCAGATGTATTTTTAAGAAAGTAAATTTTACATAGTCCCAGGAGTTACCACCATCCTGAATTTTGTTTCCAGAAAGGTGTCATGATTGATCATGATTGATTTAGAGACTGGCCCAATTTTCTAGACTTTCTCAGCCTTTGCCTCAGTTGTGATCTAGGATAAGCATCCATCTACTCATTCATCCATCCATCATCTGTCCATCCATCCACTGCTCCATCCATCTCCTTATCTAGCCCACTACTAATCTGTCTAGTTCACTGATGCCTTTCATCAATCTGGTATCAATTTATCATAAGTTTCATTCATATATTATCAACCCATCCATCATCCATACATCAGCCAGCCATCATATTTTCACTCCATCAGCCATCTCTCCAAAATCAATGATCCATCCATCACCTATCTACTAGGTATCCTCCATCTATCTGTTATCTACCTTCTCACCCATATTCTATATATTGACTGACTCCATCCATCCATTCATCCATCCATCCATCCATCCATCCATCCATCCATTCACGTATGCTAAGTGTATAGCACAAGAGGTGTCAGGGAAGTGATGCAGATGTAAATTGGACACAGTCCTTACTCACAAAGAACTATCCAAGAAGAAACACACTTACATACTTAGTGGGTTAAGTGTGGTGGAAGTAGAGAGAAGAGAAGCATTTGTTATAACCAGTAGGGACGCTGCACAGAGGAAGTGACATTTGGGCATTGATAGATGGCTATGGCAGTCTGTCTTCACTGGGAAGGGCTGCAGGATGAATATAGCATCCAGGGCTAATAGGAACTATTCCCATTATCAGGGAAAAGTGTGAAGGTAAGCCCCAGAGTAGCCTGGACTTTCTGGATCCTGGGCATCTGAGGATACTCTTGGACTTCCAAGAGAAGACCTCTAGCACTGGTTTCTGACTGAATTTCCATGGGTTGAGTTTAATGTGGCCTTGGGGCTTCAGTCTTGGTTCATCAGGCTCAAATAAGGTGACCAGACATTCAAAGAATTAAAACACAACCATTTTCTAATGCCTGGAAAGGGGCAAATATTTCAGCCATTCTCCATGTGTCATAAGAGGACACAGCTTATAAGGGAAGAGTTAGTGATATGGGGAACACTCAAAGAACTTCAGTTCTCAGGACATCCTGCTGAGATTTTCAGAGATCTGATAAAGTGCTTCAATGATTATCCACTTCCCCCAACACACACACACACAGTCCTCATTGGTGGGGCTACAACCCATAATGAGTAGAGAGACCTCTGCTGGTCACTTCCCACATATACGTCAGACCTGTTAGCTGTAGTGTAACATTATAGTTACTGCAGTTTTGGTGAACACACATCAAAGAGAAGTATGGGATGAGATAAGTTCTAGTGAGCTTGTATACGTCAGGGCTTTCGTAAGAAAGATGAGAAAATTCATCTCAAGGTACCTTGAGCAGAAAAAGAAGTATGTTGTAACAGAATTTTTAAATAACTAAAAATTCCAGAAGTAGAAAGCTTCAGGTATGGCTGGATCCAGAAGTTAAAATGATATTATTGAGCTATCCCTCAGATTTACCCTCCTGTATTAGCTTTGCTCTCAGGCAGAATTGTCCCCTGTGGAGGTTAAAGACAATGACAGTACTCTAGATTTACATCTTATCTGCTTAGAAACCCTCTTGTCTAATAATTCCAGCAAATGTTTTGGAGGTAACTCTGTTGAACTGATGTGGGTCTGTGCTCATTCTTGTACTGATCTCCAGGTCATATCCTCGTGCCCAAATTCATGGAGAAGAGTGGGGAACAGGGTCACTCCCCATGGGAAAATCAGAGTGTTGTCACCAGGGGAAACAACACGCTGTGCAGGGCAGGCACAGATAGCAGGCAGTAGCTCTTCTCTCCAGAGCTCCAGCAACCCTGGCTCAGGTCCCCAAGGCCTGTCCTTTTCTTGCTAGTGTCTGCCCTGCCCCCTGTCCTACATCTGCACCTGTGCTCATGCACAGCAGAGCCAGTGTCCTGCCCACTTCCTCTGGGGCCAGCCAGGGTGGCACCAGGGGAGAGAACCTGATACCTCTGGTACATAGTTCACAAAGATAAGAGTTTCTCCCGGGAAGCCTTCTCACCCACACCCTCTGCCTTTGTCTTCACAGAAATTTTTTTCTCTCGACTTACTTGGAGACCCCAGAGAGGTAAGGACTTATGCTTTCTTGATTATAGGTTTTAAGTCTTAACACCTTGAAGCTCTAATTAATTGTGAATAGGAGAATTCTCCCTTGCAGAGTCATAGTAACTCCTGTGTGTATGTATTGCAGAAGCTCAGAGAGGGTCAGTGACTTGCCTGGGTAACGCTGACAGGAGGACCAGAGGCAGGACTGGAATCTATTCCCTTGACTCCCAGTCTAGCACTCCCAGTCATCAGCTCTGCGTCCTAGGGCTCAGCCTACCCCCTTCTTATTTGCATGTTCTGTTCCCCACAATGGCCCTGTGGGAGGAGGCTGGACTAGTGCCTTCTGCTGTCAGTAGTCAGAGATAAGTGGGGAAGGGGTTTCTTTAGGAGCCTTCCTGGAGGGGCATGGATCTCCTGAGAGGCCATACAGTTGACTGGCCATGCAGAGAGGGAACCTATAACGTCAGTCCTGAGGACACCACCTTCATCCCAGCACCCAGGAAACTCCAACAGTATCCCTGCTCTCCTTCCTCCCCTTCCACCACTCAATGTGTTGCCAGGGTCTGGTGACATTACCTCTGCAGCATCTTCTAACTCTGTCCTTTCTGCTCCTTCGGAGGTCAAAGCACTCCCCTTAAAATATTTTGTGAGGATTAATATGTTCAACTGTTCATAAAAGATTTCATAAGCACCTATCATATGCCAGGACCTCATTTAAGAGCTGAGGATACAGCAGTGAGAGACAAAGATTCCCTGCCCTTTGGAAGCCTTCCATTCCTGTGGAAGAATATAATAAAAAATAATAATACTAAAAACAGAGAAAATATGTAGTGTATTAGATGATGACCAGCATCATGGAGAAAAAGAAAGTGCAACCTGGGGGTAGAGTTTGCCAGTGAATTGAATTTAAATAGCAAGCCGGGGATTGGCTCAGGGAGACTGACATCTGACCAGAGCTCTGACGGAGGGGAGGAAGCCAATGGTCAAGAAAAGTGGAGGAAGGGGACTCTAGGCTGAGGGAACAGCAACAGCAAAGGCCCTGAGGCAAGAAGCCAGTGTGTATAGAACAGAAGATGGGAAGGGTGTGAACAGGGTTGAGACTAAAGAGGCAAGGGAGGTGAAGGTGGAGACGGCCATCATTTAAAGGATTGGGGGTCCAGTGCAAGGTGTAATGGTTACATCATTGGACTCCCACGTAGTCAACCATGATTTGAATCCTACATCCGGTGGCTTAAAACTCATGCCAGGTGCATGTGTGCATGTGTCCAAAATCCCAAGAGGAGAATGGAGAAGGGATTGTGGGGCGTGGCCATCCCCCTTAGTTGGTAATTTCTTGCTTTCTGTCTCTCTATCTCACTCTGTCTCTCTGGGAATCACACATGCCCTATAGCAAAAATCTCTCTAAGATAAAATAAGACAAAGGATTTGGACTTTGCTCCTGAGCCTTTGGAGGGTTTTAAACAGAGGAGTGATGTGACTTGAATTTTACATAGGTCTCTGGCTGTGTTGGAAACAGACTGCAGGCAAGAGGTAGAGAAGATGCAGAGAGACTAGTTGGGGCCCAGTGCATTGCAAAAATCCAAGCAAGGGACCCTGAATGCTTAGATTAGGGCTGCAACCCTTAGGACAGTGGGAAGTTCTTGGAGTATTGATTTTTTTTTTTTTTTTGAGAGATTTTCACTACAGGGCATGTGCGCTCGCCAAAAAGACAGAGAGAGACAGGGAGACAGAAAGTGAGAAATCGCCCCCCAGGGGGGATGGCCACGCCGCAATTCCTTCTCCTCCATTCTCCTCTCGGGATCTTGGGCACGCACGCAAACGTGCCCAGCGTGAGTTTAAACCACCGGGTCCAGGACTTGAACCGTGGTCGACTACGTGGGAGTCCAGCGACATAGCCATCACGCCAACTGCTGTTCCCAAGTATGGATATTTTTGAAGGAGTCACAGAATGGATTTACCATTGGACAAGATGTGAAGTATGAGGGGAAGAAGTGAAAGAAGCCCTGAGCTTTCTGAGACAAGCACCTTCTTGCTAAAATGTACTTGCAACTCCAAAATCAATATTCACAGCACTCCTGTGGTCATTCACAGACAGCACAGAGAGGTGAAAAGTGTGACTCCCGTGGCGCACATGTTCCCATCTAAGTTCAAACAGGGAGGCGTTCTGTCATCTTGTTTCTTCTCTCATCCTAACTAGTGTCCTTTTCCATCTAGTTAAAGCCATAGCGTTTGCATTTTTGTGCTTTGTCAGTGATTCCACTGTGTAAAACAGCCCCGACAATGGTGCAGAAGTGCCGTCGGGTGTTCCAGGCACACGCAGGCTGTGCTGTGCCTACAGAGACAATCCATCTGCTCGACACCCTGGCTCAGGCGTGCGTTGCAGTGCTTTGGCCATGAGTGCGGTGTTAGTGAATAGACAACACAGTACATCCAGAAGAAGGAAGAGGGAATGTGCCAGTCCCTGTGTGAGGCCGTTCTGGGAAATGCTAACGCAAAGTCTGTAGTGTGTGATGAAGCTGTAGAAAAGATGGAAAAACAGCTAACTTGGTAGAGTCATGAGATGGATATTTTAAAAAGATAGTAGACAGGGGAACCAGCAGTTAGCGTAATGGCTGTGTCACTGGACTCCCACGTAGTCGACCGCGGTTCGTGTCCCGGACCCGGTGGCTTAAAACTCACACCAGGCGCGTGTGCGTGCGTGCCCAAGATCCCGAGAGGAGAATGGAGGAGAAGGGATTGCGGCGTGACCATCCCCCCTGGGGGGTGATTTCTCGCTTTCTGTCTCTATGTCTCTCTCTGTCTGTTTGGCAAGCGCACGCACCCTATAGTGAAAATCTCTCCAAAAAAAAAAAAGATAGTAGACAGAAACTTTACAGTCAGGTTACCCAGGGCCAGGAACTTTGGTCAGCCCTTCCTGGCTGGTATTTAATAAATAATACAGCCCTGCGCAGTGTCACATTTTGGCCAATGACTGATCACATATGCAACTATGGTCCCATAACATGATGCCATGCAGCCTAAGTGTGTCGAGGTCTACAGCATGTAGGTTTGTGTAAATACACTCGATGATGTTCGCGTGACAAAATCACCCAACAATGCGTTTCTCAGAATGTCTCCCCATTGTTAAGTGACGCGTGATTGTACTACATAGAATGAATTCGTTGTACGAAATACGTCCATCGCATAAAGTGTCTTTAAGCACAAATCAACATGTAAAATAAGGATGAAGAAAATGTGTCCAGAGGCTCTAAGAACCTAATCCTATATTTCTTGTAGGGGCAGTGACTCAGTATTTGTTACTTCACCATTCATGACAACTTTGTAGAGCGTGACTAACGTAAATAACAAGAATTAACTAAATAGATACATAGATAGATAATACACATATTTCAATTGAAAAAAATAATATAAAGAATACCTAAATATAAAACATTTTATACACACACACATGTGTGTGTGTATGTGTGTGTGTGTGTGTGTGTGTATATATATATATATATATGCTTCAATTTGAATGAAGAGTTTGCTCCATCCCCTGTCACCTTACCACTCCTGGTTGAAGTCTGTACCTTCTCATGGTCAGCCAGACTTAGCCCCCTTAGCTTCTGGGACCAGCCCTTGGCCTCACAGGTCCATGGTCCTGGCCTCGCTCTCAGACAGGCAGGGTGGGAGATGTGGGTGTTTCCTGAAAAGGGGAGCACAGACCCCATGCTGTTGTTCTGTTCTCCAGAGCTATCCTTTCCTGCCCACTGTGACTGATGGAGTGCTGCTGCCCAAGAGACCTGACGAAATTCAGGCTGAAAAAAAATTCAACACTGTCCCCTACATTGTTGGAATCAACAAGCAAGAGTTTGGCTGGCTTCTTCCAACGGTGAGAACACACTGGCGTCTTAGCTTTGCCTCCCCCACCCGCCAGCCCTCCCATCTCTGGTCGCAGGACTTGTTCCTTCTCCAAACCCCTTTCTGAGTCCAGGCCAGCTGTCCCCTTCTGCGTAAGTTGACATTTCCATAGAAACCTTCTCTGGGATGGTTCAACTGTCACCTGGGGAACCCCTCTTCTCGAACATCCTTTGATCATCCTCCCATTAAAGAATCCTGAAAAGTCAAGGCTAGGAGGGCCCATATAAAAACTAATTGTGCAGATAGGGAAACCCAGCAGGCCTGAAAAGGAGAAGGAGCTCTGGAGTTAAGGAGAGTTAGGCCTGAGGCCCAACAATCTCCACCTGTGCTCTTAGTCACAGGTATTTTAAGGGGATTGGGTCCTTCTACATTGTTAGAAGCTACACTGGAGTTTGGTCAATACTTTGAGTACAGAGATTTGGATGAAATCATGTACCAGGAGTTTGGCAGTTCTCACTTCAGAAGGATTTCAGAGGGCTATCAAAAGACCAAGGCCATGATAGCCTCCTCAGTCATCTGTGAAAGTGAGTTATTTGTGAGAGCTGTTTCCTGCCCCAGAGCCTAGCCTGGCTAAGCCTTTACTCTCTGCCTTGGGAATCTAGCCTGATACCCTACACACACACACACTGCAAGAAATCAGGCACAGCTTCTGGTAAACATTTTTCCTATTTTCTTTGCAACTTTTGAGTTGTTGAGATAGGTTCATTCAAGTCATGATTTTGCCCATTCATCAGAGATCAATATCCTTTAAGGTCCAACAAAAATAGGTACTCTTTGGACTGCGTTCATTTGATTGATAGTCAGTTAGTTCTTCCCATTAATTTCTGGTGATTCACAAATGATGTACCTTTTTTTTTTTTTTTTTTTAACAGATGATGGGTTATCCACTCTCAGAAGGCAAACTAGACCAGAAGACGGCCACGGAACTCTTGTGGAGATCCTACCCTGTTACTGTTAAGTCCAGGGAATCGTGGGAATTGACTGCAACCCAAAGAGGGACAGGGACTTGCCCCAAATCACAGACCAATTAAATGGCAGAATAGAGATTGTGACTTGAGGGTTCTGCCCTCATTTTTCTACCTTTTCCACTTTACCCTCCACCCTGGGGTGGGGTAGTTGCACAGGGCTCGAGAGGTTTGCCATTCATGGGAGCCTTCTTCACTAGGCCAAAAAGCCCTATCACTCACTAGGGGGCGGTGGGCACTTTCTTAATCCATTTCAGAACATCTCTAAAGAACTGACTTCTGTGGCCACTGAGAAGTATTTAGGAGGAACAAACGACCCAGTCAAAAAGAAAGACCGTTTCCTGGATTTGATTGGAGATGTGGTATTTGGTGTTCCAGCTGTGATTATGGCCCGTCGCCACAGAGGTGAGTTGTAGAGATTAGACAGGAGAAGGACTTTGACCCCACCAGGTTCCGTGTCTGATCAGCCTCCTTCCTAGCAAAGAAAACATAGAAACTGCTGAAGGTCAGTCCCCAAAGGTTGATTCCATGGTCAGGCTTCATAAGCTGATTTAATATGATGTGGGGTTGGGGGCTTTCCTATTTTGGTTTGTGTCAGAAGCAGGAAAAGATCAAAATGTAGTAGTTTGAGTGTGGATCCCAGAAATCGCCAGTAGGAAACTAATCCACGATGTGTTGCAAATCGAGTGTCCACTGAGGTCACTGGGGCTAGGGAAGTCCAGACTACAAACAGAGGACACGACTCAGGGTTATCTTGTCTGAGTGGTAGGAGAGCTGGGGTATTTATCCACCAACTCCCACTTGTCATTGGTGGACAGTTATTTCAAGGGGTGGTTAATTTCCTGTCACTTTGACCTACTGCACATATGAGCAGAGTAGTCTCTGGCGCCAAAGGCCTAGGCAAAGAGCTACAGATGCTAGAGGCAGAGATTAGGCTGGCATGCCCACACGTAGAAGGTGATGTTATGGTGGTATATGCGGCTAGAGAGCAGATATTGGAAGACGGATCTTGGAAGGTTTCCAAGCTGCAAATGAGTTTGTTAATTAGTGGAGATGGGGAAAGAAAGGAGTTAAGCATGGGACCAGGAGGGCTGCCTGGCACCAAGAAGGCCCAAAGCAGGGAGCAGGAACAGGTATGGGCGGAAGTGGCCTGGAGAATGTCAGTATCTGTGACTGGCTTTTGTCCATCTCTGTGTGGGCCTGTGTGGGCAAGCTGAGGACTAGGGCTTGTGGGAGTCGGGGGGTGCTGAAAGCCTAGCCCAAGATCTAACATTGACTCACAGCTATGTGGATAGAGTATGAGGTTATGAACGTGTGAGCTCACAGATGGGAGGTGTCTCCTGGTTGCCCTTCGAGGAGCTTCACAGGATCCTCCTCTTTCTACCAGCACTCATCCAGGTACTCTACAAGCCAGAAAGTGGTTTTCTGGGCCAGTCCGCTCTCTAATCACAATGGAAAGGTCTTAAAACTCAGGACTATATAGTACAGTAAAAACTAGCTATCGCTGGCCTAGAAAGTGCCCAAGCACACCTCTGTACAGTAACGTACAGGTGCTAGTCACCACTTCCTCCTCACGAGGGACCTGATGAAAACCTGCAGCCAGGAGCCATCTGGAGACCCATCTGCTCTTTCACACACTTGGTTTTCCCTGCTCTGTGGCTGATTCATAACGTCCCTCTCTGCATCATCTGCTGGTTCTGGCTATACTGGATTGTGTGTTTATCTGTTATTCCATGATTTGAGTTCAGGGTCTTTTTCCCAGAACTACACAAATTTTAACAATTCTCTCTCTTTCTCTCTCTCTCTCTCTCTCTCTTTGTATGTGTCTCATTCTTTTTGGTAAAAAGAACCTTTCACAATATAAAATTAATAGGTTATAGTTGTAGAAACTGTGAAAAATATGGAAGCTCATAAGGAAGAATCATGGGGTCTAGAAGGTGGCTCAGTGGTAAAAGACATGCTCTGTGAGACTGACCCACATGGGAAGGTTCCAGGTTTGCATCTAGAGACCTCCCTGAATACATCAGGCATGCATGTGCCCAGGATCCAGGGCTGGCTGAGGCTGGAGGTGGATCTTGGCATCAAGACCCCATTGATGGTGCTGTTTATCTCTGTCTCTTGTTCATGGAAGAAGTAGACTTTTAAAAAAAAGAGAATAAACTAGATATTACTCATAATTCCTTTACTAATGATATCTGCTTTAAATTTGTGGTGTATAATAATTTTTAAATGTCTTACAGATAATTCAAAAATTTGCATTGTCTTTGATGACTAGCTTTCTCATCTCTACTTTTTTTGTTGTTCCAAATTATTAACCAAATCTGTGCCCCACTTTCCTTTGAAGACTTCACTGTAATTTGCAGGATTTTATAACCTCAGTGGTTATAGGCAAAACAACTTTAAAGTAAGTGTATTTGGGGCATGATGGTGTATAAAATGAATGATCTTATTCACAGCCATCTTTCCTCTCTGGGTGAGTTCTGAGTTCCTTTCTGAAACATTTGAGTGACAGAGACAAGGTGAGACTCATCTTTGCATAGATTCTGCTTGACCTTGAAACAGCTGTTTAGCAAGTATACAGTGGAACTACAGAAGGATTGCTTATTCTAAACCTTTCTTGCTAAACCCAGGGCATGATGAAGTTTAGCATTCTGTATCCTTACATTGGGGTGATATATGTCCTTAAGTCTTTTCACAGATGAGTAGCTAATGATGTGAAAAAGTATTGTAGTGTATTAGAAAATAGCATACACCATATTACCTGAATTTTATATACATATACAAGGGATATGTGCTAAAACATTTTTATAATTATTTATTTAATTGTATTATTATTATTATTTTAAAGTTTGTTACAAGGCATGCATGCTCACCAGAGAGAAACACAGAGACAGAGAAAGTTAGAAAGCAAGCCCCCAGGTCCGGGACTTGCATTGACAGGTCCAGGACATGAACCACCATCGGCCATGTGGGAGTACAGTGCCTTAAACACCATGCCACCTGCTAGCTCTGTGTGCTAAAATATTAAGAGAGGTTTTCTCTGAGTGGCAGGAGTATGAGTGACACTGTTTATCTCCCTTTTTTCTGCATTTTCCAAATATCTTGCTATACTCAAGGGGGAAAACATTGTGGAATATCTCCACCAGCCTGACTTGGGCCTGACACTTTCCTTCTTGGGTCCCTCGCCTGCATAAGTAATAACCAATGCCAAGCACTGAGTCGCTGGGCTGAGTGACATAGGAGTTAACCCTAAGGAGAAGGGATTAATGAACCAATTTTTGATTAGCATGTTCTTGGGCTTGAATAGGAAGGTTTGGTGGAGAGAAAGGAGGGCAGAGGAAAGGCAGAGAGAGATTAAGAGAGGCAAGTGAACCTTTCTATGACCCCTTCCCTTTTCTGCCCCCACCTTAATGCCTGAACACTCCCTGGGCCAAGTAGGAAATAAGATAGGTGAAGTGACAATGAAATATGAAACACTACCTTTTGTGGTTTCTGAGACACAAGAGACAGATTGTTCTTTGTCTCCATATGTTTGTATTTAAATCTTCTCACTTCCAGACAAGTGGCATGGACTTATTTCACTCTTCTCAGATTGTGTGAGAAAAATACTGGAAATACTAAAAACTAGACTAAATAGGAGGCATATTTCAGTTTACAGAGAGTCTCCAAAATGACTGAACAAAAGTCTGTTATTAAGGAAATGTTGAGGGGGCTGCAGGTGACATGGTGGTTAGGGGTGCTGGACTCCCACATGGTCATGGCAGTTTGAGTCCTGGACCTGGCGATTCACCTTCTCAATTTCTTTCTCTTTCTCTCTCTCTCTCTCACTCTGTCCCTCTTTGGTCAAATTAAAATATATAAATAAAGTTAAACAAAATAATTCTTTTTTAAGAAAAAGGAACTATCGGGTCATCAGAAAAGTCATAACGTACTTTTCAGTGTTTTTCTATATAAAAAATGCATCACAACTTTTCCAGCGACCCAGTAAGTGTGTTCAGTACAAATCCAATGCATGAGGGGACTTCAAGAAGTTCAAGAAAAATCCTGTAATTTATGTATGAGTTTGACTCAGCCATGGTGGGACAGGCAGTGCTATCCTGAACTGTAGTGCTGGGAACAAAATGATGTGCATGGTTCAAATCCCCAGCCTGAAACACACAGACCATGCACAAGTCCCCAGAACCTGAGGAGCTGGAGGACTGGAGGAAGAGGATTGTGGAGTGGTGAGACCCTTGGAGGGTGTTCCTCTCTCTCTCTCTCTCTCTCTCTCTCTCTCTCTTTCTTATGCATGCTTGACTGGATATGTGCATGTGTTACACTTTCTCATGAATAAAGAAAAAAATAAGTATGAATTTATTTTGGTGCAAAAAATGTTTTAATTCATGCAATTTTTCATAATATGCATTTTGCGTGAACTTTTAAAAAATTGCCAGAGTGCATGTGGGCTTTCCAGAGGGTGAGAGAGCAGGAGCGAGCACCCCCCTCCACCCCACAATGGAGCATGGTCACACTTCAATCTCTTTTCCTCCATTTCTCCATCCTGAAGGTATTTGGGGCACACACATACACATATGAACGGCATGTTTTTCAAACTGCCATGGTGAGGATTCAAACTGTGGTTGGCTTGGCATGTGGATCCAGCTCCTTTAACCTCTAGGCTATGGGGCCAGCTCTCCATGAACTTTTTGAAGATCCATTGTATGGCGATGTGTGTGTGAGAGAGTATATCAGGAGGTAAAGTTTTACGTGAACTGACCTATGTCCCTATAATGTTAATTATTTTAAATAGATTGACTCATGTTTTTAACATTCATTCGTTCAACAAACATCTTATTCAAATTCCAGTTTCACTTTAAATAGCTATGTGGCCTTAAGCAAATTATTGAACTTCTTCAAAATGCTGTTTTTTGACTGAGCTGGTAACCAAAGATCTCCTCTAGGACTAGAAACATTTAGATCAGCCGGCTGTGTGTATGGTAACACGAATGTGCATGAACCCTGTCTTTTCAGATGCTGGAGTCCCCACCTACATGTACGAGTATCAATATCGTCAAAGCTCCTTAGCAGCCATTAGACCCAAAACAGTGATAGCAGACCATGGGGACGAACTCTTCCTAGTCTTCGGGGCACCGTTTTTAAAAGGTAATGGCTCTTTCGTTGGCTATGAGTTTAGAGTTAGAAGATCCGGGTTCCAGCCTTATTCGGTGGCTTAGTAAGTTGTTTCTTTCCTCCTGGTCTTAGTTTCTCCACTGGCTATTCAAGGGTTGATCCCCATGGGACAGTCCCCCACCTTCTTCCTCTACCATGATAATGTGTATATGTGTGTTCTCAGCCATAATCACCCTGTGACATTAGTAAGACAGGGGATGGGTCACCTGCAGGGCCCTGCTCCAGGACGAGCATACACTGTTCACCTCTCACTCACAAGAGCCTATTAGGTTTAAGGTGTTAACCTGGAATCAAGTCAAATGTATTGGGTTGATGGAAAAGTTGTGACTTATTTTTCTATGCAAAAATGTGTCACGACTTTTCTGACAGCCCAGTATATCTCTCAGTTTGTGTCTCTAAAACAAATAACTTTTAAAATTTTAATGTATCTAATAATATATTTTAAGGAAAATCTTTTACACATGCTTCCAATACTTTAACTCTCAGCAGTCACAAATTGTGACCCATCCCATGGCTCTGGGCATCTTCTGGTTAGTGATATGTCAAGACTATTGCAGAACTACTATTTTTCAGATGCCATGAAAATGTGGGTAGGTGAAGAGGATTGAAAAAAAGATCCAAGAGGGTGCAACCCTGGGAGGTGGAGTTGCAGGTCCATTACCGAGCCCTTGGTCAGTTGATTGCAAACTTAACACAAGTAAATCTGGTTCTTTTCAAAATGCAGACCTTGCAGAAAGTATGGAGTAAGGGCTAAGATTGTATTTCTAGCCAGTTCCCAAGAGATGCTGCTGTTGCTGCTCCAAGTGCCACTTGGAGAAGGAAAGACTTTGTTTCTTTTTCTTGTTCCACTCAGAGAGTAACTCAGAAGATGACATCAAAGCCAGCAAGATGATGATGAAATTCTGGGCCAACTTTGCTCGGAATGGGTAAGACCGGTAGCAACGAAGGAATAGCATCGGTGGTGGTGGCTGGGGGTAGAGTAGGGCATACCTATTGGGAAGAGATGGCTTCTAAAGTTTTGGTGATCAAGTCTTGTCCTTGGCCCATAGCACTGTGACAATGAGTATTTTCTAAAAATAGATAGGCTGCCCCAGGAGATGGTGAGATCTCCATCTCTGGGGGTATACAAGCCTCTTGGCAGAGAAAAGTCAGAGGATCCTTGAAAATCTCCTAAGGTCTTCAAGACCACACAGTGGATTTGGAGAATTTCTATTTGATTCTGTTCACAGGAATCCCAATGGAGAGGGGCTGCCCCATTGGCCAGAGTATGACCACAAGGAAGGGTACCTGCAGATTGATGTCACCACCCAGGCAGCCCAGAAGCTGAAGGACAAAGAAACAGCTTTCTGGACCGAGCTCCTGGCCAAACAGGCAGCAGGAAAGCCGCCCCAGATAGAACACATTGAGCTGTGAACAGAAGGCCCAGCCATCCTCAGGAGCCTGAAGGAGCCAAGACAAGGGTGTTCTACAGAAGATGTTTGCAGGCCAGAGAAGCACCTTATTGTGGAGACTGAAGATTTGTCTGGCGGGAAGAGGAGGAGGCCAAGGAGAGGGAATTTTTATACATGTGGCCTCAATTTGGGAAATAAATGTTCTTTTGGAGACCAAAACAATGTTTTAGGCTGTAGATTCATCTATCCTCCTCAGAGAGAGGGGAAAGGAGAGGGTACCAACCATACGAAGTTCCCCTTCTGGGCATAGCTTAGCCTCTTAGACAGGCAGAGTCTAACAGTCTGGGCTTTGGGACATGCTAAGAAGGATGCTGGACCTGCTCCATGTCTTTGGGCCCCCAAGATCTCCCAGCAGTAGAATCTGGGCTAGCCAGAATGAAGCATCCCTCTATCTAATTTGGAGCTGCCTGAGGAGATGGAGGAGGCCCAGGTGGAGAATGTACCTGGACAGGGCAAAAGGGAGAGACACCATGGTAACACTGTGGCATCATTGCATGGCCTTTACTGAGCCTTCCTCAACACCTACAGTAGCCTCACAGGCCTCTCCATGAACCTGTCTCTGAGTCTCCTTTGTAGCCTGAATGACTTCAGGATCAGACAGTGACCACCTTGGGGTAAGTCTCCAAAGTGTTGTCCTAAAACTGTCTCAGAATTTCAGGGAGGTGATTTCTAGATTCATGGGGAAATAGAAAGTTTCAAGAAGTGTTACTCTTACTGTAAGAGCAAGAAAACCTGGATTATCTTCAAAAGCATAACTTTTCCTCTACCAAAGATCTGAAGTTGCAAAGAAAATCATTGCCCTGAAATCTAAAGGAAGACAGGCACTTTGGAGGGGAGGTGGAATGGGAACACTAGCTTACATCTCCTGGTGGAATACTGGGTCATCACATACATGAATAGGCTTACTCCAAGTATTTTAATCAAGCACTAAAGGCCAGGTGTGGGCTACTATGAGACTATAAAATCCCTGGGAATCACAGCTCCAAGGGAGCGCTTACACTCACTCAGTCTCTTCTCTATGGACTTCTAACAAGTGGTCATGGAGTAGATTTGGAGCAGAGAATAAGACCAGAGAAAACCTGCCTCCAGGGGTGTAGACATAAAGCTCTGCTCAGACATTCTCTCCTAAAGAACAAACTCCTTCAACCACTGGGAAAGAGAAGCAAACCCTGTTTCCCCTCAAGGCACTAGTGAAGATTTATTGAGATGGAGGGAAAGGAACATTGTAAAACCTGGGAGTGGGACAGGAAACTGTTGTGGGTCCAGATCATTAGAGGGGAGACCAGTACTGCTGGGGAGGAGCCAGATCACTGAGAAAGGTCCATGTCCAAGTCTTTGGACTTTAAGGCCTGCCAAAAATGAGGCTGAACTAAGACCAGAGAAACCACTCCTGGCTGCTGCCAGAGTTAGCAAGTACCCAGTAACAGAAATCTGCTGGGAGAGGGCAAAAGTGTGAAAAGAGACCCTCACTGACGAGCAGGTGCATAGGGCAGGTCTAAAGCTGAGAGTGGAACAAGACAGTAAGACAATCCTTTAGAAAACCAACCCTCACCAAGCACACTAGAACAAGCACAGGGTAACACTAGAATAATGCAGGTGATGCACTTAGGACAACCGCAGCAATGTCAAAACCCAGGTTTTGCTCACTTTCTGTCTAGATTGGCTCAACTTCCCCACCACACACTCACACACACACACAATCCATCTAGCAGGAGAAAAGACATACCTATATCCACTCATAAATACTATTTTCTTTAGTTTACTCTTCTACATATATCAAACATTGAATCCAAAATTGCAAATGTGCAAAATAATAATAATAAAACTATTAACAATTGATAGAACTAGATATTAAAAATAACAGACAGAATTTAAAATAACTGTATGGAAAACTCACATGAATAATTTCTCATAGAAAATTTTATTATATAAATTATAATGAAGAAGCAAATGGAAATGTTAGAAAATTTTTAAAAATGATAACAGAAATGATAAATGACTCTAATGGGTTCATTAGTAGATTTGACACAGCTAAGGAAAAAATGAGTCAATTTGAAGATAGGTTACTATAAATTACTCGATTAAGAAAAGAAAAAGAAGTGAAGGGAACAACCAGAACAAAGGTTCTAAGAGCTGTGGGATATCAAATGGTCCAACATATGTATAACTGGAATTCTAGAATGAGAAAAGAGAAAGAACGGGGGAAAATATATTTTAAAAGATAAAGGCTGGGGGCCAGAAGATGACTTAATGGTAACAATGTTGGGCTCCCACGTAATCAATGGGGTTTCAAGTCCCAGACCTAATGGGGGAAAAAAAAAAACAACAAAAAACTTCATGCCAAGCATGTGTGTGCGTGCATGCCCAAAATCCCAAGAGGAGAATGGAGGAGAAGGGATTGTGGTGTGGTCATCCTCTCTGGGGGGTGATTTCTTGTTTTCTATCTCTCTGACTCTCTCTGTCTCTCTGCTGAGGGCACATGCCCTATAGCAAAATCTCTCAAAATAAATAAAGAAAGAAATAATAAGATCAAGGCAGAGAATTTTCTTAAAATAATGAAAGACATCAAAGCATAGACCCAAAATGCTCAGAGAATCTCAAGAGCTACACAACAACCAATACGTCTAGATGTATAATGAGAAAATATTGAAGGCAGCCAAAGGAAAGACAGTAAATACCGAGAAAATGAGTTACAGCAGACTTTTCAATGAAAACTATGCCAGAAAATAGTAGAGTGGCATCTAAAGTGCTGAGACAAAAAACTTTCAACCCAGATTTCTTTTTTGAAAAAGAAAAAGAAAAAAGACATTTTAGGCAAACAACTGAGAAAACTTATTATTATCATATCAGTGTGACAGAAATATTAAATGAAGTTCTTTATGCATAAGGTGATGGAAAAACTTGAATCTATACCAAAGAAGTGAAGATCTACAGAACTTTAGAATAAGCATTAAGGTAAGATGTTTTATTGTAAATCACTGTCTAAAGCAAAAACACTACTAATGAATTGCGCGTGTAGTGATTATATAAGAGCAAAATGACAAAAATAGACAAAAGAAGGGACAGGACTGTAAGGTACACTGTTGTAAGATTCTTACACTCCATGTCATTGGTATTGTATTATTTGAAGGTGTGATATAGTTAATATGATTAAAACAATATACACTATATACTCCAAACAATGACTGGAAATATATATATATATATATATATATACACATATACATATATTTTTTCCCCATAGGATGTGTGTGCTTGCCAGAGAGAGAGAGAGAGAAAGTGAGAGAGAAAGTGAGATATTATCACCCTGAAGGGGGAAGGGCCACGCTGCAATCTCTTTGCCTCCATTCTCCTCTTGGAATTTTGGGCACACACACACACATGTGCCTGGCATGATTTTCAAGCCACCAGTTCCAGGATTTGAACTGCATCAGTCATGTGGAAGTCCAGCTCCTTAACCACCACACCGACTTTTTAACAGGTATGAATCATAACCCAAGAGTGAAAATAAGATAAAACATAAAAAATCATCCAAAAGCAAGCAGGCAAACAGAAAATAAGGAAACAAAAACACATGAGCAAATAGCAAAGTACCACTAAAATGGTAGATTTTAATCCATCCACATCCATAATTACATTAAATAGAAAGGATTGAAACACACCCACGAAAAGAGGTGGCCAGATTGGCTGAAACAAAGCAAGACCCAACTCAACACTGCCATGTGGGCCTGGCTCTGCTCTTTGACGTCTTCTCCCAGCTTTCAAGCCTCACCCATCTTTCAGTTCCTCTCTCCCCACATCTAGAAAGCTGGTAAGAGAACCTGAGTCCTTCCTCTGGTGTCAATGGAAGATTTAAACAGCAAGAGAGCTTACCCGGCCCAACGCCGAGTGTTCACGCCACACCTTGTCCTATTGTCTGAGAGCCTCACAGAGCTCTCTGGGGCTGCACTGAGGTGATGAAACAGCTTGTTTTTCCTTTTGGTCTGGAACGAGGGAGCAGGAGTCAGCAAGTTGCAGCCAGATCGCACCCACTATGTAGATAAGGCTTTACTGGAACACAGATAGACTCATTTGTTTACATATAGGTTATTGTTTGCCAAACGACATAGTCGAGCAGTATGAAGAGTCTACACCAGGGGATGTGAACGGCTGCCCTGGGCCCGTGAAGTGTGCAACCTCTACAGCTGTAGATGGCTTAAATCTGTTTGCCTGGAAACCATGTTCGATTGGAGCTTTAAGTTATGGATTCCTCAAGGGTAGAAACCCATGTCTCCTCTGCTCATAAATGCCTCTCAAACCTACCCGGGTGTCTTGGGTAATCTTAGTTTTGTCTTGGGCAGGAGAAGAAAATGCAGATCTCTATTCTCCAGGACTCCAGCAACACCACACCCTCATTTAAGTGCCCCCTTCTTCTGTTTATCTCCCCAGCCCAGGAGATCCATAGCTTGATGGTAAACGTTTGCTCCTCTATCATCTTTCATTCTTCTAAAGCTAAACTCTTGCAGGATTCAGATGTACTAGACTCAAAAGCTAAGAGATAACCCTGGCTTCCTGTGCTCTCCTTCCATATTCCTTTTCTAAAACAGGAATTGAGAAGTGCCCCAGATGCCTGAAAGAAAGCTGCAAGGACTCAGTGAAATGTGGAGTGGAAAAGGAGAGATGGAAAAAAACCTCACCAGTTCCTGTTACTATTCCACAATGATGCTTACCACGCCTGGACAGACTTCCAAATCTTTATCACATCCAAAGACCATGGGAGTGGGTGTAAATAATTTTCACCAGCCCAGGTACTCCTTTGTCCTCCAGAGCTGCAGAAAGTGGTCCCCTATTTTAACATGGCTTACACTTATCATGTCAGCTATGGGTGCCCCTCCTCTCCTTGCCTCAGCCCAGGCTCCTTCCAGCACTGGATTGTCAGGGAAGTGGAAGGAGGGGTGCCTTCCAGAGCTTCCCCTCTGGTCCTAACTATCACATACAGCTCCTTGGTGACAAATACAATATGTTCACCACCTACATTTCCTCTCAGTCTTCAGGCAATCCTGGAGCAAGCGTAGGGGGAGTTATTTGTATTAGACAGAGCCTCAGAGGGAGAAATGCTTTAACCAAGGTCACAGAGCTGGTACCACCGAGCAGAGACACAGGCACAGCTCTGTTTTCAGATCCTGGTGGCAAGAGCAATTCAGTCCTCATGGCCATCGGCTCATCTGTGTGTGCCTGCACATGGGCACGAGAAATAAAAGCAAAGGCGAGTTGACTGGTCACCAGAGGCTTTCTGTTAGACTGTGGGCTCTTTGGGGTCAGATTTACTTTTCCGACCCTTTGGTAAGTCTTTGACAACCAGACTGGATGGATAGACTGATAGATGACCAGCCAAATGGATCTTTGCACTAAGTGATCACCAGCCTTTGAGAATCTGTTCCTTATACTCTGAACCCTAGAATAGTAATGATAACTAAAAGTTATTCAACATTTATGTGCTCTCTTTATAAAGTACTTTTCATATTAATTCAAATAATCTTCATTGTAACCCTATTAGGTGAATACTTGGTATCGATCCCATGAAAGTCAACACAAGGCCTAAGAAAACTCAGCTAATAAATGTCAGATAGGACCTGCTAGAGTTTGTGGTGCAAAGTAGGCCCAGCTGCTAGGGCAGGATGGTGGCATGGTGGTTAAGGTACTGGACTCCTACATGACCTCCCCTAGTTTGAGACCCAGGCCTGATGATTTGCTTTCCTATTTTCTCTCTCTCTCCCTCTGGTCAAATTTTTAAAAACAATGATGATGAAAAATAAAACTAAATAATTCTTTAGAAATATAGGCCCAGTTGGGTGCTGTCGTATGAGGCTGGGGCCACATGGGAGGCTCAGGTTCAGATTCTAGACCAGCTTGAACAGGCCAGGCATGCTCACACACGTCTGTAATCCCAGCTAACTTGGATGCTGGGCCAGAGGATTCCAACAGTGAAAACCTGTAAAAAAAAAAAAAAAAAAAAAATCTTTCCCTTCTCTTCCCAAGCAGGTGCCCGTACACCCACTCCCTCATATGCATAAATAAATAAATATGCAAGACCCTTTGCTTTGAAAATAATTAAGAATAACTAAACAGAAAAGCACAACCTTAACAACCCTTCTCAGAGCAGGGCCCTGGGATTGTATAGGTCTCACATGCATGACCAGCGCTGGTGACAGGGCTGGGATCTGAACCTGGGCAGGTGGAATCTACAGCTTGAGTCTGTAAATGCAAAACAAACCTGCCTTCCCACCAGTACACAGTTTAAACACCTTTCTCTGGGCGGCCTCCATCTCTAATTTCAGCGGTCTCACTCTGGCCAGGGACGCCCATGTGGCTGACAGTTCTCTGCTGCCCTCTGGTGGGATGTGTCTGTATAGCCACACCTGCTCAGGGATAGTCAGGACCACAAGCCCACGCCTGAGCAGGCACATTGAGGGGCAGAATTAGGACTGGTCTCTTGGCTCTCTCAACCTCTAGAGTCCGAAACATGCAGTGGGTGTTTGGGTGAGAGCTTCCCAAATCTTACCTCTTCCAAACAGAAACGAAATGCTTTCTGGCCCAAGTGGCCTCCCCAGCTTCCAAAACAGAATAAATCCAGTTCCTGGCATCTCAGAAGTGCTCAGGAAAATCTACTCACATAACATTTCTCTGCAAACACCTATCCTGGGGCTCACACCTTGACTGGTTAAGACTCCTGAATAAGGAGAATCCAACTGTTTCCCTCTATACTCACACTCACTTTCAGTATCTTACTTCTGTCCCAAAAGTGTGTGTTTCCTTCCATACATCAGTTCTCTGGCAGATATTAACAAGACAGATCTCTCTTTTTAAAAATGTTTTGTTTCTGTGGGGGGTTTTTGTTTTTTTGTTTGTTTGTTTGTTTGTTTTCCCTGTAAGATGCATGCACTCGCTGAAGACAGGCAGAGACTGTGAGAGGGAAAGTGAGAAATCACCCTCCTCTCTCCTCCATTCTCCTCCTGGAATTTTCAAGCTGCCAGGTCTGGGATTCGAACCATGGTAGGCTATGTGGAAATCCAGCGCCTTAACCACTATGCTACCTGCTGGCCCCACATTTCTACAACTCAATTCAATTCTAACACTAGATACTAGGAGGTAGTGCCAGATACCACAGGTTAAGGCTTAGTCCCACAAGCCCATCCCCCATGTCCATTGCCAGTCACAAGTCCCAGGTGGTGGCTGTGAAGCGTGTTCACTGTGCACTGTGACCAATTTGAGTACGGCCAGACAGCACCCCCCCACACACACACGCAGACAAGTTACACAAACTGGGTGTATAGCCTACAGACAGGTGGCAAGGACAATAGTAGCCTAGGTGGTTCCCATAGCTCAGGAAAGCTGCCCAGGGCAGATGGCGTCTGCATGTGACCCACAGAAAGCAGCCTACTGCAGGTTTATACCCTGGGGTATCACGATCTGCTGGGCTAAACTGTGAAAGGACATTCTATTCCAGGGTGAAACTGGAAAATAGCCCTGTCCCAGCCAGTTCTTCCAATCTCAAAATATTGCATTTCTGGCACATTCTACAGCCATTCTACTGTGAGAAACGAGGTAGAACTGGGTTGGCCCACGGGTACCTGAAGAACTGTCTTGCAGGAACCTATACTTCTGACTAACCAACTATAAAGTGAGGGTTCCCATGACCCCCGCCTCAGGTTCCATCATTTGTTAGAATGACTCACAGAACACAGAGAAGCACTGGTGTTTCCTGGTTAGTATGAATGATACAGGGTACAGATGAACAGCCAGGTGTAAGAGATGAATAGGGTGAGGTATAGGGGATGAGGTGGAGAGCTTTCATGCCTTCGCTAAGAAGCGCCACCCTTCCAGCCTCTACATGTGTTCAGCAACTTGGTCTTTGGGGGTTTTTACAGAAGCTTCCTTACATAGACATGATTGTTCAAACCATTGGCTGTTGGTGATCAACTCAACCTTCAGGCCTTCTTTCTGGAAGTCTGGAGGGGCTAAAAGTTACACCCTTCTAATCACACGGTTGTTTCCCCTGGCAACAAGCTCCTATTCTGAGTCTACTTAAAGCCCCCAGACACCGTTCATCTCATGGACAAACCAAAGGAGCTTTCTTCAGAGATTCCAAGGGCGTTTGTTTTAGTTTTTACCATAGCATGTGTGTGCTTGTCAGGGAGGAGAAAGACAGAGACAGAAAGGGAAAGTGAGAAATAACCCCCTAGGTGAGATGCCATGCCACAATCCCGTTTCCTCCATTCTCCTCTAGAGATACTTGGCATGCAGGCACATGTGCCTGGTATGATTTTCAAGCCACCATTTCCAAGACTTGAACTCCAGTTGGCCATGTGGGACTTCAGTTGCCTTAACCATTAGGCCACCTGCTGGCCCCTTCCAAGGGTTTTAGGATCTATATGCCTGGAAAGAGGGGAGGAGCAGAAACCAAATCTATGTTTATTATTACAGTCCACCCCCTGTGTCATGCTGGCACTGAGTCCTCACAAAAAACCGAGGTGCCATTCAAAAGAGATCAGCCCATCATTAGAATCACACTCGGTCATCTGTGACTAGTCCAGTCCAATCTCATTGTAAATATTCTGGTCATCTTATTCTAAATTCCACCTTCAAACAAAAGGAGATCAGTTACTGCTTGTCTAAACTTTCTTCTGCGATAATCGGTATTTTTTTTTTCCCTATAAAAAAAGAAAACTTGACTTTTTATTCTGAAGACCAGTGTGTATAAGCCCTTTTCTGGTGCCTCATGTAGACATTTATCAGTCCAAGTATACTGAACAAGGCTAGATGGAAGCAAAATGTCAACCATTATTCTTTTACTTAATTTTAAAAGGAAAAGGTAACAAAAGGTGAGCAAGTTGAATTTGTATTGCTCTCATTGTTACAAAATTATATTTGGCACATACCAGCCTTCAGAAGTGCTGAGGCCAAGTACATAAAGAAGAAGAGTTTATTTGGGCCAAGGTGGTGGATGGCTACTTGGATTTCAAACTCAAGTTTCCCTGAATTTGTGCACTTAAGTCTTACAGAGTGCAGGATGATTTTAAAGGCAAAAATCGCAAATGAGGAAGGAGATTACATCAATATTTTGGGCTCAATAATGAGGGTGAACTGACACCACCTTGTGACAGGTCTTGTTATCTGGCATATTTGTGCAAAATCTGACCCCTTCACATCCTTCCCTGGCTCAGTCTAGTCGGGGTTTAATACACGTTGACTCCATTTTGATTCTGAAAACTTGAATGCATGAATGTTTAAATGTACCTCAAAATGCATGTCATAGTTTTTGCACAAAAATTAATTTGACTTCAGAACACACATACATATGCAATAGTCCAGCCAATTACAATATCATGGAAAAATATCTCAGCTGACCCAATAGCTACAGACACTTGAGTGAACCAAATTACGAAGGGTTGAGCCTTTTCCAGATTGGCAGAACTTGTTAGGTGGTTCACAGACTTATGAGCTAAACACATGGTTTTAAGTTTGGAGTGGCTTGTTACACAGCAATCGCTCACTGATACACCATCTAACACTTGATATGACTATATCACCCAGCCAATCTAAAATCCTTCGATGGCTCCCCACTGATTTCTAGAAAAAAGTTCCATCTTATTATCTCAGCATAGGAGGTCCCTTGTTGTTTGGATTTTGCTTTCTTCTGCAGTCTCTCTACTTGCACCTACAAATTTCTGCAAACTCATCTACTCCCTGAACTACTTCACGCCTCTGGACTGCCACTGATGCTAGTTCATGACCTGGAATTTCTTCAAGACTTAGTTCAAGTGCCACCTGTTAAAGGGAGCCCTCTCACTTCTCCGCAGAGGCAGCCTTGTGCACAATTTCTCTGCCAGCTTATGAGATGGTCTGGTCTCATCCATCTCTGTAAATCCCGACATCCACTGACAGATTACCACGTGCTGGACACTCGGCAAAGCACTACATAAAATAAATGGTTGCTGTGTCCTGTCCCAAAAGTTGCCAGTCCTCTGAAAGATCATTCGACTAACTGTGGTTAAGTGCAGTGACCGGGGTAGGTTAGCAAAAGCCTTTTTAAAAGGGGGTAACATCTTAAGAGAGAGAGAGAGGAGTGAGCCAGTTTCAAGGAGATGGGAGAAGGCTCAAGGGTGAGCCCAAGGAGACAAAGCGTACTTGGGCTACTACAGCCCATATAGGATGACTGAGCAGAGAGGAGGATGGGATGAGGAGAGGGGAGATGAGGACTTGAATCTATCTTAAAAGCAATGGGGAAGCACTAGAGAGTTTTAGATGTGCATACAATAGGTGCCCAATAAATGCTTTCTTATCGGCGCACCGTCTATCTTCCCATCAGACTGAGCATTCTTTAAGGACGGGGTTCTTTGTTCTCTGTATTTTCTAGTTCCTTCGTAGTTCGTAGGTAGAACTAGAATTTTGACCAATGAATGAGTAAATGAATGAATCCATCTAAGCTATAACAGTACAAAACCAAGTGGCTTTTTTTTTTTTTTTTCACTCCCCTGGTTCTGAGGGATCAAACAGACCCGAGAAAGGTCCAGAGAACGAAGGTCTCCAGTCCTCTCTGCTTCCTTCAGTCCCCGCTGAGCAGTAGGAGCAGTGTTGGCGCCACCTGGTGGCCACAATGCCCATAGTCGCTTCTACTCTGCTTCCTCCTTTGCAAAGGTGCCCTGGCAGGCCAGCAAAAGAAGGAAACTGGAATGGACCGCAACACTCTGCTCAGTGGGCACGTCCACACTGCAGCTCAGCAGTGCTTTGTGAATGCCTGCCCTGGATCTGTCTGGTCTCACCGTGGTCCTGAGTCCCCATAACTTGAGTCAAGAGAGTGATCTCAAACCACAGGACACAGACTCTCTCACGGATGGCTACTCAGTCCTCGGCGCTCTCTGCAGGGTCTCTCTTGTTCTCAGCAGATGCTGGAATCCAGGGCAAGGAAGCCACAGAGAGGGAGGCAGTGGTCAGACCCTTCCTCTGTTCTGCTCATCCTGTTCCTAAGAGAACCCTGATTCTGTCGAGGACAACAACGTATCCTGTTGAAATTTCTTGTCTCTGCAGGCTGTCAGGGCTACAGTGGCCATGTTGCACGGATCTGCCGCTGACGTGTGAGCAGTCTGCGGGGTTCCAGGAGGGCGATTCTCTTCCAGGGCAAAAAGAGACAGACTCACTGGCCTCTGCCTTCTGTCCTGTCTCTTTTTGTCCCTCCTCTTTACCTGGAAGGTGGGCATGGTGTCTGCCAGGGATTTGCCATCTTTGCTTCGTAAAGATAAGAACCATAGCTATGGATCGTGGTACCAAAAGCTACAAGGGGTCCAAATATTTTTTCAGATACTCTCTTAAGCATCTCCAGAGCCACAGAGGCCCCGAGCCATGTCTAGGTAAGGGACCTAGCCAATGTCCTCCCCCGGGACCAAGGTCACTACCCCCACCTCTTCATTCTAATCACCCCTGCCCCTGACCCACTGCTTGTGTTACAAGAGAGTGAGTAAACCCCCTTTACTAGGGAGCCATCGCCGCATTTCTGCTACATGCAGTCGCTTGTCATTCTAACACATGCGTGTGAAATCTCTCTGCTCATTGGTTGCGAGCCCAGACAGAACCTGTATCCCCACGAGGAACCAGAGAGTCAGGATTGGGGTCCGTTTAGAGAAAGTCAGCACATTCTCCCTGGAAGACAGGAGACCTCTGTTCGAGCCGACTCTGGGGACCAGCGGATGGCATCATGGTAACATCACTGAACTCCTACGTAGTCGACCATGGTTCAAGTCCCGGACCTGGTGGATTCAAACTCACACTGGGCGCGTGTACATGCGTGCCCAAAATCCTGAGAGGAGAATGGAGGAGAAGGGATTGTGACAGGGCCATCCCCCCTGGGGGGCAATTTCTCGCTTTCCATCTCTTTCTCTGGTGAATGCACACACCCTATAGCAAAAATCTCTCTTAAAGTAAAAAAAGCCAAGTCCACCTTTGTACAATTAATTCCCACAGGACCTAAGGCAAGTCATTTCCTTCTTAGCACTTTGTAGGCACTGGAATGCATACATCACAGCTGTATTTTATAAAAATACATATGTGTATATACATATGCATACTATATGTGTATAAATTATATATGTGTACAAATTACATAGGAGAGACTTCAAAAATGTTGTGAGAAATGCGATTTAAGTATAAGTTTATTTTAGTGCAGAAAAATCCACGCATAATTTTCCCACAAACTGTGAAGTTCAAGTGTGTGTGTGTGTGTGTGTGTGTGTGTGTGTGTGTATGGAGAGAGAGAGAGAGAGAGTGAGACTTATTTACATATGCAGGTATTACAGGTGGAGATGCTCAATCCCCAAATTCAAACTACAAAACTGAAACTCTTTAATCACTCACATGGTGCCACTAGTGGAAAATCCTACCTGACCGCACATGAGGAGTTATAGTGGAAAAGCTGCAACACAAAAATAGTGTATAAAATTACCTTCAGGCTAAGTATAAGTTTATTTTAGTGCAGAAAAATCCACGCATAATTTTCCCACAAACTGTGAAGTTCAAGTGTGTGTGTGTGTGTGTGTGTGTGTGTGTGTGTGTATGGAGAGAGAGAGAGAGAGAGTGAGACTTATTTACATATGCAGGTATTACAGGTGGAGATGCTCAATCCCCAAATTCAAACTACAAAACTGAAACTCTTTAATCACTCACATGGTGCCACTAGTGGAAAATCCTACCTGACCGCACATGAGGAGTTATAGTGGAAAAGCTGCAACACAAAAATAGTGTATAAAATTACCTTCAGGCTGTGTGTGCAAGGGTGTACAGGAAACATAAATGGGTTTTGTGTTTAGATTTGGGCCCCACCCCCCAGAGATCTCATTATGTGCATGCAAATATTTCCAAATCCCCAGATATCCAACACCCCAACGTCCCAAGCATTTGGGGTGAGGGGTGGTCACCTCTGTGTATCTGTGATAGAAGAGGGCAGAGCTCGATGAAGACCCGTGTCCTTACCAGATGGATTGTGTTAGGGCTTTCTGGCTGGGACCCAGGGAAGATGGCTTATCAAAGTGGTTAAAGGCACAGATTGGAGTTATGCTCCCTAGGTTCAAATCCCAGTCTCGACAACTAGTGAGTTACTCCATCTCTTTGTGTCTCCACTCCCCCGTTGGTAACTCGGGGTATAACACTGCCTCGTGAAGTCATTTGGAGGATTCGATGAGTTGATCCTTGTCAAGCGCTAAGAGCAGTAGGCATCACAGGATAAGCCAGCCTGTTGCGAACCATCAGCCTTTTCAAGCTTTGTCAGTTGGCCTTGTCCGAGGTGCTGATGCTCCAGAGGGCTCCGTCATCCTGGGAACCTGTGGCTCTGTTCCTGGGAGGTTGTTTCGTTTTTGGTTTGGTTTTTCACGAAGCCAGGTATTCCCTGCTCCATTTTCCCTTCCAATTCCAAAACACGAGAGGGTGCTTCATGTGTGCCACAGTGGGGCCCTGCATCTCTGACACCCCAATCTGACCGTGCGGCTCATCCAGCATGGGGGACTCACAAACCCCTTCCTGGTCAGAGGCATGAGTCATGCCTCAGCTATCGGCCCTGCCCTGTCACTCCTCCCCGTGGATAGGGTGTGGTCACTGTCAAGTGACTGGAGAAGTGGGTCAGAGTCTGATGGCAACCTCAGGGGGTCCAGGGGCTGTGGTGCAAAGAAAAGAAATCCAACAGGATCGTGGGACTGAGTTCGAGCGGGCAGGGGCAGGTGCCCTGTGGTTGGGATGACCACGTCTAGGAGTGGGCTGCTTTCAGTCTCTCCTCTTCTGACTCCAAGTTGGCCCATCCTAGGCCAGGGATCTGGTTGCAGGGGTGCCGGGGTGCTCCCCATCTAACATCCAATGGCTGCAAGCAGTGGATCTGTGGGTCCTGGGTATGTCCAGGCAGAGCCCTAGTTGAGGCATCTCTGGAGACAAGAGGTGGCCCTCCTGGATTTCCTATGGCCCAGTCCTTACCCTCATGCCTGCTCGTTGGGCCCAGCTCAGCCTCTCCCAGGCCTGAGGCCGGCAGACATGGCAGCTGAGAAGCAGGACTCCAGGACGCAGCTGTTCCCGGTTATCTCAGGGCTCTCTGACCACCGTACCTCTGTCTCCTCCCCCTCGGGTTGCAGCCAAGGTCAGAGACAGCCTAAGGCAGCATCTCCTGAGCCGGCAGTCTAACGGGGCCTGACAGCGGAGGGCTTGCAGGGCAGCGGGGTCCTGCAGGGGCCAGGACCTGTGCAGGCTGGTATTTCCCGAAGCTTGAACTTCCTGCCCACGTGGTCACACGCTCTCAGGCCCAGGGAGACTTAGAATTAGCCACCCAGACCCAAATTCCAGGGCCCTCCCAAGCTGGGATGAGGACCAAGGGGACAAGGGAACAGACACTGCTTGGGCCTCATGAAAACATGGCTGCCTTTGCAATGGGCAGAGGTGATGGGAGGGAGAGGAAACAGCCATTCACCAGGGGGCTGGGAGGGACCCAGCCCGCACTAGCCAGCCGTGGAAGGCCGCTCTCGCGATGCAACATGAACATTCGTCCTCCGCGAACCTCTCAGGTGCTCACGATGGTCATTCCCATTCACAGATTATAAACCGGGCTGAAGGCAGGTTAAACACCTGGCCTGAGGTCGCATACGGCGGAGTGAGGGGACCAGGGTTTGGATCCGGCATTGCGGCTCCAGGAGGTCGCGCTTAAGAGTTCATCATCTTGTCCAGTCCTCCTGACGACTCCCTCCTGGCAATCCTTTTTTTTTTTTTTAAAGAATTATTTATTTTTTTTATTACTATTGTTATTGTTTAATTTGCTATAGGGCATTTACATTCACCAGAGAGAGAGAAAGTGAGAAAGCAAGCCATCAAGTCCAGGACTCAGGCGGGAGTCCAGCACCTTAACCACCACGCCACCTGCTGGCCCATTTCCTGGCAATCTTATCCCTGCTCTTTATGTTTAAACGCTGCTACAGAGCACATGTGGTCCCTGAAGAGAGATGGAAAAGGAGAGAGAAAATGAGAAAGCACCCCCAGGAGGGATGGCCACGCCACAACCCCTTCTCCTCCATTCTCCCCTTGGAACTTTGGGCCCTCACGCACATGTGCCTGGAGTGTTTTCCAAGCCACCAAGTCCACGGACTAGAATCGTGCAGACAGCCACGTGAGATCCAGCTGCTTTGACTACCATGCCACTGGCTGGCCTTTCTTCTCACTCTTCAGAGACGAGAACGCATCACAAGTTGTATGTAACCGGCCCAAGAGTCCACAGTGGCAAAGTAAGTGGTGGAGCTGGGATTCAAACCCAGGTCCCCTCTGACTACAAACCCTTCTGTCTTTGCACTAAACCAGGGGTCAGCAGATCACAGACTGCTGGTCAAATCCAGCCCATTACATTTGTTTTCATGCAGCAGCCTCAGAGCTGAGCAGTTGTGACAGAGACCTTTATACAGAAAACAATCGCCACCTCCTCACTAAACCTGCGGGAGGGAGAAAAGGCTGAAAGTCCACCCCTGCCCGTCGGTGCCTGACAGAGTGTCATGCACATCTTAGTGTGAATTAGTCCATCCGCTCTGTGACAGTTCCCTGCCACCCTCTCATAGAGTCAAAAAGATCAGGAAGGGCCAGGGTGCCACAGTAATGAGCCAGCCCACCCGGGGAGGGTCTGGGTTCCTGCATACTTGCAGTCAGGCCAGCTGCAGATAGATCGTGGCTAAAGACCTGTGCCTCTCTCTCTCTCTCTCTCTGTCTCTCTCTCTCTTTCTTGGAAGTAAATAAATAAGTTTCAAAACCAAACAGAGAGGACTGCAGGGCATCACCTAATCCAGCGTGCCCATTTTACAGATGAGCAAGCCAAGGCTTAACGGGACTTGTCAAACGTGATTTAATCAGCATGTCCAAGTAGCTGCTCCTGGGGTCCTGAGGGTCCCAAACTTTCCCATAGCCTAGACCCCTGATGCTTTGACCTTTCTGGGCCTTCTCATCTGGGGCTGTGTGACAAAGTGGCATACATGGCTGGTCCCCTGCAACATGCCACCCAGTGGATGGCCAAGTCCTGGCCCTGCTGCCCTTCCCCCACGGTCCCAGGTTGCCCGTCGGGACTGGCCTGGCTCCTATCCCATCCTGCTTCCAGCGGGCACCCCACGTGATGAGGACGAGGGTCCTTTGTCCTTTGGTGTCTGCGCGATCTTAGCTCCAGCCGCTTCCCCTGCCCAGTGGGCACGTCTGTGGCTGCGGCTGCCCTCCCTCACGGGGTCGTTGTCAGGGAAACAAGTGAGGTCCTTGATTTGGGGTGGAACGATAGGGAGATAGCACACTCTGGGGTGACGGAGAGTCAGAAACGTGCTTTGTGGTCACTCCCATTTAATCTGGGGTGGAGGATAGAGATATCCTGCCTCATCAGAAGAGAGTGGCCCTAGAGGTTTTATCTACCCGAGGGTCTTAAACATGTGTGACTCTAATGACTATGTGTCCTTTTCCCAGAAAAAATGGATGTGAGCATATTTGAATCTAAATGTTCGTTAAATTTGCATTCACTCTCAGGAGGCTCTGGAGTTTCTGAAGCCTTCCATGAACTCTTAGCTGTGATGACTCCCGATCCATCATACAGACGAACGAACGAGGCCGAGAGAAATGACATCGATCCCTGTCTTTCCGAAGGAGATAGCAACGAAGCGCTATAATCTTTATAAGTAGGACAGGGATATAATGAAATTCGGGCAGATCCAAAAGCTGCCAGTGCCCAGAGCGAGGGTCCTCTGTGTTTCTCTGGCTTCTCCTACCACATTTGTCAGCTGAGGGGCAGCCGGGGTGCCAGATCACTGTGGCCCCCAGCGGAGCAGCCCTTTGTGTCATGGCCCAGCCTCGCCCGCCTCCTCCCGCGTGCCCCTCACTAAATGTCAGCGTGAACACAAGGAGTGCTGGAAACACAGCTGCCTTTGGTTCATCCACTGTAATAAGCCCTAACTCCAATTCTGGGTAGAAACCAAATGACCAGAATGATAATACCCTCTCCGGGATGTCTGCCCGACTGCACTTTGACCGGCCAAACCACTCCGTGCCCCGAGGTCCTTGGCATAGACAGGTTTGCATCTTCCAATGCTGTTGTACAAGGCGGGTCTTAGGGTTGTCCAGAAAGAACCCCAGGGACTCCAAATGGAAGTTTAGAGCCTCACTCTCCCACCTCTGCCTGGCATTGAGAGTCCCCTCTGCCACCTCCCCGAGACTCTCCCTGCTCTCTGCTTGCATATCTCCAGTGCTGGGGAGCTCACTACCTTCAGCTGCAGTCCATACCCTGCTCTGGGCTACTCGTCTTACAAGCTGTCTTCTTGTCTTCCTTCCATTGGCCCAAACTCGTCCATCGGGAACCACCCACTCCCTGACAGCCTCTAATATATGAAGACATTGACTGAATTATTTGACAATATCACCTCTATATTGATGCCACCACCCACTGCTGACTTACATTAAAAATAAATACATGTAGGGACCAGCAGATGGAGTAGTGGTTATGTCACCGGACTCCCACAGGGCCGATGGTGCTTCCAGTCTGGGACCCGGCTGCCTGCAACTCAGGCCAGACGTGTGTGTGCCCAAGATCCTGAGAGGAGAATGGAGGAGAAGGGGTTGTGGCATGGCCATCCCTCCTGCGGGGCGATTTCTCACTTTCTGTCTCTCTGTCTCTCTCTGGTTAAGTGCACAAGCCCTATAGTAAAACTCTCTAAAAATATATAAAAAGAATAATAATTACATGTAAATTTAAACTCATATCTTCCCCAAACGATGACAACACTCAGCTCTAAGAGCCTAACTGTGAAGTATTCTTCTCCCTAGAGAAATCCGCACATGCAGTGTGTACATTTGACGCAGTCCAACTAGAGATTCTGGTCCCGTCGAAATACAGCCCTAGAAAAGAAAAACACAAGGAAACTAGATAGCTAAGCCTAGTGTTGCTTGGCATCCACTTTTTTTTTTTCTTTCCAAATAAAAATGGGTCAATCTCGGAGCTAGGATTACAGTTTTAACTGCCTACAATCTCCTATTCGATAATTATAAAGAGAATTCTCTGGGTTAAAGGGGGCCACTATGCTCACAAGCTCTTCTGTGCTCATGTGAAGCTGAGCATAGGAAAACCTATTTCCTTCCATAATTTATAGCATTTCGTGGCAGGTAACATTCAGAACTCCATCACCAGATACATAGCACGGGAAATCTTTTTTATTATTCCGTACACTCATTTTTCCATGAAGAGAACAACATTTAAAATAAATCCAAACTGGACATAGGAATGTGCATAACATTGGAACAATCCGTGACACACAGGGGACATCATCGTGACGGTCTTTATTT
Source organism: Tupaia belangeri chinensis (assembly GCF_000334495.1). Classification (NCBI taxonomy): domain Eukaryota; kingdom Metazoa; phylum Chordata; class Mammalia; order Scandentia; family Tupaiidae; genus Tupaia; species Tupaia belangeri. Next base: position 3,125,732 of record NW_006159713.1, on the reverse strand, counting down.
ACACAGAAGCAGAGAGACAGAGGGGTGAGGACAGAGACCCCAAAAGCAACCTCGCATTCTCCATATTCCAGTGGCTTCTGTGAGCACAGCAATGGCCATGCAGCCTAACCACAGAGCGTGGGCCCTGGGACTTAAAACAACGCGACGAAGCATTCCCCTCTGATTCCTCAAAACAAGCCTCAAACCAAAAGGGTTGGATTTTCGTTGTTTAAACACCACATGTTTCTGGCATTGGCTGAAGTCATATCTGAGAAAGAGGAGCTATTGAATGTCTAGAAAAATAAAAGTTCTGGAGGCCAGAGACGTAACATTTTTCTGCTTGGCAGGTCACGGGTCATTGGAGCATTTTGAAAAGTGCTACGATACATGATGTGTATTAGCTTAGCACAAGAACATTGTCATGGACACGAGAGGTTGTTGTTTGTTTTTTAAACTGGATGGGGCCTTTGATGATCTGATCCAACCCTTGACCTTATGAAGAACAGTAAAGCCCAAAGAGAAGAAGTCACTCTCCCCAGGCCGCCCGGCTAGTCAGCTGCAGACCACTTCTGTGGAACTCTAAATGCTGTGCCATTCCGACCACACTGCAGACCCTCTCTGGTCTCCTTTCTGTGGCTTTCAAAGGAAGTAAACAAATGAAGTGAGTTCAGTGGGCTCCTTTACTCAGAAATTACTTCTTTGGTGAGAATGCTTCAGGCTGATGTCACCGAAGCTGGAAAATACCACACTGCCGGAATCTGACTTTCGCTGGAGCAGGAACTCCCTGTGATAATTAAGGCAGCTTTGGGGACTTGTGTTCAGCTGGGTATTTGGCAAGAAATGGCAGCTCCCCTTCTCCTTGGTCTCACGTGCATCAAAAGTGGAGACTAACAGGCGGACAATAATACCTAGACACTGCGCGGAAGGGAGCGTGGAGGTCTAAAACAGGTGTCTTACAGTTCACGGAAAATAATAATCCTTTAAAAACCTGGTGAAATACCGAAAATGTCAAGTGTCATATACAGTACACAGGAGCACCCTGGTCCTGGGCGACCTCTGCGATGAAAACAAAAGGCCACGAAAAAGAAGTCAAAGGTTACTCATGATGAAGTATGTGATCCGTCTCCGCTATGCATGGCAGGAGAGGCGAAGCCAGGTGGTCTTCCAGCATCTCCATGAGAACGTCCAAAGGCTTTCTGGGCACCTCCATCCTCCCAAGGCACCTGGGCTTGGAGCCCCCCTCCCGCCCCCCTTCATCCCCTAGACTCAGAAGCCAACTTCCACCTCGAGGCAGCACCTTGGCAGGGCTCGGTGTCGGCTCGGCTAGCACCATGTCTCCAATTCACCCTGGGACAAACGTCTGGAAGCAAAAGCGCCCTGTGCAGATGGCGAAGTGCAAACGGCAGGCTGTCCCGGAAGTGAGGCCCTGTGCTAACACACGCGGGCATTTCTGACTGCTCTCATCTGAGCCCCGTCGACTCAGCCTTTCACATCCAGAGAGTGATTATGCTCCTCTAAAGAGAGCAGCTGAACGATTTCCTCTCTGGCAGCCAGCTGGAGGACAGTCAAGGACACTTTCCCCCGTCCCTTCTTCCTTCCAAAACAGTGTTCTTTTGCTAAGAACTATTTCTTCGCCACTTGAAAGGCATTTGTGTGTGTGTGTGTGTGTGTGTGTGTGTGTGTGTGTTTGGGGGGGAGTGGGTTGTTTAATGACAGCCCTGGGTGGGTGAACTATATTGTGCAGGGGAAGTCAAGGGGTTCTGGGCTGAGACTCAGAGGAAGTCAACTGTGGGTCTTAGACCCTTAGGAGTGGAGAAATCTCAAGAGAGACTCAAGTGCCGAACCTTGGTCTTCTCACCTGGGAAATGAGAAGATAGAGGCCGGCCCTGCAGTCCTCACTGGGGAGAAGAGAGGTAACCTAGGTGAAAGTGCCTTACTAAAATAATAATATTAATAATAACAGTAACACTCGGGAGGAATTAGCACTCGTGGAAGGGGGTGACGTCATTCAGATCCGGACTCTGCCCATCGGACACTCTCAGGCATCACCTTGTATAGGGCTCTAAGACCTCTCCACTGAGCCGCCACAGGGCATTCGCTGCTGTTTTTAGAAAGAGGAAAAGTCTCTTGATTTTTCCCTCTTTTCATAAAGAATGACCTAAGGACCCTGACTGAGCAGGAAATCGCAGGGTCCCCAGAGACAAACCATTCCCTGGCCCCCGGTTTCAGATAAAGCACCTTCTTGCCATGTTTCCCTGTATGCCCAGTGACGGTGCAGTGGCCTCTTTTCTGGGGCAGCCCAAGATTCTGCAGCAGGAACTCCCACAGTCAGAATGAGAATCCATACATCTCGATTTCTAATGAGCTGTAAGAGATTCAAACCATAGACAGAAATCCCAAACAGATACCACCAACTTAACAAACTACAATCATTCTTCTTACTGAACTGAAACTAACCACTGCCGCCACCACCACCAGTGGTGTGTATCTGAAATCCAAGTAGACATTCTCTAAAGCCATCAACCATCAACTTAGGTGTTCCATCAACTCTAAATGGTCTCCCCTCATCTTGAGTGATGGGGTTGCTACATGGCTGGTTCCACCCTGCCGTTCAAGTCTAGTCCAGGAAGAGACACAAGGAGAGTTTTCAAGGCCAGCTCCCCACTGCTCAAGACTCTGAGTCTCTGTTGGGTGGGATCCCCCAGGGAAGGCTTCTCGAGTGTCTAAGAATAATAAATAAATATGATAACCTGTCGGGCTGCCCCGGGAACCCACTTAGCCCCATGAGAACAACAGAGAACCACACAGTGGAGACACACATCTGGCCTCACTAGGTCTCTCCCCCAAGTTCCCCAAGGTCTCAGAAACCACACGTGGGTGTTTGGCCCCATGCTCCTGACAAACAACCAGCTCGTGGCCATAGTAGACATGACTCACGTAGTAACTGACACTATCTTATCTGTGCCTACCATTGATAGGCTCTCTGAGGTTCATCTGCATTATTTTCCTTGACTCCTTTGGCTCTGGACCATCTGAACACTGGAGGCCAGTGTAATGTTCTAGAACACCCAGAAACCACACTTGGATTATCCAGAGTAAAAACTAACAGTGAAGGTTTCTGTTCATAATCCCCCAAAGCATCTATCCATGGACTTCATTTTAGGAACAAATAAATCCACGCTTCCAGGCCACGGGTCGACACCAGAGCACTGACTGGAGTGTCCAAGAATGGGAAGACCTGTGCACTTCCACCAGACTCAGCTGGGGCCTTTATTTCTTCTGTAGCCCAAAATATAAGCAAAGTTGGTAAGAAATTCTGTCAGATCCATGGACATTAGCTTGGAAGGACTCCCCAAGTAGGTAAGATTTCCCCCCAGAACAAAAAGCGTTCCCTTCTCTCTTCCTCTCCCTTGAGGCTCACCGACCCTCCAAGCTCACAGCCCCCAGGCCAGATAAACAGAAGGTAAATCAAAACCAGTAAATCATTTGTAACTGGAAAGAGAGAAAAAGGAGGTGGGAAAGACATCTTCCAGGAGAGGAATCCCAAGACAGCGTCCGAGCTAGGAGTGAGGCAGATGCCTTTGACCTGGACGTTGGCACAGTGGGGTTCCTCCTCCTTGGGACCAGGTTCAGATGGCCAGCCAGTGTTGCAACTGCAGAGAGAGATGGTGAGCCCTTCATGAGAGGGCCAAGGGCAGACAGGGACCAAGAGGGGCCAGGGGCAGTGAGAAACAGGGAGGAGACAGAAAGAAAAGCCCCTCCCTCATAGACCTGAGAACATGTAGGTTGATCCCCTAATTGTCACTGAGGCCCAGAAAGGGCAAAGGAGCCTTCCCAAAGACACACAGCATGTGTGAAACAGGGTTCACCCAGAGTCTCCCCATTCTCCAACCCTGACATTTTCTAAGGTGGAGGGTGCTACTTCAGGTTACTCCCTGCAGGTCTTTCTTCAAGGTAAGAAATTCTCACCCCAGTTTGGTGACTGTCCATGGTGACAATCTTAGAGGCAGAACAGAGCTGCAGGGAAGTTTGAGCATTTGGCATCCCCGGACCAAAGGACAGAGGGGCAGGCAGAAATGGAGAGAAGACAGAGGACAGACCTCTCTTGCCCTGACCCCTGACCTCTGACCACACCTCCTGGCTACAGCCCAAGCTGCTCTGCGTTTCCTAGCTGAGTGGTCCTTCCCTGGGTGAGCCCATCTCCGTGGTCCCCACCCAGTGGTGCAGGCTGCATCTACCTGGAACTGCCTGACGTCCCTCTGGGCCACCAGGTGCTGCTCATTCTCCGGCGTGATGCCATAGGCCAGTCTCTGTGGGAGGATAGAGAAAGAGAGTGGCCTCACCTCAGCCCAGCTGACACCCCCGGGTGAAGACCACCTGCTATATGGCCCTGAAGCCCACACGGACAGCATGGGAGGTTTGTACTAGAGACCCCCTCCCTTGTTTGCAGAACCAGAGCTTACCGAGGGCTGTTCATCCAGCAAGACCTTACCATGGTCAGACCCTGGGCTTAGACTCAAGGGTCCCACATGGTCTCAGCTCTGGGGGAGCTTACAGTCCAAGGAAGGGACAGGCCTTGCATACACAGTCTCACAGGCCATTGGAAATAAGATGGGGGCAAGGGCTGAGTGAGAGCATAGAGGGAGCACCTGGCCCTGCAGGAACCAGCGAAGGCCTCCCAAGAGTAGACCCATGTGGGACTCAGGACATGTGTCTGAATCGGTGTCTGGGAGGAGCTTACTGCACATTGATGCTCCTGGTGACCCCGGACAGAGGTTCTCACGTTCCTTTTCATGAACAGGAAACAGATCACCAAGAATGAGGTAGGGATGTCCAGACACAGCCCGGGCTGGGACCCTCTTCCCTAAGACCCTGCACGGCTCCCTCCCTTACTCCTCATGGGTCTCTGTCCCCTCATTAGGACATGGGCTCCCCTGGGCAGGAACTTTTGTCTAGTGCTCAGGAACTGCCTGGTGCACCCTAGAGTCTCAATAACTACCTGCCAAGAGGGTGAGTAAAGAAATGAAGAAATAACATCTGAATTTAGTTTTTTGTGTTTCCAAGTGAGGATTTTGGGAAAAGGCTATTGCCATTAGTTTATAAAAGAAGGGGTATTTTAAAAGCCAAATACTAAAAAAAGACAATTTCAGAATAAAAGACACTGTGTGTGTGTACACACACACACACACACACACATATATATATATACACACATATATATATATACACATATATATATATATATACACATATATAAGTTCATATATTGTGGGAGCCAGCATGAACCATGGTGATTATAGTGCTGAATTCCCACATGGCAGACTGCAGTTCGAGTCCTGGACACAGTGGCTTGAAAACACTACTGCGTGTGTGCGCCTGCCCAAAATCCTGAGAGGGAGGATGGAGACGGGGTTGGGCATGGCTGTCTGTGCTGAGGGTGCTTTCTCACGTCCCCTTTCTCTGTCTTTCTCTAGCTAGTGTGCGTGCCCTATGGCAAAAACCCAAAAATAAATAAATAAACTTTTTTTGAAATTTTGGAAAAAAATGTATATTATGAAAAACTATGCAGGGTGTTAAACATCTTCACTAAAGCAAACCCATACTTGTGTTCTTTTCTATTAACTTTTAAAGTCCCCTCATATATGTGTGTGTATAAACATTTACATGTGTGTATATGTGTGCATAGATTTACATGTACCTACACACATATAAATATACATTGGTACCATCTACATACATGCATAAATATGTGTATATATGTGTATCTATTGTATAAACATTTATACATGTTCATGCCTATACATGCACAAATACATATATATGAGTGTATACATGGGCCACATAGACATACATGTATGTGAATAAATCTTTACGTATGTATATAAACATATTTTTATATGTGCATGCATGCACAAATATTTACAAGTGCAAATATATACAGATATTTATATGTACAGATACTTAAATTCACACATATGTACATGCATGTGTGTTTATATATGTAGATCTATATAAAGCATACTTAATTTCACACATATATACATGCATGCATGTGTATATATATGTGTATCTATATAAAGCATACATGTAAAAGAAGAAAATATATTTCTGAAATCTGATTTGGGCTTCCTAGATCATCAGGTTCTGGAAAGAGGCAGGTAAAAATGAAGACCCCATCACAAGGGACTTTGGTAAAGAGAGTTATGACATCTGGGGACTCAACGAACCTCAGAAAAGGATGCACGAGTGGGTCCATTAGGGCAGTCTGGTGAACTCTGAGGACAGAGCCTCGTCTCCCACACGGGTGACAATGGGGACAGCAGGGACCAGGTACTGGACACCTTTGGGCCAGGCACAGCGTCAGCGCCCCGTCCCCTTTCCTTTCCAGGTGCACAGCGTCGTCCTCGGGTTTCAGTGTGGAAACCGAGGCTTGAGGGGTAAATAGCTGCTCAGAGGGGTCTGTCTGCCCCTTGTGTCTGTCCTCTGTCTCAGCTCTCTCACCCCACAGGAAGGGCCCAGGAGGCTGCATCCCTTCCTGCCCCGGGCAGGCCCACAGCTCACCTCCCGCAGGGAGCCCGGCGTGCTGAGGAGCTTGTAGACGACGTAGGCAGGAACCAGGACCATGGAGGAGAGGGCGATGCCCCACCCGACCCAGTTGGCCCAGGGCGGGAAGATGTAGTCGTCGTAGGTGAGTGGCTTGAAGTTGATGATGCTCACCACCACCACGAACTGGGGGCCGAGGGCAGCAGAGGCAGGACCGAGGGCAGGGTGGAGAAAAGACAGAGAGAGAGAGAGAGACAGAGAGACAGGGAGACAGAGAGAAGGAAGGGAGAGGAGGTGGGAGAAAGGGAGCTCAGCAAGAAAGAGAGAAACGAGGGGTGAGACGGAGTATGGGAAAACGGGAGGATAACGAAGAGGGAAGGAGGAAAAATGCACGAAGCAGATGAGGACGAGGAGGAAGGGCAACAGGGAGCAAGAACAGGAGAGGGAGAACCAAAAGGTGACTTTGGAGCTGACTGGACAGTCCCCCGGGGACCTAGCCCCAGCTCGCTACCCCTGAGGCGGGAGACCCCCATGCTATCAACGCAGCTGAGCACTGCAAGTGTCCTGCCTGCATGATCAGACCTCCGGGTCCCAGGGCCTCCTCCCCTGGAGCAAATATGTCTGCCCCAGCCTCCCCCTGGCCCCTCCCCGCCACCAGGCTCCCCATCCACAGGCTACACACCAGGAGGAAGGCAGGGCTGACGAACTTCCAGCACAGTCTCCAGTACAGGCCTGGCTTGAAGCCCATCATCTGCTGGATGTCGTTGCTGAACCTGTCCACACCTGCACACACAGGCAGGCCCATGGCAGCAGCCTCCACTCACGGGCAGGGCCAGGCCCTGCAGAGCCTTCTGGGAGGTTCTGGCCCAGGTAGACAGCAGGGCAGTGGGGCAAGATCCTGATACCCTGAGACCTAGGAGCCCTAGGGTGGAACTGCTGCTGCAGAACAGGGACAGGACAAGCTCCAGGACACTACCCTCTTCTAAGTGCCACCCCAGCTTATTTGTCAGAGGAAACCCAGGGCTCAGACAGGGGAGGGGACTTGGCCAGGTTACAGAGCCAGGTGGGCCTCACTCCAAAACTCTCTTTCCTCTTACTCCTTCCTTGAAAATCGCAACGACTGTAAACACAGTGTGTTCCCTAACTTCAACCTGATAGAGAGCTCAGACATTGCCAGCGTCATCCTGAGTGGGAGAAGAGAGTGAGAACAGGGCTAATGCTCTGAGGTGACACTTGGGGGGAAATGCACAATTACAACACACTTGACGGTGTGTAAAATAGTCTCAGTTGTTTTCTAGAGTATTCTAGAGTATGGTGCCAGATCAAATCCAGGCCACCTAAGTAAGTTCGAGTTTTAGACAGATAATGAAAAAAGTGTTAGTATAAGTATATCCCATGCAATACTGGGGACATACTTATGCTAAAAAACAATTATTCATTGTTTACCTGAAGATCAGGTTTGCCCGGGCATCCGGTTTTGTTTGCTCTATCTGGCAGCCCCACTCTAGAGCGAGGTCAGCACTTCCTGTACGTTCTTCTTTTGAAGCTGACACTAGATGCCTTTGGGGGTCTTTGCAGCCTCCTGTTAACGTGAGTTCATCAAGGGCCATCTCTGGGATGCTGTGGTAATGCACTGCTCAAGATAAGCCCCATCCCACGTGGCGCCCGTGTTTCAAATCCCCACACACCAGCACACGTGAAAGTGCCCAAGATCTGACACGCTGGTAAGCTGGCGGAGCGGACGGTGCTGTGACCAGACCCGATGGAGGGTGCTCCTTTCTCTCCCCCACATACACATACCCACACACTTTCTATCATGAAGAAAGGAAAGAAAAAAAATTTTAAAGGTGAAATTTATCCCAATTTTTTTAAAATAAAAAAATGAGTTTAGGGGCCAGTAGGTGGCATGGTGGTTAAGGCACTGGACTCCCCCATGGTCAACTGTGGTGTGAGTCCTGGACCTGGCAGCTTGAAACCACTTTGGGCACATGTGTGTGCATGCCCAAAATCCCAAGAGGAGAATGGAGGAGAAGGGATTGCAGTATGGCCATCCCCCCTGGGGGTGGGGGCGGTGATTTCTTGCTTTCTGTTTCTCTGGTGAGCACATGTGCCCTATAGTAAAAATCTCTCAAAAAAACCAAACACACAAAAATAAGTTTATCTAAAGAAGAACTGAGGGTTGGGAGACTTATTTCCAATCAATGACTTGCTCGAGTCTAGAATTTCAGGTTGCCGCCTTGGAAATGGAAAACCCCTTTGTGTCTCCAGGTAAAAGGGCTCCAGGAGCCCTGGGTGCAGAGGCTTTCCCACACACGTACCATAAAACCAGGAAACTCCGATGGCTTCCATGAGCACAGCGAACAGGATGGAGGTGCCTGCCGCAAAGGTGTCCAGGAGGGTCAGCACGTAAATCCCACCCTGCAGCATGGAGAGAACAGGCCTGAGGCCATCTGCTAGACATGTCCACCAAAATTCACCCGTCCCCTGTGCACGGGCTCAGAACCTGCTTGAGAATGTGGGTCACAGGGTCGAGGTGCAATGGTACTGACGTTCCATCTTGCATCCCAACCAAGGCCTTCGGGAGTCACTGGGTATAAGGGTAGGTGTCTCACCTAGCAGAGTGATGTGGGTTTCAAAGGGGCTTTTGCTGCCCCTCAAAAATCAACCAGCAACTACCAGGGGTGTCTGGAAATCCTCACACTTGGAAGTTGGGAGAGACACCAGGATCAAACCACAGGGGATTGGACCACGGGGTTGAGGACGGTGGTCTGCCGTGGTTCTCCTGAACTCAGTCCGCTCCCCTCATCCGCTCCGAAACTTGGAATGTCTGCTGTATTGAACCACATCCCCAGAAGCTCCAGCTGACCCAGGGATCAGTCACTCCTCACCTTGGTTATGCAAAACAGGGCCAGAAGGAAGGTGCCAAAGGTGACGCCAAAAGTGAAGAGCTTCCGGTGTCGCTTCAGGACCTGGAAGTCATCAGCCAGGCCCGTGATGACAGCCTCCATGCCTCCCATCTAAGGGAACCAGGAGGGGGGAA
>NW_006159713.1:3074318-3116029 GCF_000334495.1 Tupaia belangeri chinensis | reverse complement strand
AGGAATGAAAGTCTCCCCAGAGCTTAACCTCTGGCCCTGGGCCACCACGGACCTCCCACAGCCAAGAACGTGTACACCTTGGCTACTGCCTTCCTCGCCCAAGACACTGGCAGGTCCTGCCTTTGGCCCCATCCTCTCATCCCATTTCCGCCTTGTTCGCCACTGAACTCAGAAACTATGTAGGAGGGGTGACGAGTTAACTTCTGTCTCCGCCTATTCGACAATGTCTTCCGCCCCTTGCTCGGCCTGAGTGGGTACTCATGAGTTGATAGGACAGTGGAAGCACCCATGCAAAACATCTGCATGTAAACAGGCCTTCTGGAAACATCTGCTACAGTAGAGCTTCTAGTGGAGGGAACTTCAGACAACAGTTTTGACCAAGATTTTTGGCTGTCTTTTTAATGACCAAGAAAAAGGGTCACCTCAAGCTCCAACCTCTCAGAATCAGAGTCTCATATCCCAGCTAGGGGGAATGTATTGAAACCGATATTCTTCCCTGCGACCCTAGAAGCAGCCTCAGAATCCTTCTCAACACCCTGCTACTGGCAGATCTACCGGGAAAGGACAAGGAGAGAGAAGAAACATATTTGCCAGCCCAACTCTGAGTCTCTTTGCAAACTTCCAGGCATGATAAAGGATGGAAGATACAAGATACAAGAGAGATACAGCACCTCCAGTCTTACGTCGGGGTAAAGGACCTAAGAAACGATGGACATTCATTGCTTTTGATGTTATTGACGATGAAATATGGAAAAGTACTTGCTTAGAGAAGATGCTACCTGGATCCCCTGAATTAAGTTTCCCCATTCGTAAGAAGAGAAAGAGAAACTGTTGGCTTGCCTTATCCGAAAGCCCTTCTGATCTGGATTTCTATGATACCATGAGGTTCCAAAGGTTGCACTGGCCTAAGTCCTATCTTTTTGAGTGAGGACTCACTTCCTTGCTTGCATTTAAATAGGACCTTCTAGAAACAACTATCAATCAAGGGTTCTAGCAATGGGAACTTCTGGCTGAGGGTCATCTTGGGGAGTGGGGTATCAGGCCCAGTGGGGTGGGGGGGTTGGGAGGTGTCCTAAGCAAGGTCACTCACTGAGCTGTCAAGGCCCAGGGCCAGGAGCATGATGAAAAACACGACAGCCCAGAATGTAGATCCAGACAGGGTGGAAATGGCTTCTGGATACAGGATGAACACTAGGCCAGCTCCTGTAAGAAACATCAAGGACCTTATCAATGGCTGGGACTCTCACACTGAGCTGCACACGGGAGGGGGGATTTTGAGGCCCAGTCAGCTCATCCAGCCCCAGAACAATTGACCAGTCACAGGTGTGCAGAGCAGACCAATAGTCTAAAGATGACAGATGATACCAGCACAGCTTTGCCTTCTGCCTGTGCATCAGGGATCCTGACCTCAAACGGCCAGGCTCAGGTGCAGTGCCTGGTTGGGACAGCGACAGACTACCTACTGTGAACCTCACCACCTACATACTGCAGGGATCTGCTCTTAGTCTCAAAAGCTCAAGGTCATCTGAATCTCTTAGCAGCAGACCCTCCACAGGTCGCGGCTTCTTTGTGGCCGTAAGAATATGGGAAGCAGCAAGGAAGGACACAGGATCCAGAGTGGGACTGACGGAGGTTTGAATGCTGGCACCACGCTCATTAGTTAGGTGACATTGGATGACTTAACTGCCCAAATCTCAGTCTTCTCATTTCAATGGGAATCTACTAACACATGCCTTACCCCCTTGTGAGACCAAAATGGAGGAATATCAAGTGCTTATTAACACAGGGGCTGGCACAGAGTGGACACCCTGAAATCTGTCCTGCCTACCCTGGCTCAGAGGAAAGTTCTGGGACATCTCCAGAGTCCAGGATTGCCTGGCATTCCCACTGACAGCCTTAAGGGAAAGGCCATCAGTGAGTAATTTGGACATGTCCACGGCCAGCCTTGCCATCCTAGAGCCACGGGAGAGCTATGCAACCTGGGATGAGGTGGGTCTCTCAGTGCCCTCTCCGAGTGGACTGGGACCCAAGCGGGCAGCCCACCCACCTTCAGTGGCAACGTCCTCAATGTTGACCTTGTGTTCATGGGCCATGTAACCGAGGATGGAAAAGATGGCGAACCCAGAGATGAAGCTGGTGACACAGTTGATGGTGCTGGTCAGCAGGGCATCCCTGGGAGAAAGAGGTACTGTTAGTTCAAGTCACCTTGAGCCCTCAGCCTGCCCACAGACCACTGGCCAGCTGTGGATCTGTAGCCTGGACCCGCTCAGTTGTCCTGTTGCCACAGTAGCCCAGTAGCCCACATCAGTGGTACAGTAAGTGAGTGAACAAGTGCAACCATTTGACACTAGGGTCTGGGTAATGAAGACAACAGCTTCCTTCTTCAACAACCTTCCCATGCCTCCCCAGTGCCTCCAAGATTCTCACCCTGGCGTGCAAGAGCTTTTCTAAGATGACCTAGACTTCCTTCTAGGCTTATTTTCCATGCCTCTGGCAAGTGCTCTTTGGATAAACCAAAACAGTCACCTTGCAGGTCCACAGACACCATCTCCTGCCTTTGTGCACACCCACCATGCATGCATGTCACAGTCCTAACTCTCCTCTCCAAGGCTCACCTCAAATTCACCTCTAAGCTCCTGCTGGTCCTCCTGCCAGTCACCCCATTTTCTTGCCACCCCATAGCATGTCTCACCGGTGTACATTCATCCTATTCTCGTCTTATACCAAAGACGCTAAGGTTCTTCTCTAAGCCTTTGATGTGGGGTGATGGATGCAGGCCCGAATGTGTGCCTACACCTGAGATCCTGAGAGCACCGGACCTGCAGAAGGTAGCATCTAAATGCTTGCTGAGCCAAACCAGAGCATGGTCTTTTTAACCCCTCTCTACCCTGCAGTCCCACGTGTGACCCTCTGAGGTCCTCCCTGCCTAGGTATCCCACCCCTGCCCATGGGCATCAGGTGGCACTGTCTTCTCTGAAAGTCACACAATGCTTCCTGGCTACCTGTCCTCACAGTCTCCCAGTGTGAGCAACCTCAGATGTCCCAGCTCTGCACTTTACATCTGTTTGCAGGACACCCTGAAAGAAAATTTGTTCACCAGGACCCCACAGGCCATGTCAGACCATGTCCGCAGAGCACCATGTAGGATCCACAAGAAGGAGATCTGGCTTGCCCAATGAGAGTTGTCTTCTCTCCCAGAGCCCTCTTTCTTATTCCCACAAGGGTCAGCCCCAGGATTTAGAGCTTTCTGACACCCTGAGAAGGATCTTACCTGTAACAGTTGTTGTCAAATTTGTTGTAACTGGCAAATGCAATCAAGACTCCAAATCCAGCCCCCAAGGAAAAAAATATCTGAGTGGCAGCATCAATCCACACCTGAAACCAGCAGACAGAAGCCATCACCCTCTGCATCCTCCAGAACTAGCCTACCTCACTGCTCTGGAAGGGTCGGGAAGTCCTGAGGATGCTTGAGACCTGAGGAAATGTGGTCTGAGCCTGACATGGGAGGCCTCAGCAGCTCCCCTCCCAGCCTGTACAAAATTATGGTGGGGAGAGACTGAAACCCTTCTAGCAACTCCACACCTCCCCCTAAAGCAACTTCCTGGCTCAATTTAATGTCCTGATTAAAAAAAAAAAAAGTTAATGAGCTGAAAGTTCTAGGCTAGAATGTGGGTGGAGGAAGAGCAAGGATTACAGGCTTTCAGGAATTATGGAGACGGCATCTAAGGAAATAAGAATTTCTAGTCTTCACTCCTTCCATCTTTTGGGGATGAACGCACATGCCTGAAGATCTGAGCTTCAATCTCTGCCTCAGGGCCGAGCCCTGGGCAATTTCATTCTCTTTCCATCTGAGTTTCCTCACCAGTACGGAGGGGGTCTTTCCAGCCAGCCACTCAGGTCAGAGCAGTGACTGAGATTTATTGAGATGGCTGTCATCGCCCATCCTGTGTGGTCCTAGGCTCTCTCCACTTTGCAAACAGGACACAGTAGGAGGAGCAATCTGATGGGGGAGCTTCCTCCTTCCACACTCAGGATTCGTTTCTGTACATCCGTGAGACTTGGGAGCCAGCCGGGGGCATGATGGTTGAGATAGCTATTGCCCACAAGGCTGACTGCACAGTTTGAGTCCTAGACCTGGTGGCTTACAAACAGTCTCGGCATGTATGCATGCATGCCCAAAATCCCGAATGGAGGGAGAAATGGAGACGAGGCTGCAGTGTGGTCATTCCCCATGGGAGATGGGAGGTGCTTTCTCACTTTTCCTCTCTCTCTGGCCAGCACATGTGCCCTCTGGCATATACATATATATATTTTTTTTTTCTTTTCAATTTGCAAAACAAAAATATATTTCATATTTAGAAAGCTGATTCGTGTCCTGCTCAGTCACCTTCCTGACAGTTACTGAGGGGACAGGTTTACTCCAGTTCTTGGTCTACAGCAGGGTGATGATTTGGGGGGATGGGCAGGACATTTGGGGATGCACCCCTCTGATGCTATGCTGCTTCTACCAGCCAGGATTGGGGGGGCCACATAAAGTACAAACAAGTTCTTGGCATTCAGAGGGAAAAAATAAGCCCTCACTAGGGAAGGCCTGCAAAGGAGGCTGGAAAAAATCTCAGCCGTCATTTGAGAATGCTGAAAGCCCTGGGTCCCTCTGAGGCGTTCTTTGCTCTGGCCCTTGTCCCACTGCTCTGGACTCCGCTACTCCACGAGCTCCTTTATCCCCCTTCACAGCCATCTGGGCTCTGGGTGGGGCTGTGAGCCGTGGGAGACTGTTGGGAGAGATTGCGGGGTCCAGGTCTCCCCTCAAGCTGACATCACAGGAGGTGGCAAAGGCCCAGGGTGGGGGACTAGAGTGCAGAAGTAGGGCTGTGGTGGACCAGGGGCCACGGACACAGGGCAGGAGTAAGGACCTAGGACGTCATGTCCCCATCATAGGGTACTGTTCTCCCTGAAGAGAGCAATATGGGAAGGCCACTAAGTGGAACCTGGAGCCCCAGACCTGCCGAGCTGGCTGGGTATGGAGACCAACCAGCAGCTGCAAATCGGCATTGGTCAGATGGACAAGCGGTGGGTCTGAGGGCTGACCCTCTCCGGGGCTGCACTGCACTTTTGGGACCAGATTTCCCATCACTGCCTGCCCCGAGACTCTTCCCGCAGCCCTGGCCCAAGGGTGGTGGGCACCGGGCACCGGGCACTGGGCACTGACCGTGGCCTCTTTCAGGCGGTAGAAGTCGATGTGCAGGTAGGCGTTGATGCCGTCCGACGCACCGGGCAGCGTGACTCCGTGGACCAGCAGCACGAACAGCACGAAGTAGGGCAGCGTGGCCGTGATCCACACCACCTGGGCGATAGACAAGCTCCCCATGAGAGCTGGCCCTGCCCTGCCCTGGTGGGGGGCCAGCAGGGAATGGGGTCCCCTCTGAGAGCCAGTCACACCCTTCTTCCATCTTCCTTCACCCAGGGCACATGCCACGAGCGCCATCTCTAGGCCAGGTCCTGACCAGACTCCAGGGACAAACAGTGAGGACGCAGGTCATGTCCCAGAGAAGCTCAGAACCCAGGGCACACTGGGAGGTGCTGCCACACTGCAGTGAAGCTTGGGGTGCCAGGGCAAAGCTTAGGCCCTCACGGCACAAGACGCTGCCTTCTCTATGAAGCCCCCCAGTCCTTCGAGTTTCTCAGGCAGAACTGAGCAGTCCCCTCTGCGCGGGCCTCCTCCCGGCCTGCAGCCCCTCGCACCATTGGTATCGTCGCTGCACCATCTTCTCTCCCTCCTCCCTCTCTCTTCTTGCCTGCCCCCACCAGCCTGCCACCTTTATCTCTCTCCTCTCTCTCCACATTCCTCTTAAGCGCTTTGCCCAAGAAGGGATGCGACTGGACAGGGCACAGACTCTCTGGCCATTCCTCATCTTTTATCAACTGCTCTCCTTCTCCAGGTGAGGAAACTGCAGCTTTGGGGAAGTCTTAGTGGGAGCAAATTTAAGACAAAGTGTTTTGGGGTCAGCAGGTGGAATGGTGGTTAAGGTGCTAGACGGCCATCTGACCCACCGTGGTTTGAGTCCTGGACCTGGGCAGCTTGCTCTCTCACTTTCCCTCTCTCTCTCTGTCTCTCTCTGGGGAGTGCATCTGCCTATAGCAAATTAAATAATAATAATAATAATAATAATAAATGAATCATTATGTCTTTAAAGTCTTGTTTAGAAACACAAAGGGGAGAGATAATCCCCAAACTAAAAAGAGACACCCTGCACCTTTACCCAAGTTGGGGGAGCAAAAGAAAGGTGGGTTGTGTGGTGTCCTCACAGTTCCCACTTACACTCGGCTACGCATTAGGGTGCTCTAGGGGAAATGACAAAGATGTTACGGCTCAGATCCCATGCTCGGAATTTCGATTTTATTGGTCTGGGGCAGGACCCACACCTCGGGATTTCCTACAGGCCCCCAGGTGATGTAACTGCACTAAGGTGACAGTCACCTCTGAAGGCAGATGCAGCCACAGCCAGCCTTGCAGAAGCGACCGTGCTCCAAATAGAAAACCAAGTCAGAGGGGGATAGCCAGACCCAAAGAAGACTCAGCTGAAACATGCAAGAACACCTAACTTGGGAACTAGGTGGTTCCTCCTCCCCAAACTCTGGTACTACACAACCTCAAGGATTTTCACGAGGGGCCAGCAGGCAGCATAGTGGTTAGAGCACTGGACTTCCACATGGAATAATAAATAATTCTAAAAAAAATATAGTAAAATGTCCCTGGGGAGAGAACAGAAGGCTTGAAACATTATGGAGGGTAAAGTTCTTTGCCAGTCTAGAACGATACAAGCTCATGGGACCAGCAGTTGGTGTAATGATTACATTTCTGGACTCCCACATGGTCGACTGTAGTTAGAGTCCCAGACCCGGCAACCTAAAACTCGCACTGGGTGTATGTGTGTGTGTGCCCAAAATCCTGAGAGGAGAATGGAGGAGAAGGGATTGTGGCATGGCCACACACATCACTTTAAGGTGGTGTCACAGCACTTTAAGGGTCTCAGCTTCATTTGTAAACAGGACTACTGCATCTCTGAGACACTGATATGCCACAAAGGGTAGCTCCTTTATCATGGTACCTTGTCAATCATTTAAAATACAAAACAAAGGGGACCAGCAGATGATGTAATAGTTATGAGGCTGGACTTCCACAGAGTCAACCACAGTTTGAGTTCCAGACCCAGTGTCTTAAAACTCATGCTGGGTGTGTGTACGTGCCCAAAATCCCAAGAGGAGAATGGACGAGAAAGGATTGCAATGCGGCCATCCCTCCTAGGGGTGATTTCTCACTTTCTGTCTCTGTCTCTCCTGTGAGTGCACATGCCCTGTAGCAAAATTATCTCTAAAAAGAAAGAGAGAAAGAAAGAAGGAAAGAAAGAGAGAGAGAGAGAGAGAGAGAGAGAGAGAGAAAGAAAGAAAGAAAGAAAGAAAGAAAGAAAGAAAGAAAGAAAGAAAGAAAGAAAGAAAGAAAGAAAGAGGCTCAAAATAAAAATTAAGATACAGGAAATAAAGCACTGTGTTTCCCGTACCTATGTTCAAGAACTGGATTTCTCTTCTTTCATCACTTGTCTTTTTCACTAGACCGTGAGCCCCTTAGAAGAAAATCTTTGTATTTTTCAAACATGTATCCCAAGGACATGGCACACACATTAAAAAATGTGTATTGGGGAGCCAGTAGGTGGTGTGGTGGTTCATGGCACTGGACTCCCACATGGCCAACGACGGTTCGAGTTCCAGACCTGGTGGCTTCCTTTCTCATTTTCCTCTCTCTCTCACTCTTATTCTCGCTCTGTTCCTCTCTGGTCAAATTGAAAATAAATTAATAAAGAAATAAAGTCAAATAAAATAATTATAAAACTTACCAAAAAATGTTTATTGGATGAATGACTGGACAGTCCAGTGGCCCAAAGTTTGGGTTGTTAAATGGATGGACGGATGGTAGGGTGTTGGTTGGGATGTCTGGGTAGAAGATTACATGGATGTCTTACATAAATGTGGAAAAGTTCCAAATGCCCAGCATTTTTAAGTAAAGGCATATTCTTTGTTCTGGTTGGTTTTCTTCCATACAGGACTGAGAAACATAGCAAGCTTTATCTAGTACCTTAAATAATAAAGGCTTCACCAATATCAAAAGAAAACAAAACAAAACAAAAAGATTACATGGATAGGTGGATGGTGGGATGTTTGCAGGGGTGGTTGGGGAGGTGAGTTCATGGATGGATGGATGGTGGGATGTTTGCAGGGGTAGTTGGGGAGGTGAGTTCATGGATGGATGGATGATGGGAACATTTGCAGGGATGGTTGGAGAGGTGAGTTCATGGATGGTTGGATGGTGGGATGTTTGCAGGGGTAGTTGGGGAGGTGAGTTCATGGATGGATGGATGGTGGGATGTTTGCAGGGATGGTTGGGGAGGTGATTTCACGGATGGACGGTTAGGTGGGTGAGTGGCTGAGTAGAGGGATGAGTGGGTGAGTGACAGATCAGAGCCCTATTGGCAAATGATGCTATTCATTATAATTGGGACCAAGCAAGCCAGGACCAGCCCGTATTGGTGTTTTAATGGCAAGACGTGGCTAGAATTCTTACTTGAATGTGAAAATAACAAAACTATTTTTCTCTGTAAATATTCTAGTACCCAGATTTCCTTTGAATTGTCCAGCTGTCTCTCTCCCAAGCACCACCACCTTTGCTGCAATTCAGGTGTTCATCTATTCCGACCCCCCCCCCCCCAAACAGCCTGAGCACCTTCCAGCTAGACACTGAGGGGCTCGGCGACAGGGCTGAAAGTTGCTCAGTGCCATTTCTACCAAGGACTCTGGAGATCGGGAGGCAGGTGGGGCTCCAGGCTCAGGCTACTGGTGTACAGGGTGCACTCATTGCCTGAGGGCTCCCTGGAGGTGGACTGACTCCATCTCAACCTCTACCTTCTACCTTCTACTCTGAGGTGTTCCGTGGACTAACATGGTTGTCACACCCAAATGTGTGGCCTAAGAACCCCTTCCCCTGGTTCGGACTGTATCCTGTCCCACCATCCCAGGGTCCCCGGAGTCATATTACCCGGCACCGTCTTCACTTGCTAAGACTGAAGTGTGAACATGCGTGGTTCATTTCCAGCCAGCGCTGCGGCTGTGGAAGCCTGCTAAGAAAAGCTCAGTGTCCCATTCCAAAGGCAGTCTGGGAGGAAGTAAGCAACATTCCTGGTTGTCTCATGAGCCAGTTTATAGAAATAAAGACAAGGTACAGGAATGTCTTGAGGGAAGCTTCCATTCTAGAAATCTCCTTCCCATGGATTGGTGGGGTGCTTGCCTGCTCAGCAGCCAGAACACAGAAGAACTTACACAAAATGAGTCTGCAGGGACCAGCAGATGGCATAATGGTTATGTCACTGGACTCCCACATGGCCAACGACAGTTCAAGTCCTGGACCTTGTGGCAGCTTGAAACTCATGCCAGGTGTGTGTGCATATGTGCCAAGATCCCAGGAGGAGAATGGAGGAAAAGGGATTGTGACATGGCCATCCCCCCGGGGGGTGATTTCCTACTCTCTCTCTCTCTTTCTCTCTGGCGAGTACATGTGCTCTACAGCAAAAATCTCTCTTTAAAAAAAAATGAGGCTACAACTTGGGCGCATGGGAGGGGGACTCATATTCCTCAATTCTCCAGTTTCTGCATAAGAGGACTGGTCCAGTGTAACACTCCTATCCCACCCCTCATTACACTCCTTCCCCTCACCTCCAAAGTGCATTTGGAAAGAGAAATGGCGCATGCTCCACTCTGCTCCTCCTGCCCTCTCTCAGCGAGCATCAGCCTGCTGCAGACAAGCTCTGCTCTGGCCAAGTGCTAAAGTAGGTAACATGGGCTCTACCCTCTGGCAATGGCTCTGGGGAACTTATTCTTGAAGATGCATTATTAGAAGCCAGTAGCACCAACAAAGTTCATACACGTGCACTTCACAGGGAGTGGCCCTCTCTCCTCTCAAGACCTCTGTCCGTGCCTGCAGAGACCAGGAAAGCCCTGCTCCTGCTCTGCACCCAGAGGAGGTGCAGAGAGCACTAGACAAGGCTGGCTTCTACACCTCCCTGCCTTAGCTCATGCAGCTGCTTCTACTGAGAAGCCCTTCCCTCTGGCCCAGCTCTACCTGTGTACAGGCCCAGCTGGACAGCCACCTTCTCCAAGATCTCTCTAGACTCTCTCAGTTGAAGAGCTTTCTTTTTCTACCATCAGAGCATCTTTTTTATCATGACCCATGGTAATAAAGATCTCTCACATCAAGACACACTACATATATGTTTATGTGCAATGTACCCTTACTATGTAGCATATTTCATTTTTAGAAATTATTTGTGGTGATCCACTAAATCAGTTTAATGACAGATTTTACATATAATTTGTGTTTTCAGTAAACTGTAACTTGACTACCTAATATGACATATTGCGGAGGTCGCTTTTTCTTTTTTTAAGCAAGATACGTAAAAATGTATAAGGTTTGTGACCATTAGTGTTTCCTTAAAAGGGAACACATACATATGTTTCTAGAAGAGACACAAGAATCTAGTGGCATTGGTTGACCCACAACCTGTCTGTAATACACATAGACTTTAAGCAATTGAAGAAAGAATCTGTCTGATTTATTCTTGTTTCTCTAGTATGAGCATGGACCCTGGTAAATAGTAGGTATCTTTAAGTGGTTAGTAAGTTGAACAGAATTCAAAGAACACTTAAGAAAGTTCACCAACACTATTTACCTACCCATTCTTCCGTCCTTCAATATTCCCTGAAGACCTACTATGTACCAAGCATTGAGGTGGTAGAGGTCATGCCCTGATATTGCTCTGCCCCAGAATTCACAGCCCTGGGTCTACATTGAGTCCTTGGGAGAGACACTGCATTTCCTACAAGTTAAAATGAAGGTCCACCTCCAGTTCTTGATAGATTTAATCCCGACTGGCTGCTGATCCCTTGCCATCATCTTTGCTCTCAAGGGCATGACCAAGAACTCTAGGAATACTTGAGAGAAATCTGATGCAACCCTTTCCAAAATCAGTTTTCTAATGAAGCTTCTCCCATGTTCATGCCTACTTAATAATGGTAGATTGTTGCTCTGTGACCTCCAATGAACTCACACAGGTGTGTGGTCCCCTTTCATAAGAACTCCAGCACAAGATTTGTTTTGGCATTGGGACAATAGCGAGCATGATGCAAGCAGAGACTGGAAGAGCCACTTGCACTGTGGGGCTTGTCTGCTTAAAACATACTCTTGGAAGTCAGATGCCATGCTGTGAGAAGCCCAAGCAACACACAGAGGCTACATGGTAACAGCCCAACCTGGCTCCCAGCCAGGACCAACTGCTATCAATTTGTATGCACCATCTAGGATGTTCCAGCCCAATCGAGCCCCAGATACGTAGTGCAGGCAATATACACTGAACAGAAGAACCACCCAGCTGAGCCTAGTCAACTCACAGAACCATAAAGGATAATATAATCCTTGTTATTTTCATTCACTACATTTGGGAGTGGTTTGTAACACAGCAACACCTAACCAAAACACTAGACATAACATTTCCTAACTACATCCTCTTTAATGTAGTCAAGTTATACATAGACCCCATAGGGGCTAAATAGGGTTGTTGTTTTATGATGCTCCTCAGGCTAAGAAGCAACATGAGCCATTTCCTGAGAACACCTCCACCCTTGAGGGGCTCACCAGAGGAGACAGTATCCCCAGGTTAAGGACGGTAACTCTAGACTGGCCCTCACCAGTCATGTAATCATGTGCTTCTCTCGCTAAGATACACAGACCTTGGGGACACCCAGCACTGTGCCAGAGAAAATACAGGCTCAGCATACAACTAGATATTTTTTGGAGCATTTGCTTATACTCAAAAATTCAGAGGGAAGATGTATTGATTTTTATAGGAAAGCAAATCTGATTATATTCAAGTGTAGGACATTTGCCTCCAGTTTTAAGTCAGAATTTGAAATGTATCAATACATGTCAATACTTGCTGTAGGCCTTGTCCTGAGGCCCTTGGGAGTGGCCCTGTCCCTGGTCTCTCGCTTTGAGAACATTTGCCAGGAGAGTGTGCATATGATCTGCTTGCATCCTCTCACCCAACTGTTGGGGAGACGTAGACCCAGGGAAGGAAATAGATTCGTCCAAGTTCATGGCAGAGCTGGGGCTTGAACCCAGGCTTTGTACTTCTAGTTCCACCTTTTCTTTTTACCAACCACCAGTTATAGCCAGTTTAAAAAAAAAAAATGTAGTACATTTGGAAAGATTTTTTTTTTTCAAGGCCAACCTCCCAACTGAAAGAGAAACAAAGAAATTACCTTTCCAGATGTCTTCACCCCTTTCCAGAGGCTAAAATACAGGACGATGACAACGACCATCAAACAGAGCAAGAGCTGCCACTGGGGCAGGCCAATGTCGTGAATCCCGCTGCTCTCGTGAAGATGCAAGACGCCACGCCTGCCCAGAGGAGAGCGGAGGGAACCAGGGAGGATGTCAGGGAGGATGACTGAGCCATGACCACAGGCCAGTCCTTGTACACACCCAAGAATGGAAACAGGACCCAGCCACTCTCCCCTGACTCTGGGGCCCTGGCCACTGCCAAGCATCATGTGGGCCTGCTCTAGTCCACAGAGCATGACTGACAGCCCAGGACTGTCCTGCCCCAGGCAAAGCAGGAGAGATTCCCAGCTCAAGACTGCTTTCAAAAGACAAGATGCTCTTAAGTGTCTACTGCATGCCTGGCCCCGAGGGGACAGTGATAAATAAGAAGAGGGGTCCCTGTCCTCAAAGAGCTCACATTCTAGAGCAGCAAGGGGTACGATTCCTTCCACAACCCACCTGCCAGAGGATATTTAGCAAGTCCGAGATATTTTCACTGGCATGACTTTTACTGTCATGGGGGGAGGTGGTGCTACTGGCATCTAGTGGACAGAGACCACAGGTGCTGAAGAGCACCCCTCAAGACACAGGGCAGTCCCCAATTGTTAAAATATCCATACTGCTGCAATTGAGAATCCCTGGTCTAGAGATTGAGATAGGAGCATACAGTCCTCCTATGGAAGTTAAATGTTTGCATATTTCAGGCCAGCAGGTGGCATGGTGGTTAAAGTGCTGGATTCCCACATGGTCAACTGTGGTTCTAACTTGGATCTGGCAACTTGAAAATCATACAGGGTGTGTGTGTGTGTGCGTGCGTGTGTGTGTGTGTGCATGTGTGTGTGTGTGTGCACGCGCTCCAAATCTCAGGAGGAGAATAGAGAAAAAGGGATTGCAGTGTGGCCATCCCCATAGGGATGATTTCTCACTTTCTCTCTCTCTGTCTCTGTCTCTCCCCAGTAAGCTCAAGCACTCTATGGCAAAAATAAAAAAATAAAGTATGCATGAATTGTGCTCTAGCAATTCTGCTCCTAAGTATTTACCCAATAGGAATATGTATACATGGGCACCAAAAGACACAGTCTAGAATGTTCAGAGTAGCATTATTTGTAATAACCCCAAACTGCAAAATACTCAAATATCCGTCAACAATAGATTGGATAAACAAACAGGATACATTCATAAACTGGAGTACTGGACAGCCACACCTCCACATGGATAAGCCTCGCACACGCGATGCGGTGAGGAAGTTAAAGCCAGCAGAGCTCTTAACTAGGTTCCATTCGCATGGAGTTCAACCACAGGCAAAGCTCACCTAAGGGGTCAGCCAGGGAACGTGTCCCCTGGAATGGGGTGAGCGTTCTGACAGAGTGAGGCCACCCGGGAGGCTTGTCATGCTTTGTGTCCTGATCTGGTGCTGGTCACACGCCTGTGCGCATTGACGCTTCAGTCATTGACCTGTCATTCATGATACTCCCTTCCCTGTACTATGTTAGCGTTCAAGAAAAAGCGACCTTGTCTTTTGGCTGGAACCGCCATCTTCCAGTAATTAATGCTGAACACAAAGTGAAAGAGCAGAGGCAGCTGATATATGTTCTCTAGGCCTTTTAGAAAACATGGAGAGGTTCCTTTGACGATATATATGCAAATCTACAAGAAAGGTGATATTGTAGACATTAAGGGAATGGGTACTGTTCAAAAAGGAATGCCCCACAAATGTTACCATGGTGAAACTGGAAGAGTCTACAATGTTACCCAGCATGCTGTTGGCGTTGTTGTGAACAAAGATTCTTGCCAAGAGAATCAATGTGTGTATTGAGCATATTAAACATTCTAAGAGCAGAGATAGCTTCCTAAAATGTGTGAAGGAAAATGACCATAAAAAGAAAGAAGCCAAAGAGAAAGGTACCTGGGTTCAACTAAAGCGCCAACCTGCTCCACCCAGAGAAGCACACTGTGAGAACCAATGGAAAGGAGCCTGAGCTACTGGAACCTATTCCCCATGAATTCATGGCATAATGGGTGTTAAAAATAAACTAATCTGTGGTCTATAAACAAAAAAAAAAAAAGGAAAAAAAAGAAAAAGCGACCTTCTTTTATGCGAGGAAAAGAAAAAGAATAAATATTCTGGGGTGTGAGAATATCAGGTCTCTACATCATCTAGAATGAACGGTTGATACATAAAATTGCAAACAAAACGACCCTTTGCTAGTTAGACTCTAATCAGCAAGGGTTAGGATGTAACCAGAGATTGAATAAGACCAATCGATCAAACAGTGGGGCAGGTCTGGGGTGGGAGGTTCCCTGATAACACCACACCCTTCGAGATAAAGTGAGCAGAACTGGGAGCAGCTGGGTGTGGGATTTGCTGTGCACCCATCAGCCATTCCTCCCTGAGGGCCCGCTGGGAGCCCACGGAGATAACCTCTTGTACCAGCCCCTGCCATGGCGGGCTCACCTATTGTAACGCAGGAGGCAGCATTAAATTAAAAATCAAAATAAATGTAACGTGTATTGGGAGGGTCGAGGGAGCTGCAGGGGCCCCTAGAACAGGTCTCTGCCCCACCCTCCTTTACACCAAGCTGAAGTTGGCAGATAACTACCTGACACCCTTCAAGGCCTACCTCCAAAGTCACCTCCTCTGGGAGGACACCCTGATCACCTCTGACACAAATCTTTCACCCTTTCAGTTCCTGTGGCTCTTGGCTCATTTACCAAGCGAACCTCCTCCTGCAGCTGCAGGGCTGACTGTGTACAAGGCCCCACCATAATGAGGAGATGGGTTAGCCACCCCTGGGTCCCTGGTGCTAAGTCCAGGATGACAGACTTGTTAACTAACGCATAGCAGATTGCTGCATCAGGAGCAGACAGGCACTCCCTTCCTGAATTGCTAAACTCAACAATCCTATAATAAAAAAAGAGACCCCAGGACTACCCCAAGGAGAATTAGGAAGGAAAGGAACGGAATCCCCCATACACTCTCACTCCCTTTGTTAGCAACCTCTCCCCCACCTTGTGGTCTATCTCTAACCCTTTTGGCCTGGCCAGCTTTCCCATACTGCCCGGGGCAACCACACACTTCTTGTACGTAATCCTAATCTTTCTGTGTCTCATTCCATAAGCCTGCGCTCTCGGCCAGGGGTCCATCAGAGAGAGACTGGTTAAAAATTCATACCAGAGTGTTACAAACAGTAGCTTAATATATTGTCCTTCCCTGGAGAGATGCTTAAGCCAAGAGAAGAGCTCACTGATGGCAAAAACTGTACCCATCTGCAGTGGGTAAGGACAGTTGCTGCCTATCTGCATCTCTGTCTCCCTGTCTCTCTCCCGGCTTCTTTTCTCGCTCCTCCCCTTTCTTCTCTTCATCCTCCCCTACTCCCACCCCACGTAACGAGGAGAGTAAAGGGAATGTGGTTTGAGAGCTAGCAATAAGAGCGGGGTTCTCAGCTTGTACATCAGAATCACACGGGGAACTTGAAATTACTGATCAGGGGTCAGCAGGTGGTGAAGTGGCTAAGGCCTGGACTCCCACATGGTTGACCACGGTTCAAGTCCCGGACCCAGTGGCTTGAAACTCATGCCAGGGGCGTTTGCATGTGTGCCCAAAATCCCAAAAGGAGAATGGAGGAGAAGGGATTGTGTCCTGGCCATTCCCCTGGGGGGGCGATTTCCCACTTTCTCTCTCTCTCTGTCTCCAATGAGCACATGTACACTACAGCAAAAATCTCTCTTAAGAGAAAAAAATTATTGATCAAAATACGAAACAAAACAACTAAAACTGGCCCAGCAGCAGTAGCACAGGAGAGGCGTGCACTGCTATGCACGGTTGGAGGCTACATGGGAAGGCTCAGGGTTCGAGACCAGGTCTACCTGAACCTGCAGAGCAAAGGGGAGGATCTTAGAATGAAGACCCTGTTGAGGGTGCATGTCTGTCTGTCTGAATAAATAAATAAATGAAAGAAAACTGCTAATTACTGGTATGTGAGCCCTGCTCTCAATCCTCTAGCATCCTTGAGGAACGGGGCCTCGGTGTCAGTAGTGCTTAAATTCTCCAGGAGGTTCTAACAGGCGCTGAAAGTGGAGGTCCATGCTTGAATCCCATGAAACAAGAGGCTCACCCAAACGACAGGCTTCCTTTAGATCAGCCTGAGCCTTCTAGAAACTATCTTCACTTTCCTGGCAAAATAAAATTGGCTTCTGCACCTGGAGAAAAGAAGACCCAGAGCGGCTCCTAAGAAAAGGGTGTGTCGATGTTCTGGGAGCCTGGGCCAGCAGGACCCACAGGTCAGAGGGCAACCTCGCTGGAAGCAGCACAGAAGACAGAAGAGCCCAGGCTCGTGAGGAAGGCGTACACCCGAGTCTGGAAACTCATCTAGCTTATCCTGGGGGAGCAGTGAAATTTGTTTCTGGACTAATGAAAGATTGGAGGCCAGGCCGATACTGTGCATGTTTGTTTCATTCATTCAAAACAGAGGTAGATGCCTTTCAAGAATATGAAGGAAAATGGACAGTGTGAAACAGAAATGCTCCAAGCTCTGGGCTCAGACCAACCTGGACTCCCATCCTGGGCCTGCCACCGGAGGTGGCAGAAGTGCCTGGAAAATCTGGCCAAGGGAGTCAGCTGGGGGGGCTCCACTGAGGAGGCAGCCAGGACTTCTGCAGCTCAGTGGGGGAAAGCGGTCAGCAGACTGAATGTGGCCAAGGGAAAGATGATGGGGGGCAGGCTGTGGGCACGTGTGAATGAATGAGCAACTTATGTGGCGATTGGGTCCGTGGAGACCCACACACACTCCCCAGAACAGCCCCCACCCCTGTGTCCCCAGGCCAGCCGTGTGGCTTCAACCCACTCAGCCTACATCAAATTCCCCATGTGATTGGTGCTATGTCTGGACCTTTCTGACCCTGTCTCTTGGTCTGCTCCCTCACTCCCACCCTCCTCTGGGACTATCGTAAGTGTCCTCCCATGTCCCACCAACCCTGTCTCTCTCCTGCTGCCCCCTTAAACTTACTGACTGCGCTACTACAGAATAATCTATCTGAACTGTCTGTTTTTTTGTTTTGTTTTGTTTATCTGTTCTTTAAAGATGGGGTTTTGGGTCAGCAGGTGTCTTGGTGGTGAGGGTGGCTGGAATCCACATGGTGACAATACAGTTTGAGCCCTAGACCTGGCAACTTGAAAAACACCCTGGGCATATGTGTGTGGAAGACCCAATCCTGAGAAGACAATGGCTGAGAAGGGATTGTGGTGTGGCCATCCCTCCTGGGGAGTGTTTTCTCACTTTTCTCTCTCTCTCTGTGTCTCTGTTTCTCTCAGGCAAGTGTGTGTACCCTAAAGCAAATTAAAAAAAAAAAAAAGAAAAAAAGGCAGAGTCTCATGCCTGGACTCTCCTGCCTCAGTCTCCCCTCTGGATACAGCTGTGCACCACCATGCCTGCTCTTTCTGACAGGGTCTGTGCTCTGCCCAGGCCAGCCTTGAGCTCTGACCCTCCTGCTTCGGCCTCCCCAGGCACTGGGACAACCTTTAGGTTGGGCTGGGGGTAGAACCTGGCCCCCGTGTGGTGAGAGCCATGGAGCACAGTGTCATAGCAGCCTGCATCACCATGGTGGGCCCAAAGTGTCATTCTACCCTTGTCACTCTCCCGCCTCCAAACTCTCAGAGGCTCCTTATCATCTAAAACAGTGGTTCTCATGGAGGACAACTTTGCCCCCAATGTCTGGAGACACTTTTTGCCTTACATCTGGAGGTGAGGAGAGTGCTGCTGGGACAGTGGGCAGAGACCCAGGATGCTGCTAAACACCCCAAATGTGCAGCACAGTGTCCACGCCTCCTCCATCTCCTATCAAAGAACTACCCCACCCCAAAGTCTAACCATGAAGGGTGTGAAATCCTCTCTAGGGGACAACAGTGTCAGCCTTTTAGAATCAGAGGCCTCGCCTAATCCACCCCGTGCCCAGTTCCCCTCTCTCCTCACCACACCCTGCCTCTCGCTCCTGGCAACAGCAAGTCACCGGCCCTGTGGGCGTGGGACTGTATCATGAGGATGCGCTCCCAGATCTGGGCCTCGAGACCTCTGTCTCTTCAGCCTAGAACACGGGTCCCAGCCCATTTGTCTGCCTGGCAAATTTCTCCTCATCCTGCAAGGCTCAACTAACAAATGATCCCCCTTAGCCTATGCCCTAAGAGAGGGAGAGAGAGAAGGAGGGAGGGAAGGAGAAGGGAGAGAGAAGAGAAGAAGATGGGCTGGGCATATCTTAAAAAGATAGAAACCGGAATCAGGCACTGAATTCTACTTCTTCCCATGCTTATGGGCCAACTGTTGAGTGGATGGTGCCAATCACTGTCCAGTCAGTTTGATGATCAAAATGATGGAATCAAACAACAACAAAACCTGATCGTGCTTGCCTTGAAATTTGCTAAAATGCCTCTAGTGTCCAATCAGATGGCTGCAATGTTCCCCCACATGGCTGGCTGAACCCGGGTGCATTTGAATTGCACCTTCAAGGTTGCTTCATCAGTGAAAAGATGACCAGCCAGACGCCAGAGCTGGTTCCTAAGGAAAGGCATAAGAATTCCACCTCTTTTCTCCAGCAGGCCTAAGCCTTGGGGGTGAGTAACAGTAACTTGGGTTTGGTTTAATTTTCCAGCAGTTTCATGAAAATGAATCATCCTTAAGTATCCTTTCCAGGTTTTCCGAAGTCTGTGGCCAAACAGGGCTGAATTTCTCACTTGACATTTAAGCACAGAGTGTTAGTATGAGGGTGGAGGGGGATTCTCTTTCTCCCCAGGAGCTGGCAGGAGGGAGAAGTTTGCTCTCACCAAACACATGTTCTCCAAAGGTGCCCTTTAACAGACAAAGCTACGGAGCTTCGGCATTTCTTTTACGTGGGGCCTTTTGGCTTCAGGCCCAAGGCTGGGGAGAAGAGGAGTTTTGCTCCCTTGAATGTTCTGTTCAGTCCATCAGCTTCAGTGAGCGCAAGATGGTAACAGAATTGACCAGGAGGCTTGGGGAAATGGGAAAAAAGTATCTAATCTTTCCAGGGTGGGCACTGGAAGTCCTAGGCGCTTGATCCCTCAACTGAGTTGGTGTGACTGATTCAAAGTAGAAATCTTTAGGTAACGGGCCATATACCGTTAACGAGCAATCCAGAGGCCTATAACCTGGAGTGTACACCAAGAAGCCCACAGGCAGGCTCAAGCAGATGAGGAGGGCTCCTACCTACCCACAGAGACCCCTGCACTCCTGTCCCAGATACACCCCCATCGAGGCTAACAGAACAGAGGAGAAACACAGGAGAGAGGCCTTGTATGGGGTGACAGCCTTGAGTAGGACAGACTAGGTTCAGATCCCGGCTCTGCTTCTTATTAAAACCTGAGCCTCTACTTTCTTATCTGTGAAAGGGGGTCATTTCCACCTGCATGAACAGGTATGACAAGATGCTCAATAACGGGCTCAGGGTAGCAATGACGTTTTGCTGGGGCAAGGACACGGGAGAGGAGAAGAGGAGAGGTCTGTGGGTGGAAAAATGCTGCAATGAGCCCAGCCTTCTGCTCCCCATGACACCCCCAAGCACCTTCAGCCCTGTGCACAAGGATGTCATCTTCTCCCCTCCCATTCTGCTCACAGCTGAGCCTGAGGAAGTTTAGGGTGGCGTTGTAAATAACCAGAGTCCTAAAACCCAACTCACCTCTCCCTCCATCTGGGTGTCTCTGCGGGGGCAGACCTGAATCAAATCCTATCGAGACTAGATTTGAGGCTATCATTTTCTATTTTCTTTTGTAAGAACAGAGCTGTCAAGAGCAACATGAAAAATCACGCCTTTCCCTTCCCGAGAGGGGAAAGCAAGCACCTGATCCCACATATCAGCATCACTTTCTCTGCCTCTCACTGCCCTCCACTGTCTCTACACGCAAACCACACTCATATGACAGGAAAGCCCTAAAAGCCCCATCTGTAGTATCCAATAGTTCTGGAATTTTCTGAGGTCACACTTCTAGGGTTAAGGGAGGCCCTAGATTCTCCTCTGCTGTATGAGACTGCAGTGATGTCAGACTTCCCCCCGGCAGGAATCCTGCTCTGAGACAGGAGAATGCAGTTGAACCCCCGGGGCTGTTGGGCCAGCAGGTGGTGTGGTGGTTAAGGCACTGGATTCCCCTATGACTGACTGTGGTTCGAGTCCCAGAAAATTACTCCAGGTCCTTGTGCATGCCCCAAGAGGCAAATGGAGGAGAAGGGGCTACAGCATGGCCATGCCCACCCCGGGGATTGATTTCTCACTTCCCCTCTCTCTGTCTCTCTCCTGCAAGCACATGTGCCCTGTGGCAAAAAATCTAAAAACAGAAACAAACAGAAAATGAGCTGTCAGTATTGGCTGGATAACAGAATCCAGAGAGAAATCGTTAATAAAAATCCCCTCACCCTGGGCTGCACCCCAATGAAATCGGAATTTCTGAGCAAAGGATCAGCAAAGTGTTTTAACGCCCTCCAGGTGATTCTGATGTGCAGTTAAAGTTTGGAACCACTGGCTAAGCGCTTGGGCTTTGGACGCAGATTGCCTAGGTTCAAATCTATTGGGTTGTTGAAAGTCGTGATGCACTTTTCGTAGAAAAACATGGAAAAATATGTCATGACTTTCCCAACGACCTAATACTTTGAATGCCACCTCTAAATTGTACGACCTTGGACAAGTTACTTATGGGTTTGGGCCTGTTTTCTTTTTCATAGAGTAATAAGCTTAGACCACAGTGGTCTAGCGAGTGTGCTCTAGCCAAAGAGACAAAGAGAGATAGTGAGAGAGAAAGTAAAAAATCGCCCCCCCAGGGAGCATGACCACAGCACAAACCCTTCTCCTCTCAAATTTTTGGGCATGCATGCATATACGCCTGGTGTGATTTTCAAGCTGCCAGGTCCAGGACTCAAACCATGGCCAGCCATGTGGGAGTTTAGTGCCTAAACCACAATGCCACCTGCTGGACCCTGGAGGTCACTTTTAACTGAACCAAATCTCCTCAGCCCCACTGTATCAAGATGACAGGGAGGAAAATAGCCCCAGGGTAACCCCAATATTGGGAAACTCAGAACCCAACCACAGTTCTTTGCTTAGGGAATCCCCGAGAGTGAAGGAGCATGCCTGTGAAGTTTGGCTGTCTGTCATTTTGTCTTTTCTCACACTCTAGACTTGCACGATTCAGTACTGTGGCTACTAGCCACGTGTGACCATTTAAAGGTAAATGCATTCGAATGAAATAAAATGAAAAATTCAGCTCCTCAGTCATGCTGGCCACATTTCACCTGCTTGGTAGCCTCACATGGCAAATGACTATTTCACTAGACCATGCACATCTAGAACATTTGAATCATCGCAGAATTTTTTACTGGGAAGGCTTGCTGTAGTCCAGTAATTGGTAAGCAACCATCTAGGGCCATTTAGGGAGAACTAACTATGGTCTTTACTTTTTTTGTATTCATTTCATTTTAATTTTATGCATTATTATTATAATTTTTTAAAAATTTGCTACAGGATACTTGCCCTCACCAGAGAAACAGAGAGAGAAGGAAAGCGAGAAAGTAAGCCACCAGGTCCAGGACTCGAACTGCAGTCAGCCATGTAGGAGTCCAACGCCTTAACCACAACTCCACCTGCTGGCCCCAGTGCTTACTTTTCTAAAGGGTGAAGTAAAACAAAGAATATGCAACAGGGACATATGTGACCAGAAAAACCTATAACATCTCCTCTATGATCTTTTATGAAAAAGGTTGGGGACCTCTGGTCTATATAAATCTCGAGGGTGGAGTCCAGTGGGATTTATCCATCAGGCCCCACAGCACATAACATGTACAAGGGGACTTCAAAGGGTTCAAAGAAAACCTGAATTAAAGTACCAGTTTATTTTGGTGCAAAAAAATAAAAAAATAAAATAAAAAACAGTGAAATCCATGCCCAGTTTTTTTATAATGCACATTTTCCATGAACTGTTGGAAGACTCCCTTATACTTTCTGCCTAACTACTAACACTTGTACATACAGGGACTGCCAAAATGGAACTCACTCAGGCCCGATGGATAAACACACTAAACTGATACTACTTTCCAATGAGAGCATCATGCCAACGCTTTAAATTAGGTGGCTAAAACCAAGTTGGCCATCACCTTCCTCAGGGACTTTCAAGGATGGAGTAGATGCTAAGAGGTTTCAAGGGATCATCAAGTTAAGTAGTGATGGGTATGGATTCAGACCACAGAGTAAACGTCAATGACTCTGTCCCGATGTACATGAGTAATTGGATGAATGAATAAATTACATAGAAGGAACAGCCCTGCCCTACAGAAGAATATCAATGGATTGATCTAGAGGGAATGACGGGAATAGAAAATCACGATTAGGCAAATACTACAGAAATAATCCTTGCAAGACTCATCAAAGGATGCTAACAACTTGTAGTCAAAAGCATGATGAGGTCCACCAGATGATGGGGAGGTTAAGGCAGCTATATCCCAGACATCTGATTGCATAGTTCAAGACCTGAACCTGGCAGCTTGGAAAATACACCAGGCACATGTGCGTGCATGCCCGAAATCCCAAGAGGAGAAAGGAGGAGAAGGAATCGCAGCATGGCCACCCCCTTGGGATGATTTTTCACTTTTTCTCTCTCTTTGTCTGGCAAGTGAATGCACTCTAACAAAAACTAATAATAATAATGATAATAATAATACATAATGAGAAGCTAGATAATTTACATAGCCTTCAAGTAGCTCCCCAAAAGATACCTACTATAAAGGAAAAATGTTTTCTCTGTACAGGTGAAACTGGCAGACTGCTCCTTCAGCAAGTGTTGAAAGTTAATATCACAAGTGATAAGACAAGTTGACATCATGTCTTCCTAATAGAATGTGTTGAGAAGGACACAACAAATAAACTCAAACTGAGGGATAATTCAAAAAGTAACTGCTGTTACTCTTCAAAAGTGCCAAGGTCATGAAACTCAAGGAAAGATCAAGAACTCTCACAGATGGAAGGAGATTAAGAAAATATAACCACTAACTACCAAAAAGGGACATTCGTGGGGAAACTTGTAAAATTCAAATAAGGTCTACGTACATTAGTTAATAGTACATCAATGTTAATTTTCTGGTTTTAGTACTTGTGCCGCTCTGTAAGGAGCCAATACTAAGGAAAGTTGGGTAGAGGTATATACAACTTTTCTGTGGATAAAATTATTTCAACCTAAAATGTTTCTTCTGTTAATGATGCTCTGCCTCCTAACACCAATCTGTACTTCTCATGCACACATGAAGACCTCATATATGAGAGGCCTTCAAACAGTTCATGGAAAATGTGTTCTATGGAAAAATATATCTCAGGGCCAGCAAATGGCATAGTGATTGAGGAGCTGGACTCGCACATGGTTGGCCATGGTTTGAATCCCAGATTCGGCAGTTTGAAAATCACACCAGACACATGTGCGTGCATGCCCAAAATCCCTAGAGGAGGCTGGAAGAGAAGGGACTGTGGCATGACCATCCCTCCTGGGATGGTCCTCACTTTCCTTCTCTCTTTCTCTCTCTTGCAAGTGCACATGTTGTGCAGTCGACTACGTGGAAGTCCAATGACATAGCCATTACGCTAACTGCTGGTTCCCAGATCTTCGGCTATTCTAAAACTATTTTACTTCACAGATAGAGTGGCTTGTTAGACCAACTTAACATGGTGCAGATTTTGGAAGCCATTGAAATTGAAGGTATGAAGAGTCTGATAGTTGTAATGCATGGAGACAGCAAGGAATTATCAGTTGAGGAACAAGAATGCATGTGTGGGAGCGTGCAAGTAGACTTCCTGTTAACCCCATAAACTTATAGAGCTTTTATGATGGCAGAAGCTTGTGGCTTAGCTTTAGAAGGTACAGGATGGATACTCATGGGATAGAAGATAAAGCAATAAAATGGAATAAATTGCTACAAACCTGAAAGAAAACTTTTTCAAATCTTAAAAGAATTTTCATCAAAATAAACTTGCACCTTAATTCCACTTGTCCCCACGTTTTGAAATCTCCACATCATTTCTCTGAATGGCATGCAGCTGTTCTGCTTCTCCCTTCTTGTATTTCACTCAGGAGCTCAGGGTGTGTCAGAGGACAGCATCAAAATCAGATTGATGGGGGTGGCACTGCCAGTTGAGGCTTAAACGTTCCCATGACTGACTTCCTCAGTTCCTATGTCCCCAACTTGGAGAGTCCTTCCCCAACCACTGAGCTAAAGCTCCTTTCCCTCCCACAATCATTTCTCACACATGCCTGGTTTTAGTTCTGTAAGAGCAATGACACTCTCCAAAATGAGTCTTATTTCCTAAGGGCACACATACTCTCTAGAACATTCTTGTCCCCGTATCTGTTTACTAGTGTACTCTCTCCCCACATCCTCTCCTGTGTCAGAACACAACTCCTCCAGTACCCCATCCACAGCTGGGTCCTCAGCTTCACACTCAGCAGCAGGAGACATTACAGATGCCCAATGGCATCTCCCCCTCTTCTCTTATGGTTTTCCTTAATGTTGGGCTCAGATCTCACCTAGCACAGGACTCATGAGGCCCAGGATGAAAGGTGGATGACTTACTCATAAAACTCTGCTGCTGGCGTGAACTTGTACTTGGAGTACTTGGTGTGGTTGCCCAGCACGGAGCCATTGAGGAGCTTGGGGTCGGTGCAGTTGGGGCTGTTCCAGGCATGGCCACAGTCTGTCCAGGGCAAGTTGAGGGTGAAAGAGGAGAAGAGGTAGTAGAGGGACCAGGCGATGATGACGTTGTAGTAGAAGCCAACATAGACAGCAATGAGGATCACAGCGTAGCCAACTCCTGGTGGGGACAGAGGGCTCAGGCAGGGGCTTCCCTTGGCCCAACCCCAGAGCCACTTCCCATAGGCAGTTGACTCCAACCACAGAATTTCCAGACCCCCACACCACTCTCTTTCTGTAACACATGGTCCGAGTCCCTCCCCTATGCCCTAGCCACCAGCATCTATCTGCCTGAGGGCTCTCTCTTGCCACTGGGGGCCCCTCTGTCCACTCACTGTACAGGCCAGAAGTGATAGGACCTTGATGCCCCCAGGCAGCAGCTATGTCAGGAGTTGGAATATAAATATCCCAGTTCCCTCACCCCTTGGGCAGGATAACACAAAGGCATGTTTCACACTCTCTCCCAGTGGTATTGAGCTCCTTGCCCACAGAGGAACTGACCTGGTGACACCTCCTCCGTGGGACGCCTCTCCTTCCTATGTTCAACCATTGCTCTAGGATCACCTCCAAAACAATTCCTTACACTGAAATCCCTGTCTCAGGATCTATTCCCAGGGAACCCCAAACCAAGCACTCCCTGATCAGAACTTCAGCATTGTGTACCCTCTGGGTGCTACTCTCAACCATCTGTTTCATGTGCCAATATCATCTTTCTGAATATATCAGAAGCTCCTTTAGAACTAGTTCTGTAGTTTTTACCTAAAGTAGACAAATTAATGAGCCAGTATTGCTCTAAGGAACAATATTGCCTTAACCAATTCTTAGCCTGTGAGTTTGGGAAAAAGCTAAGCTAATCTCCTCCTTCCTTTCCACCTATAGGGGCATGATGCAGGCCTGGCCAATCAGAATGCTGCTTCCCAGTAGCTACAGTGATTGGTCAATAGTTGGGCATGTGACTGAAGTCAAGCCAATGAGACTCTTTGCTGGAATCTTTAACAAAGCTATGAATACAAGATTTTTTGTTTGTTTACTTGTTTGCTTTTTTTTATTTTTATTTTTTGCTTTTGTTCACTGTTAATCTTGGTAGGATTTAAGTCTAGAGTGTTGGTGGCCATCTTTGCTAGCACTTGAGAAGAATGTACCTGAGATTAATGCTAACACAGAAGAAAACAATCTTGAGAAGGAGGGAGAGAGAGGGAGAAAGCAGATTCCAGAGAGTACTACTTGAACACCTGGAGTCTACCTGCAGCTAGACTCTTGGACTTTACTGTAACATAAATCAATACAACACCTTTAATATTAAAGCTGGTTTGAGTTATATTTCTGACAATTAAAAAACAGAATCTTGTCTTAAAAGACTCTAGTACCAGCCTGTATTGACTATAGGCCTGAGTAGGCATAAGGTTTTTGGTAGCCAACTGGAAAGAGGCTCCTTGGAGTCCCACCAGCCCTCATTGCCATCTGGGCTCAGTTCTGTAACCAGTAATTGGGAGACACTAACTCTTGCTTCATGCCCTTCTCCTAGTTGTATAGGGGCCATGGAATGCAGTTGTAATGGCTACTCTCTACAGAGGTGCTCTAAGTCCTGAATGCAACTAGGCTTATCTTATATATCAGCTATAATCAGTAAGTTATAGCTATTGTATTAAGGGTTGTAAGGCAGCTTTCTGGCTGAGCTCAAAAAATCCATGATTAATTTATCATGTCTGCCATGGGAGCAAGAGGGGAGAATAGTGCTATATGTGCTGGGTATTCTAATATTTCTGTCATAAACAGCCCCCTCCCGGGGGGGGGGGTGATGGTCATGCTGCAATCCCTTCTCTTCTATTCTCCTCTCAGGATTTTGGGCACACACACACACACACCAGGCATGAGTTTCAAATATTTCCTATCCATGAAAATAGACTCTCTCTGGTTCCTAAACTGGCAAAGCCTGGTCTGGAATCCAGCTTTCCAGGATTCCTATGCTAATGCTATTCCTGACACAACAAATGATCTCTGTGTAACTTTGAACAGTGGCATTCTTGACCTTGTCAAACTTGTGAATTCGGCTACTTCCAATATCACCTTTGAAACAGATTCCCCAGGGGCAACAGGGAAACCTTCTGAACCAGCTTTGACTCCCCTGGACCCCTTCTTTACCTTTGAAGAATGGGCAGATCTTCCACACCGTGGCCGCTCCTTCCCGGTTGTACTGCCCCAGAGCCAGCTCCATGTAGAACAGGGGCATCCCAGCAATGATGAGAAACAGGGTGTATGGGATCAGGAAAGCACCTGGAGGGCACAGAGAGAATGTGACCCCAGGACCCTGCCCTTGGAGTGCTTGGATCAATGTCTGCGAGAACCATAAGCATTCCCATTCATCTGGTCACCTGGCCATTTCCCAAGGAACATTGTGTGACAGGTAGGTAGGGTCAGGCACAACAATTACTGTAGCAGTCATACTAGTTATAGTAGCCATCATTACCATTAGAATGAAGTTCTGTGGTCAAATTGGTAAAATCTGGGTTAAACAAAGCCAAGCAGGTTTGCTTCTTGCAGCTTCCTCTTAGCTTTTGTTACATAGGTACACACCATGAGAAATGAAACAAGAGGATCACATGTAAGGCCTTCACCAAGTTTGTCTTTTTTTTTTTTTTTTTGCCATAGGGCACGTATGCTCACCAGAGAGACAAAGAGACAGAGACAGAAAGGGAGAAATAATACCCCAAGGGGGGTGGTCATGATGCAATCCCTTCTCCTCCATTCTCTTCTCAGGACTTGGGGCACACACACACACACACACATGCACCTGGCAAGAGTTTCAGGCC
Source organism: Tupaia belangeri chinensis (assembly GCF_000334495.1). NCBI lineage: Eukaryota > Metazoa > Chordata > Mammalia > Scandentia > Tupaiidae > Tupaia > Tupaia belangeri. Next base: position 3,088,073 of record NW_006159713.1, on the reverse strand, counting down.
ACCAGATCCAGGACTGGAACCGCGGTCAACTACATGGCAGACCAGTGATGTAACCATGATGCCACCTGCTGGTTCCCACCAAGTTTATCTAAATACAGCTTTTCCCCCATGAATCTTCATTCTGCAGAATGCCAATCTATCCCAAACCCTTCCTTTCACAGGCAAGAAATTAAGACCAGAGAGGGAGAGACAGTGCCCAAAGTTAGATAGGGCTGAGTTTCTAATTTTGCTCATATTATTGTTTACGGTCATGTGTGGCTTTTCCAAACGTGATCTCACTGGATTCTTCTTAGAGTCCCACAACAGCTCGCAGAGGAGGTTATTAAGTGGCAGGGGCAGGATGCACATTCAGGCCTTTAGACCCATCAGATTCACCCCATTCTAGGTAGATGAAGGTAAACACTGAAGCAATGGGGCCAGAGGTTCAAGTCTTTGCCCAGGGAAGATGCCCACCCAGAGCGTCACAGAAACACGAGAGGGCTCCCAGGCGACGGGCAGCAACTAATGCCTGGGAGAGCTCCAGGTGGGGCGGAACACATCTGAGTTCCAGAGGTGATGCTCAGTACACCCTGGCCACCCTGGGGGAGCTTAGCAGGCTCTGACACTGCCAGGTGACTCACTGGGAGGCATGCCATGTCAACCCAGGCTGCAAGCGTGACCGAAGCAAAATGCCAGCTCCTTTCCAGATGCAGCCGGGGTGGCCAGGCCAGATCTAAACTCCTCCTACCATTGGCCTTTGGCTAAGATGTCGTCACCTTGGAAACCAAATACTCTCTAACCAGGGACCCATTCCGGGAAAGCGAAGGAAACCAGGAAATATTTGACAATGGTAAATTAGCAATACGTGTTAACGACAGATTCTAGCAGTTCACGCTTACTGGCCCGCTAGTGTGTTTGAGGTATTTTCCATGCAAAGGTTATTACTAGCTCCATTTTATAGAAGTGGGAACCGAGGCTCCAAGCTGTCAAGAATGGTGGTGAAGTCTCATGGTACCTAGAATCAAACTCACCCAGCTACTTGGACTGTCAGTATCTACTTTCTTCTCAGGAAGCCCAGGGCTCCTAAGGGTGAAGTGCGAAGTGTTGGCCCTAATGTGGCCACACTTGGTCCCTCTGACAGGAGATGGACCCAGGGGTGGGGAGGAGCAAAACCTGGGAAATGAGCACCTCCTACTGGGTACCAGATATCTGTGATCCCATTTACACTACCCAGAAGCCCTCTGGGGCAGCAGATGCTCTACCCAATTTTCAGAGGAGGAAACTGAGGCCTGAAAAACTTAAGTGATTTGACCATGTTTCTCCAGATAGTAAACGATGGGCCTGGGATTTGGGCCCAGGTCTGCCTAGATCCAGAGCTCCAAAGCTGTTCCTAACAAACCCCACAGGTTCCAGAACATTCCAGCCTAGATGAAGGATATGAATCTGAATAGACTCAAAGGGTGGTTTTTTTCTGGGACTGGGGATCTGGGGCCAGCGGAGCCACCTGCTGTGGGTCTTGAAGCTGACCCCTGCTCCAGGCTAGACTTCTCTGAAGGGCCAGGCGCCAACCTCTCTACCTCTCCTTGTTTCTTGCTTTCAATCCCCTTCTTCTCCCACCTGAACCCGTCCACACTGCTGTCAGTTACAGCGGTGGTGCTGGCAGAGCTGATGGTACTGACGCTGATGCAGGCAGGCGGAGGGGTTGCTGAAAGTCACCAGCACCATTCTTGAGCACCGGTTCAATGCCAACCCACGCACAAGTTTTTACATAATGATTCCTTTAATACCCCTGAGAGATGATTACCACTGATCCCATTTTATAGGTGAGAAAACTAAGGCTTAGAAAGATCGTGTGGCTAGGGACCAGCAGTTAGCATAATGGCTATGTCGCTGGACTCCCACGTAGTCAACTGCAGTTCGCGTCCCGGACCCAGTGGCTTAAAACTCACGTGCGGCGCTTGTGCGTGTGTGTCCAAGATCCTGAGAGGAGAATGGAGGAGAAGGGATTGCAGCGTGGCCATCCCCCCTGGGGGGTGATTTCTCGCTTTCTATCTCTCTGTCTCTCTCTGTCTGGCGAGCGCATGCGTCCTATAGCAAAAACCTCTAAAAAAAAAAGAGAAAGATCATGTGGCTTATCTGAACTTATCACAACTTATCACAACTTTTCCGATGACCCATAGTAAGTATGCCACTTGGCTTCCGACCTGCATCTGTCTAAGCTGTGCTCTGCCTGTGGCCAATTGCTACTCCCGGGAGGCCTAGGGCTGGGGTGGGGTGGTGGGAGGTATTAAACTGCTTACAAGGCCTGGAATCAGTACCCCAAGGGGACATGAGGAAGGAGAAAGCCAGGCGCTGAGGCTCAGATCTTGGCACTGTGGTCTGCCGCAGGCGCCTTGATGTTCTTTTCTACATGACCAAGGGAGAAAAGCACACACCAGCCTATTAACCAGGCATCTCGGCACTGCCAACAGGTAGGTGCACTGCCTGGTTTGAGATCTCCTGGGTTGGCTGAGAGGCAAGCAAAGGGAAGGAGGTGGGAAGATGGCAGGTCTGCGGGAGCCCGCCGCTCTTCTCTACGAGTGCATTTGATGGAGGCCAGTTAAAGCTTCGTTCAGCTGCAAACAGATCAAAAAGACTCAAGGATGGTGAAATGGCTCAGTGAACAGTACCTTATTCTAAAAAAGGACACTGCGTAGCTAGCTGGCCCATGCCCCCTCACAGAAAGAAGCCAAGGCTGGCTGAAGGGTCAGAATGGGATGTCAGGGGTGACTGAGGTCAGCTGAGATGCCTCCATTTAAACAGCTCTTCTGTGGTTCCTTAAACACAAGGGCTAGGGCCAGCAAGTGGCATAGTGGTTAAGGTACTGGACTCTCACATGATTGGCTATGGTTCAAGTCCCGGACTGATCATCTCTCTCTCTCTCTCTCTCTCTCTCTCTCGGTCTCTCTCTGGTGAATGCACATGTCTTGTAGCAAATTTTAAAATAATAATAATAATAATAATAATAATAAATAACTTTTTTAAAAAAGGCTGGGGTTAAGCTGTTGGCGGGATGGTTAAAGTGGCTGGGTCCCACAGGGCCAATAGTGCAGTTCTAGTTCCAGACCTGGAGTCTCGAAACACATGCCAGGTACATGTGCATGGGCATATGCCCAGGACACCAAAAGGAGAAAGGGATTGTAGTATGACTATCTTCCCTAGGGAGTGTGTGCGCTCTCTCTCTCTCTGTCTCTCTCTGTCTCTCTCTACAGTGAGTACATGCATCCTTTAGCAATTTAAAAAATAAAAGGCTGGATGTAACCCCCTAGAAGTCACTGCCCTGCAAGGCCCATAGCTTCCACTCCTCCTGGCCTCCTACGCCCCGCATGTGGCAGGGCCAGCTGAAACCAGCCTCCTTTGGCACTGGAGTGTCTCAGGGGAACCAGACCGGCCTCTCACCTTGGCTATGGATAGCTCTGGCCACTCAGGTGCCCGGCTGTCGGAGGCAGACCTGGGGAAACCCAGGCAGCGTGCCCCTCAGGAGGAGCTCTGCTCCTGGGCAACTCCACAAACATGTGCATGGACACGAATGCATACCTGTGTGAAGGGACACATTTTTCTGCACATGAAGAAAACAGCTGTTGGGGCCCACACGTGGCATGGTGGTTAAGGTGCTGGACTCCCACAAGGCTCACCAAGCTTCGAGTCCCAGACCTGGCAGCTTGCTTTCTTGCTTTCCCTCTCTTGCTCTCTCTCTCTGTCTGTCTCTCTGGTCAAATTAAAAAATAATAAATAAATAAATAAATAAATAATTCTTAAAAAAAAAAAAAAAAGAAAAGAAAAGAATATAACTGTTGGCCATGAAAATGACTCTGACCAGTGGCCTTTGGAGGAGTTCAGTAAAGGAAGTGTCTGTTCCATCATTTCGAATCCAATTCACACTGTTGGACATCCTGCCATCTGAGATGAACCCTGATGGTCACAGCGGGGTCTGGATTCCTCTGCGCAAATGAAAGGAAGCCCAGTGGTCACTAAGTTCAGAGTAGCATGTCCTGAAGCAGCCCAGCAGGTGAGAGAGACCTCAGGAAGAGGAAGGAGATAGCTTCAAAAGGGGGCTACCAAGTGGTATGGGGAAGGGGCAGGTTGGGTGAGGAATTGGAGGAACACAGAGGGAGTGTGCCAGGGACAGGGCTGAAAGGAAGGTCCCTGAGACCTAGCAGGACAGCAGCCCTGAGGGCAGGATTCCTCACACATGAATTCTGCCATACCCTGATATATCCAAGCTAGAATCCATGCAACTGCCCCCTCAGTGCCCACAGCTTGGCCATAGGCTGTCACTGCCTGCAGCTTTCACAGAACCCCAAGAAAATTGGTCAGTACCAAAGGTGGCCAGGTTTCACCCCTATTCCAAAGTCCCAAAAATGTCACAGAGAAGGTTCGAGAAAGGGTGAGACATGAGTCAGGAGACAGGGCCGCAGGGCCGCCCACAGCAGGCCTGGCCCGCTTGCAGGGCTGGGGTGAGCACACACCTGGAGGTGTTCAGTCTTCACGTCACGGTATTACAGATGACAAATCAAGGCACGTTGTTAAATAAACACGTTCTATCTTCCTCCTCGGACAAAGAGACCTTTGTAACAGCTCTGTAATAATGTCCAAGTTGAAAATTCTTTACTTTGGGAGCTCTGGGTTGGAATGTGGCAGGATAGGGGTGCCCCTGATCCCCATCCAGCCGCGGGAGAGGCCTTTGGCAGCATTCTCCTGCATAAGCACCTGAGCCATCCACAGCCTCTGAAGCAATGGGCCCTGGCCTCCTCTGGGCCCAGGACTGTGCAGCAGGAGAGGAGACCAGGTAGGAGGCTTGCACAGACCGGGAAGGGGCTTGGGGCTGTTTGGGCAGGACTGGGAATTGGATTCAAGTTCCCAGAGTGTGGTATGGGTGGGGGTGGGCAGGCCCTCTGGGCTCTCTAGAGCACTGGGCCCAGTGTAGGCCCCCTGCCTGAATCTAAGGATGGTCCTGGCCCCCCAGCCCTGCTGTGCATGGCTAAGTGACCATAGGGAAACGGGCCCTCTCTGAGCTTAGCTCCCCGTTGTCAGTGGGGCTAATGATGCCTGTGGCCCTGTTTGCTGTGATGACTGGAGACATGAGAGGTGAAATACCAGCACTTGGGGGTGCTCTATAAGTGGGAATCAGTCCGGCCACTATATGCCACAGCCATGGGAGGCACCTTTGTCCACTGGAAAGAGCAAGTAAAGGCTCCATGGCTGAGGGAGGCCGGGCCCTTCCTCCAGCACAGCTGCCAAGCTCCTTGTAAAAACAAGACAAAGGATGCCCCAGGCCACAGCCACCCTATCACCAAAAAGAATCCCCCCAGCTACCCAGATCCCCTTAGGAATGGGGGGCCTGATCCCCCTACAGTTGAGTACCCCCATCCTCAGCTACCAGCCCATTGAAGAGAGCCACCTAGCCCAAGGCTACATCTCCTTCCCAAGGCAGCTGGCATCCAGGGACTGACCAACACCAGGACACAGAGTCTCAGCCCTCTCCCTGACTTCGGATAGGTCCGAGAGGCCACCCTAGCTCCAGCACTCCAACAGGACTCAGCAGGGACTGCCTGGTTGCCCTGCCCCTCCCTCTGGCCAGTGCTGCTTACTTCTCTTCCCTGAATCCCCTCCCCGTAGCCTCTTCCTGCTACCTTCCATCTTCCATCCCCTCATTCTAACCATGTAGAGTGAAACCAATCCATCTTTTCTAAAGCAATTCCTTGTGCACTTGAGATCCAATGTAGGGACCCCTCCACATGGTCTCTGCTGGGTAGCTAGCTTCCTGTGGCCGTTTCTGTAGGAAAACACTCCTTCCTGTAATAACCCAGCCCAGGACATTTAACTTGGGCAACACAAAAAGACTCTACTGGGTGGAGGGGCCTAGCTGATCTCCCCTTGGGATACTCCCTGCCGATCACTGTGGTCTTACCCACCAGCCTCAGGGTCCCTGTAACCTCAGCCCAAGTGGGTCCCGGCCTGTTCACTCCTTTCCTTGCATTTCACTGAGACCAGCCAAGAATGTCAACATGAGCTTTTGCATAAGGTCCTGGAAGCACCAGAGGGAATGATATACGAAATGAGAACGACTTTTTTCGCTTCAATGACTGGCTGCCTCACCTTCACTGTGGGCCCCTCCAGCTGACCTCTTGCCTTAGCTGTAACATGGTCCCAGTGAGGAAACATACCCACTCCCCAAACAGCCTAACTCAGCATCTCCAAGGAGGCAATGGGTAGAAGTCAGGGAAATGAGCGTGGGGGCCACCCTTCTTTCTGTGGCAATTGTCCCTCTGCTGACAACTTTGGAGCATCTGGACTTGATTTGCACTAATAAAGCTATGCCCGTATTAAAAGCTCCTTGAAGAGTCTAGTTTTCCATCTTTTCCATCCTAGAGAACAAACTGGAAAGTGTTCTCATCTACAAATGCCAAAACTGTACGATGAGGGAAAACGGGACCCACGAAAACTAGAGTGGGGCCTTACCTCCCTCACTTGGGATATGATACCCCCTATAATACTACCTAAAATGATATTAAATTTTGAGATCTCTCCAGTAGACTTTGAGCTCCCTAAAAGCTGGGCTTATCTTTTGTTCATCTCTATATTCCTGGCATAGGCTAGGCATTTAGTACATGTTTTTTGGTTAAATAAGCAGATCCCAGGAGTGACTCACATAGAGGATGCAGCTAATGAAAGCCCTGGGGTGCTTCTCCATTCGTGCTGTGGTCTAATCCTTACTTAGGCAGTTGGGTTTGGGACTGCAGGGCAGGATGTAACATTTATCCCTATCGAACCCCATCTTGCTGGGAACAGCCTTCTAGAGCCTTTGGGCCAGCTCAGAGTAACGGGCCAAGCATACTGGTGGCCTCAGACCAAGGTCCTGGATAAGTGCCTCATTCTTACAAATGGGTGTGCAAACTTGTCTGCCCGAGAGCCACTGCTGACTGGCTCATGGCACATCTGAGCTCAACCATCGGCCTCAGGCTTGGCAAGTTCAGGGTACAGATAGTACCCTGCAGCCAGGCTAGACATGAGGGCCCCGAGTTTGGAAACTACTGACCTCTGAACCATCCAACACTTTATGCCTGATCAGAGAACCCCTGTATTTTGCGCAAGGAAGTTTCCAAAGGGCTGTACCTGAGACCCCAAAATTACTTGAGGAAAGAAAGAAGTCCATTGGAGACATGGACAAAGTATCTCATGGGACCCTTGTGGAGTCCTCATAGGATGCCTTGCAGCAATGTTAATCCCCATTTTCTAGGCAAGTTAAAAAAATATAAATAATTAAAAAAAAAAAAACTATGGTGGCAAGGTAAGCAGGTGGTATAATAGTTAAGGTGCTGAACTCTCATGTGGCCAACCGCGGTTCAAGTCCCGGACAGGGTGGCTTGAAACTCATGCTGGGGGCATGTATGTACATACCCAGAATCCCAAGAGAATAATGGCAGAGAAGGGATTGCAGTGTGGCACCAGCCCCCTGGCGGGAGGGGGCGGTGATTTCTCACTGTCTCTCTGTATCTCTGGTAAGTACACATGCCCTATAGCAAAATAAAATAAAATAAAATAAAATAACCCTCTCATAAAACAAAAATAAAAATCTATGGTGAGACAACGGTAAGCTGTGAGGATATGGAGCAAAGCCCAGCTCTAGGTTCCTGAATCTTCTACTACACTAGGACCTCAGACCCAAGAGGAACTTCCTCCTGCCTTATTTTCCTTCATCAATTTCCTCTTAGGATCAATTCTGCTTCCGTGAAAGTCAGGACTCCACTCCACTCCTGGGTTTAGCGTGCAGTCGATGGCACTGACTGGGAGCACCAAAAGTAACGATGACCTTACGAAGCCCCTTTATGGGACACCACTCTGTGACTTTGCACATATTGCCTCTGCTGTCAATCCTCTCTGTAGGAAGATGTGGTTATTCTCCTTTTCCGCATGAGGAAACTGAGGCTCAGATCAGAGAGGGTGAGTGACTTGTCCAAGCCCACATTTCGAGCAAATATCAGGCCTAGATTAAAATCTAGCTCTGTCTGAACCTAAAAGCCATGGTCTCTCCCCATGCACAGCTCAGAGTGATGGGTAGGATGTCTCTCAAACTGAAGCCACCAAAGGATAATTCACACTGGCCCCTTTCCCACCAAAGAGGCAGACAAAGCCATCCAGCTGATCTGCCTGTCTTTCCCAGGGACAGCTGCAGAGTGAGATCATGGATCCAGAGGAAAAATCTAGACCCCTGGAAACAGCTCCACTCTTTCTGGTACTGCTTCTTCAACAAGATTAGTTGTTTCAGGAGGTTCTGAACAAAGCCCCCAAATACTTGAGAGTGGCTTTCTTTTCCAGAATCCTTCTGCAGCCTGTGCATCTCAGCAGCTGGCCTTTAGGAAGATGTTCAGACAGGCCGGTCTTTCCCAGTAATTCATTCAGAAAATATTAGCCAGGGGCTTAAACTATTGGCACTGTCATCTTTTCAAAGCCTCCTCCAGCCTGGGCCAGTGTGAACAGATGGACTTGGAGAGGTTACTGTGTTAGTACTGGCACCAGAAGAGCACATAAACTGGCTGTTAAATAACTGGGAGGGTGACTCCTGGCTTGGGTGTATCCCTGAGCCAGGCCTTGGGGGACAGGGGAGTCATTTCATCTCATTTCCAGCTATAGAGGGAAACCCAAGGTTCAGAGAGGAGTGACAATGTGCCTGAGATCACATAGTGAGTGGCGGAGCTGGGATTCCAACTCAGGTCTTTGGGCCACTTTCATGATACCCACTTCCCTTATGCTTGCCCATCTTTGAGTCCAGTGCCTTAACTGCTACACCACCTACAGGCTCACCACCATAGATATTTTTGCCTAGAAAATGTGGTTAGCATTCCTGCAAGGCATCCTCCGAGGATTCCACAAGATAAGGTCCCATGATGAGGTCCCATGAGAATGCTTTGGTTCTATGTCTCCAATGGACTTTCCTTCCTTCCTCAAGGAATCTTGGGGTCTCAGGTACAGCCCTTTGGGAACTTCTTTGGCCAGAATACCTGGGTATGAAGTGTTGGATGGTACGGAGGTAAGGAATTTCCAAATTCAGAGTACCCTCTTCCTGTGTACTTGCCCATCTTTGTCTTTTAAGTATTGGGTGAGAACTGACCTATAAGGAGTGGCTGGAGGTCTCAGCAGAGGCAAGCCCAGAAGGGGCCAGCTAAGCATCCCCTGGAGGGGTGAGGAGGACGCTGGAAGAAGAACTGCCTTGTACTCTGAGATGAGTGACTGTACTGCTCCCTGACACCAACCAAGATATCCTAATCAGAAATGGAAATTCACTGGCGTAACATCCCCACCCCTTAGACTGACATTCAAGGCCTCTGCAGCTCAGCCCCAACTTGCTTCTCCATCCTTATCTCTCCCAGCCTGCCCTCCAGCCAGCCTATGCTCCTGTTCTCTGAGATGCCCAGGTGCATGTCTGGAATACCTCCTCCCTTCCACAGCCTGTTTAGATCCTCCTCCTCAGAGAGCTGAGCTCCAATCACAGCCCATGGAAGCAGCCCCTCCTCAGGCTTTTAGAGCACTAGTCATTGCTCCCCTCCATTTCACACATCATCATCATCATGTCAGTAAGAAGCAGCCTACAAATAGAACTACCACATGACCCAATAATCCCACTCCTTGGTATTTACCCAAAGGATAGGAAAATACTTCATTGGAGAGGCACCTGCACATTCATGTTTATGGCAGCATTATTCACAATTGCTAGGACACGGCACCAACCTCAGTGCTCAAGAACTGACGACTGGATTGAAAAATGGCGACACATATACACTATGGAATATTACTCAGCCATAAGGAACAATGAGACCTAGTCACTTGATTCAACAGGGATGACTATAGAAGATTTAATGCTAAGTAAAGTAAGCTAGACTGAAAGACACACACTGTATATCCCCATGGAATGTCTACATTCCACGACAGAGATGGAAAGATCTGAGGATATAGTAGGGAGGATAAATGTAGCTACCAGAGACTGTAAGGGAGAGGAATGGACAGAAGAGGGTGGGTGGGAGGGGAAAAGGGAAGAAACACTCAACAGACAAAAGAATGTAAAGTTCTCTGTTGAAAATGATGTATATGATCATGTACTGATTAGATTTGTCACATATTACTTGTATACCTTGAAAACCCGTATCATGTTCCATAGAGACGTGCTATGATTTCATTCTAGGCCTCCATAGGCATTATTTCATTTAACCCTCACCACACACTCTGAGCTGTCACCATTATGTCCATTTGACAGATAAGAACACTGAGGCGTGGACAGTTGCCCAAAGTCATACAACTAGAAACCTGAACTCCACAGCCGAGGTCCTAACATCTAGGGTGCCAGCCTCCACCAGCACAGGCTGCTACCCCTTGTTAATAACCCTGGGTGCTGCTGTTGTTTCTGGATACAGCAGTAGGTCTCATGGTTTGGACCATTCCAGTCATTTATTCATTCAGTGGAAGATTGTTAGGCACCTCCTACCACATTCCTAGGATGTAGGCCTTTTCTTGAGCATTAGAGACACAGGGATGAAAAAGTCAGTCTCTGCTCTCAACGTGCCCCAGCCTGTGTAGGAGATACACTCACAGACAGATAAACAGTTGAACAGCTCCGGAGAGGCTACTTGCAAGCCAGGAAGCCTAGGAGAGGGAGCTTCCAGTCGACTTGGTCTCCAAACTGGGACCTGTGAAAAGCTTCATCTGTGCCTTGGGTGCCTGGTCTAGCACCCTGCATACCGCAGGTGCCCTCTGTCTGTGTTGTGTTAATGGCCAAGTGAGCACACAGCATCAGTGAAAGCCCCAGCACATCCATCTCGCTGACGTGTCAAATTGGCCATCTGGGGTGCTTTTGGTTTTGACAAACACACATAACCATATCTCAGCATGACAATGGAGACCTTAGGTGACAGACAGACGTGGCAGTCCAGACTTGTAGGTGACCCCACAGAGCCTGAGACCTGGCCTTCCACCGAGAAGAATCAGATAAATATTGCTGACTGATGATAGAGGGTTCTGCAGTCTAGGGACAGCAGTCTAGGGACAGCAGTCTCGGTCAGTTGCCGAGGACACATGGGATGGCGTGTCCTGAGGTCCTTCAGTCTGTCTTCCATTCATCATCTCCCTGCCTGCCAAAAATACATAGAATGCATTTTCTCCTACCTTAGCAATAAAGGGCCAGGAAGCTCAAACCCACCCAGGAACCTGGAGAGGCCATAGCAGGCAAATGGGGAAAAGCTTCCCCCTGGAATTATGTTTTTCTTTTTCACCTTTCTCCCTCTGCCCACGACCATCCTCGGGCCAGACAGAAACCCTGAGTCCATAGAGGAGCCAATGCCTCCAAGCATCAGGTTCAGATTCCAGGTGCTCCTGAAACTCGGGGCTGCTGTCCCAGATACCCTGCCTTGGAATATCTGATGTGACAGACACATCTCAGGAGGTGCCACAGCAGATCCTGGACACAAACCCTTGTCGGTCTGCTCCAGCCTGGGCCCAGCTTTCTTGGAGAGAGAGCTAAGTGCTTCAGACCACGGTGTCCACCTGTTCCCTATGGTGTCCTCTTCTTCACTGAGTCTCGCCGGTCCCAAAGTGTGTGCCCTGAGCACACACAGCAGCGAAGAACTGTGACTCCTAGACCTCGTGGACAAGGTCATGTGCTTTTCCTTTGCCCAGCTCTGAGCTCTCACTCTTTCTCCCTCTGGCCTCTCTCAAGTCCTGAACCAGAGCTAGGCCAGGCAGAGGGACCCAGTGGGAGGCTTCACAGCTAGGCTCCTCTTCTCTCTCTCTCTCTCTCTCTCTCTCTCTCTCTCTCTCTCTTTTTTTTCCCCCTCTAGAGGGTCATTTTCTAGGATTCTCTGCAGGGCACCCCTGAGCTCATCCCAACCAAAGCAGCAGGACTAGGTGGTCTGGGCATCCCAGGAACTCGGCCCCTGAGAAGAGAGCTAGGGCCTTCGGGTGCAGCATCCTGGCTCCTGGGCTGCTCCCCAAGGGCTCTCCCTTGTCTGCCCCCTGCCTGAGCTGGAGGGATCTGTAGGCTGTCATCCAGGGCCGGTGGGGAAAATGACCCACACGAGTGGGAGAGGGAGGACGGAGCCTGGCTGCTCCCCGTGTCCTCCCCAGCTTCCTCTCCCTCCACCCTGGCTGAGGCAAGGACCTGAGAAGGGAGACTTTGCCCAGCCAGCCAGCCTCCTGCCTCCTGACCAGGCCAATTCCTGGCATTTCCCACCGGCGCTCACACCAGGCTGTGTTCCCGACAACCTGGGAGCCGAGCTCTTTCTGACACCAGCTTCTCTGTGTAACTGTCCCAGAGTCTCTGACCCCAGAGTACAAGGCCTCCCCGCATGCCACCAGGGAACAGAAGTCCTCTATTCCCTCCTGGACGGGAGTCCCTGCCCCAAGGCTCAGAGTGCTGGATTTAGGGGTCACCGTGAACCCAGTTGTCACATCCCGCACGCATTTCTGTGTCCCTTCGAAAGTTCTCCGAATCCCCGCGTCCCTTCCTGCAGACCTTTGAAAGGCCAAACTCCCTCATCCAACCTTGCCCCAGATTCTGTCCTTCTGCGCATGAGCCTCTCACACTCCAAGATCATGCCTCAACTTCCCTCTTCCACTGGGAACTCCAATCCTGCGTTCTCCGTGAGCCCCATCGGGTCCTTGCGGCCCTCCAGCCTTGTCCGACAGTCTCCTGATTCTTCCCCGTTTGTACCCCAGCTCCTCTCCTGGACACCGCGGTAGACGCGGCCTCCCAACCCGAACCCTCCCAGCCCGACCGGGAGCTCACCGCCGCCGTTCTTGTAGCAGAGGTAGGGGAAGCGCCACACGTTGGCCAGGTCCACAGCGAAGCCGATCACCGACAGCAGGAAGTCGATCTTCTTGCCCCAGGTCTCCCGGGGCGGCGCGTCGCCTCCGCGGGGCGCTAGGAGGCACTGGACGCCGTTGCGCTCCTTTACCACCAGCAGGTCCGCAGTTTTGCGCGCCCGCAGGGGCTGCTCTGGCCCTGGGTCCGCCTCGCCGTTCTCAGGCTGCACCTGCGGGTTCATCCGCGCCAGCAGCATGGGTGCGGCTGGTCAGGGGGGCTTAGGCGGTACTGGGGACACGCCGAGGCTCTGCTTGGATAAAAGGAAAAGAGGCCGTTCCTCCTGTCTGCGCCTCCTAAGACCCAGGAGCGTCGGGGACACCAGGGTTAGAGCGCGTTGAGTGGACTAGGTTCAGGAAAGGGCGCACATTTATTGGAAAAATTTGGACAGAGGTTGTGGCACGCCCGACTGGGACGGAACTCAGAGGTCGAGGCTGCCTCTGACCTCCCAGTGGGTCGCAGTGAAGACCCGCAGCTATCTCCCTCGGGCACGCGCTCTCTCCCGCCCCCAAACGGTCGGCTTTGGACCCGCCGAGGCTGAGGTTTCCCAGGGCGGTGACAGGCTCGTTATAGCTCGCTGTCCCCCTGCCCGGCTGGTGTCTGCTCTGGCTGCCCCACTTCCACCTCTACACTTCAAACTCGCTGGCACCGAGCTCGCGCCGCTCTGCCGGGGCGGCCCTGGCGCACCTAGCCGGGTCCCGAGCGCTTAGCGCACTCACGTGTGCGGCAGCACGCGGTCCAGGTGCCGGGCGCCCTGCCGGCCCCCTGTTCTCGGCAGGTCTGGGACGCCGGCTGGGGCTGGCTTGGTGGCGTGGTGCTCGGGCGCGGCTGGGGAGCTCTGGAGGCGCGGGGCGGCCGGCGGGGCGCGGGCTGGCTGGGTCTGGCTG